>NC_051155.1:52558975-52689253 GCF_013339745.2 Dermacentor silvarum
TAAGGTCCTCAGTCATTTGTGATAATTCGTCCCCATTGTTGCTCAATAGGACAATGTCATCTACAAACCGAAGGTTGCTGACATATTCGGTGTTGATTCTCACTCGTAAGACTTCCCAGTCTAAGAGCTTGAATACGTCTTCTAAGCATGCAGTGAATAGCATTGGATATATTAGACCCCTTTCTTGATAGGTAACTTTCTACTTTTCTTGTGGAGAACCAAGGTAGCTGTGGAATCATTGTACATAGTTGCCAAGATGTCCACGTATGCATCCTGCACTCCTTGATTACGCAATGCCTCTGTGACGGCTGGTACCTCTAATAAATCAAACGCCTTTTCATATTCTATGAAAGTCATATAAAAAGGTTGATTGTATTCTGCAGATTTCTCAATTACCTGATTGATGACATGGATCACGATGACATCAACTTGTGAATGATACTGCAACTTGCGACAAGGCCTCAGTGGGTTAGGAAATGCAAGAAAGTGGAAAACGCCTGGGATGTTCGTAAAAAGGAAAATGTAATCGCCTTCTATCCGACAGAGCCTTTGGAATATCTTGAGAGATGATCAGACGTGTCGCTATGCGGCACTCATGTTACCGCATAACAACGGCTGTGTGTCGCGATGCTGTTCTCTGATGTGGGCTCTGTGTGTCTGTGTGGTTCTGGCTGCATAACTACTGATATTCTAGCCATTAGGGACCATTAGATTTATGGAATGTATCACAAGGTAAGGGAAGCGCAGTCGACGACGGCAGAAAACTAGCTGGGGTGATGAAGTTAGGAAATTTGCAGGCGCAGGTTGGAATCAGCTAGCGCAGGGCAGGGGTAATTGGAGATCGCAGGGAGAGGCCTTCATCCTGCCGCGGACATAAATTTAGGCTGATAAAGATCATGATGATATATGTCATCCAAGCGGCTTTGCGTACTATATAACCCGAACGTCAGCCTTTGCGTCTTGTGCTAAGCCCGACGACATACGCTGCCTAACTTTGGGTGGGCGAAAATTAAAATTCCTATTGATGGTAATAGGTGCTCGGAAAAAGCGTACCTTGCCAGCTGGGTTTTCCAGAAGCTCCCAGATGCCCAGGACTACCGGAGGCCAAAGAGTAAAGGTGCTGCTTGGAACTTGTGGGGTCGGCGTGGCAGCAGCTCCACGCGGACAGGGCAGTGAAAGCGCCTGAGGATTAAAGAAAGCTAGAGTGACGTCTTTCGAACAGCACGGTGCAAGGCAAGACTAAAAAGCGACGGTCCGTGGGCAAAGCTCTTGTTCTTGCTCGTGCCACGCAGGGGCACCCACTCCACGAGACGACGATGATGATGATAATGATGATGTACCTCTGTCATGGCTCGCACCCACTAAGGGGGATAGGCCAAGAATCTGGCGGCAGTGGGTATGCTAAAGAAAATTCATATTTGAAAACAAGAACACAAGGAATGCCAAGTAAAAGATAAAAAAAAGCAGATAACGCAATAACTAGATTACCATGCGAGCGAGCAGTCAAACTAACTGAAAAGGTGAAAGTGAAAAGCTGTTGCAACCAGGGGGAGGTAATATTAACAAAACAATTTGGAAAAACCAATTTATGTGATATGAACGCATCTGATGTGTATAATACAAATACAATAATTAGCAGGGTAATTGTTTTGTTTCAGTTAAAAAATTTAATACTGCGCAACACACGTCTCTGTGACTATAGCCTAGTGCTGAGGCCCCAAATGATAACATTACTGGTATGTTTAAACCTAATCCAATTTGGAAGAGTGGAGCTTCCAGTAATAACTTTCTGTGGTGTGAATGTCGTCTGCATGATAAAAAGTAGTGTTCTATTGATTCAATTTCCTTACAGTTGTGACATAGAGGGGACATCGTGAGACCAGCTCTATGTAAATAAAAATTCAATTGCGGAATGCGACAGCGTAGTCTGGTGTAAGTAACCTCCAACTGCCGAGAAGGGCACCACTGTTTATTCCAGCAAAAACCGAGATGCTGAAAGTCTGGAGATGGTTTCAGCGGTAAGTTGCTTAAATCATTTTGCAAACAAAATTTTCTGTATCTCGATGCAGTGACGTAAGCAGTATCCCGTAAACCAGGGATCAAAGGTCTACTTAGAGACGCTCTTGCTAATAAATCTGCCATTTCGTTTACGTACAAACCGCGGTGGCCAGGAACCCACAACAAGTTAATTTTCTGTAAACTTTTAGGGACTAAATCGCGAAATAAACTAAGCAGAGCTGAATTCATTTCCGTGGAAAGCGACACACATACCGATAGAGAATATGTAACTACGACAGCTGTTGATTGATTTGCAGGAAGTTTACGTAGCGTTAGAACAATGACCGCTAATTCTGCTATGAAAGTAGGCATGTAATCTGGAAGGTGAATAGAAAAGGACCAATTAAGAGAAGGAGAGAAAATGCCTACGCCAGCCTTCTCTTCGGACTGTGAAGCATCAGTGGCCATAATACTGTTTGTTTGCAGGTGAGAAAGGTAATCTTGTAATTGATCATATAAATATTGGTATGGCATTAATTTAGCATTTGAGGGGCAAATATCGTCAAATTCTATCTGGAGGCTTATTTTGATTGACTTGTTGGGTGAATGCGTTGAATTTGCACATTCAATGGTGATAGCTGTGCCTGTACGATGCGATCTGAGAGGTGTGTAATCGCGACGAATGACTATTAAAGGAATGAACTTGGTTCGTTATTAAAAATAAGCATTGGTCTTCTTTGAGGAGAATCGTAAATTTTTATTTATGTTTGGAGTGTAAGAATCCTCAATCTGCTTTTTAAACTTGGTATTTGCGCTTCCATATACAGCACGGTGTTGGCAACAAACTTAGGGAGTCCAAGGCACAATCGCAGAGCTTCCCTTTCTAATATTAACAGAGGTTGAATTTTGTAAGCTGGGCTGCCAGAAAACAAGACACGCCAAAATTCCATGATGGGTCGGACATACATTTTATACATCATAATTAATGTATGCCTTTGGAGCCCATTTTCCCAACGTTCTCGTGTCAAAACGATGGAACTGACCCACCACAGATTACCAAGCGCATTATATATATATATATATATATATATATATATATATATATATATATATATATATATATATATTTAACTGAGGAGCACTAACAAACAAAATGTTGACCTGACTTCGCTTCTATGCGGGATTTCCCTACCTGTCGTCAAAAGGAAGCAGCGGCAGACGTTACCGTAGACGACACGCAATTTAATTGCTACGTAAGAGTCAGGGTGGGGCAGTATCGAAGATATGTGCATTTGCGGTACCATATCAACATACTCTAAACATTATTAATATTAAAACCTAAAGCTGAATAGAAGGTATAGAATAAAGGTAGTACAAGCCTACGCCCCAACCTCCAGTCACGATGATGAAGAAAGAGAAAAGTTTTATGAAGATGTTGAGTTAGCAATGAGAAAGGTGCAAGCTCAGTATACTATAGTCATGGGCAACTTCAATACAAAAGCGGGGAAAAAGCAGGCTGGTGAGCAAGCAATTGGCAACTATGGCATCGATTCTATCAACACTAGAGGATAGAAGTTGGTAGAATTCGCGGAAAGGAATACGCTCCGAATAATGAATACCTTCTTCAGGAAGCGCAGCAACAGGAAATGGACCTGGAAAAGCCCTAATTGAGAAACATGGAATGAAATAGATATCATACTCTCTGCTGATCCCAGCAAAGTGCAGGATGTAGAAGTGTTAGGTATAGGGTAAAGCGCAGTGACTATACGGTTAGTGAGGTCTAGGATTTTTCTCAATTTGAAGAGAGAAATAATAAAATTAGTCAAGCAGAAAAAGGCCGAACAAGACGCAGTAAGCGTAAAAGCAGACGAATTCAGGCTGCTGCTCGCAAAAAAATATGCAGCTTTAGAACAGGAAGATAAAGACCACGTAGAGGTAATGAATGAAACCGTAACTAGGATGATCTCAGAAGCAGCAATTGAAGTGGGAGGTAAGGCACCAAGGCAACCAGTAAGTAAGCTCTTCCAAGGAACACAGGACCTAATAAAGAAACGGCAAAACATGAAAGTGTCAAACTCGAGATGTCAGATAGAATTCGCTGAACTGTCGAAACTGATCAACAAGAAGAAAGTAAGGGATATCCGAAATTATAACGTGGAAAAGATTGTGGAAGCAGTAAAATATGGACGCAGCATGAAATCAGTGAGAAGAAAACTTGGCATAGGACAAGGCAAGATGTATGCACCGAAAGATAAGCAGGGTAATATCAGCAATTTCGATGACATAGTAAAAGCAGCGGAAGAATTCTATACAGAACTGTACAGTTCCCAGAGCAGCCAAGCTACTTTCATTCGAAGTAGTGATGAACAGGATACAGAGGCCCCTTCTATGAAGGTGCTTGCAGGTTTTGCACCTGCGGCGAGAACATGCTTTTAATACGGGGCAATCATGTTGGATGATTTTGACATGCACTAACATGTCTTTAACGTTTGTGTTGCGGCGATAGGTAACCCTAGGTACATCCGGGAACGCTTTTCTCAAACGCTCGTTACTTGATAATGTTGGGTGGTATTTTCGTAGGATGTTGTTTATGTTTGGGAGGGCATTGCAATATTAGGATTGACAGCGAGGGAGTTCGACACGGCTTCAATTCCTTCACTCACGGGTATGTTAGTGTAAACAGCAGAAACATCTGAATTTAGTAGAATAGCGCGGTCGGAGAGGATTTGGTTGGCGTTAATCGAGTCGATAATTCGAAGGAAGTGGGGCGTATCTTGAACAAAAGATAGTAGGGTGGTTGGGTTGTTTGACAGATGAAGATTTAAGAATTTAGATAGTGACTCGGTAGGCGTGTTGTTATTAGACACTGTAGGCCTGCCTGGGATTTCTGCTGTAAATATTTCTTCTACGGGAACCTTATGTATTTTAGAAAGAAGGTAAAAGCGGCCGGCTTCTTCTGAAGCGATAATCAGACTGGGTGATTAGTTCCTGGGACAGGAGCTCCGCTATTATACTTTGCACTAGGTTGCTGTAAACCGAAGTTGGGATAGGAGTCGAGTTTTGTGTGATGGGCATGGTTGCTCAGTTGTTTAAAGGCCTAATTTTTGTACTTTTCTGTAGGCCAGAATACGATACTGCTGTCTTTGTCAGCTGGTTTTATTACAATATTTTTCTTTGTGTCAGTTCTTTAAGAATTTGGTGCTGAGCGGGGGACAAATTTTTGCGCATGCGGCAATGTCGCGTTGACTCTAGAATTTCCTTTGAGATTAGTTTTATGCACAAATCAACGTCTGGGCATTGTTCGGCTTACGGTGTCTACGTGCTAGGTGGTCTGAGAAGTCTTTATCCTGTTTTCATACGTCTGGCCTATCGAAAAATAATTCCTTCATGCGCATGCGTCAGGAAAATTCCTCCTATATCTTTGTGGAGTTCATACTCATTTACTGCGTTGTTCGTTGGACAAAACGTTAGACCACGTTTGAGGAGAGCAACTTCACCTGGATATAAACTCTATGATACGCGTATATCTACTACGTTGCTGCAGTGCTCTGGATGCTCATTCATAGCACTATCGGTGGAGCTATCTGCTTTAGCGGTCATAAGTAGTTTTCTTAGGTGGATTGCGGCTCCAATACCTATGTGTTGGTACTTATCTAGTAGGATTCCCTCCCTAGTGTCGCCGACTGTTCTAGTTCTCTTTTTTCACCTTCAGATAAATTTATGCCGTTGAGCTGATTAGTAATTATCCTAAGTTGTTCCCGGCAGTGTTCTTCGAGAATATCAATTAAAGAGAGCGACGCATTTTTTAGGACAGCATTCCACTTCAATAATAGCCTGTAGGATAAAGAGCCGAGGGCGCATCTAACCTTAATTCTAAGGCCTGTGTTTTATGCAGCTAGCGTAGGTTTTTAGTTGAAATCTGTAATTTGTTTGTTTGACGGCGAGTTTGCGGGATTGGAGGAAAGAGCAAGACTTGTGGTTGAAAAGACGTGTACAGTAAGACGTGGGGAAATACGTGTACAGTATCTGTATTTTGTTACAGCATGCGAAGTATCATGTATCTTAAGATACTGATTGAAAAAAAAAGTTTACTTTGACTTAACATAACAAATTAACAACAAAAGGGTGTAGGCGTTTCGCCAACTATGCAAGTATTCTTAATTTTCTATGTTAAGTCAGAGTAAACCTTTTTTCAATCATGAATTCACCCGGCTTTTGGAACATTTTTGCATCTTAAGGTACACAGTAAACACATAGCAAATTCCCAGGAAAGAAACAGTCATAGAGGCAAACGATTGACGGCTGTCAACTTTTATAAGAAATTACACTTTGTAATAATTCATTTAGGTAACGAAACCTATTTGAAGAAATGTAATGGTATATGTCAGGGTAGTATTAACACTTTTTAGACTTTATATCATTTTCATGATATTCACCATGTAGAATGTTCTTGAGAAATGACTGTACGCGCGATGTTTCAGCTGCTGAAAACCACCACTGAATAAACCTTCCGCAATGGCCAAGCGGCCGATTCTCCTCAGCAGTGATTGGATAATTTACAATAAAATTAATTAGCAGTAAATAACAACGAGTCATTATTGATTGGTCGGCGGCCGCTAAAGCAGCCTCAACCTATGCCCCCCCCACCCTCCTCCTACGACGTCGTGCGTACAGCATTACTCTTTATTTAATGGCGATGAGCAAATGGCTGATAAATGCGCAGTCCAAGGTAAATCATTAGCTAGTGTAACACAAGTACCTGTATTCCGTAGGAGCCGGAATAACTGAGCCATATAAATTATACGAAAACACACTTAGTTGATGCTTGCGCGAAATGTGTAGAAGCACATTTTTTGAAACTTTTAGTTATATTGGCAACAGTGTTCGGTATTTCAATAGTGATTCTTGGAGGATTTCATGGTCATTAGATGAATTCGCTTCTTTGAAAAGAATGTAGCCATCCGAAAAGAGTTTTACGGCTACGGATTCTGGGATTATTTCTGTTATAACATTTATATAAACAAAAAGCAGCAATGGACCAAGCACTCTGCCTTGTGGAGCGCCGGATAAAACTGCCAAATTATCCGATGAACTGCCAATGATGTCAACAAATTGTGGCCGATTTCGCAGTAAATTAGTGAATTTTGATGCGGTGCATTGTTTGATTAAAGCTGAAAATCTCTGTCTTCACCTCACTGCGAAAGTGTCTTGTCATGGCAACTCTGAATTTAAGAAACGTTCAAAGTGGCCAGTTCGATTTCGGACGTCAAAGTACCAGTCGCACATGTCGTTCACTACAACCACACATTCTCCACTTTCTCCTTGAGATTATTCGGTCGCGTAACCAGTTCGGCATATTCGAAACTGTCAGTTTGATTGTAGTACCAGTCTTCCATTTTATTACCAGACAAGTGGCGTTTGCGTTTCACAACGGCCTTCTGACGGTCGTAGAACTAGGTGAATTTCTTCAGTGCCACGTCCCTCAATGTCGTTGGCAAAGAAAATGTACCCTGGCGGCAAGTTGCGATGGTGTGGCATACGGCTACTCTCGTCGTCTCGTACTCTACAGCGGCTTTGTAGTGGCTGGCAACGTCGTTCATTGGTCCTTTCACATTTCCGGGCTCATTTATGAAAGGGTTTTCGCTGAACAACGAAATCACCATGCTTGCTGTGCACTGAGCAGTGCTCCAGTTGATGCCGCGGATATTGATACAGATAAAACCATTCCTATAGAAGTTTGGGTTGGATTGCACCTTTCCAGAGCCTGCGGTAACAATTTTGCGCTTGGAGGTCGAGTGGGATACTCCTGCGGCACCTTATCAATAACTCTGAGAAACCACCCTCGTATGGCGCTCCGGTTGGGCCAGCCATGAGGGCATGGATTTTGGCTACGTCATTTGTATCTGGCTAGATGAATTTTTCAGGAGGCGGGTCGGTTATAGAGTCCGCAATGTCGCACGTTACCCTTGTGAGTAACGAAGGCACGTCGTCTTGCTTGAATGGACTGCAGTTTGTGGATTTCATGCCTTGCCCAGCCATGCTGGGTGAAGACGTAGAAGGTGCTTGGGTGGTGGACATTATCGGTGCTATGGAGAAGCGACTTCAAATGGTTCGCCAAATTTGAACAATTGTTTCTGCGCTCTTGGTTTGGTTCCTATGTGTATGGCTCAGCCAACTACGGTGGTCGACCATGACTCGGGCGGCAGTAGGTAGAAAGAAAGGGAAACCTAAATGGAATTTTATAAACTTGGAATCAGATAATTATTCAATGCAAATAGTTATTGTCAATTTTCAGGACATATATTTTACAATTTGATGTAAATTACATTGTTGTCGTGGTGAAAAAAAAACACACCATTAAAATTCATGGCGAGGAAAAACAACTGTACCAAGTCAACTCTTGCGTCGTCGTCTTCCTCCGCTACTGATTTGTAGCAATCACACAAATTCTACATAAAACTGAACTTTTCTTTAACAGAAGTTTGCCCATGGAAGACAAGTGCTTGCTGAAGGGTGTCTGTAAGGTGAAGAAACGGACTATAAAACCGCCTTAAAACTGTTCCTCGTTCAAGTGAGCGCTTTGAGATGCTTGGTGCGTTAGCAGGGTCGTAGAATAACAATTAACTTATAAAAATTGCGTCAAAGACTATCTATGCATGAATGTCGGGCTTAATGTGTTTAGCAATGCAGCAAAGAAGTGAGACATCTTACTTCCATTGCTGACACGCGACATGTTGAGGGGTGTGTTGCTGCCGGGCTGCAATCTCGCGCTTCCCTTATCACACGCTGCGCCATTTTATGTCTTTCATTAAATATGTTTTAATGTTGAATAAAAATTTTTCCTTGCAGTTGCACTCAAGGTCTTCCCCCGTGTACCTACCCTAAGAATCCACGGGTAGTTTACTTTATGGCCAATGACGCAGGAACTTCGCGCTTCTACAACAACATTTCGAAGACGTATAGTATTGCCACGTATCAATGGCATATGGAACGCTGTGCAGATAGTTAAATGCCCGCCGCTTCATTTGAAAATCTGTTCTTAGCGGCTGGAAGGTGTCACGATATTACCGAACGAAGAAAACGTCAACAGCTACACGAGCACCCCACCACG
Source organism: Dermacentor silvarum (assembly GCF_013339745.2). NCBI lineage: Eukaryota > Metazoa > Arthropoda > Arachnida > Ixodida > Ixodidae > Dermacentor > Dermacentor silvarum. Next base: position 52,568,085 of record NC_051155.1, read on the forward strand.
TGAGACTGTGAGGTTAGCCATACACGTTACTAGGTATCTCAAATAACTTTTATGAAATATTTTCCAGCCCACCATTATTAAGAGACAGTTCTTCAAAAATTTCCATCCTTCAAATGCTATAACGAAGATTGCATTCAAAGCCAAGACACGCAGTAGTTCTCCCTAAATTAAATATTCATTTGGCACCCATGTGTGGACTTTACACCAAATAACGCTTATGAGTCAACTTAGATATTGAAGGGAAAAGATGTTTAAAACAAGCTGCATTCAATTGGGGAACCCTCACACCAATATCTTCACTCTGTGCGCTCATGGCGACTATGTGCTTTGTCTCAGTGCTCGTGCTACAGACTTTGCTACACGCAAAAATATGGTGGCACTGCAGCACTAAACTGGCAAAATGCGTAGCGCATCGGAAACAGGACGCAAGAACACGCACAACACACACGTTTGGCGCTACGCCGTTTGCCTCCATCATGTTATGCCAACAAGCCCAACGTGCCACGTTACTAAAGCGGCGCTATAGCAGTGAAAAATATAGGAAAAGAGGCCGGACATTCCTTTATTTCGTGTGTGTATTCAGTACTGCCGATTATACGCAACATACTATTTACCTGATGCATTTAACTACCCTGAAAAACAGGTGAGATTAGAGTTGTCTTCAACTCAAATTCTTTGTTAACTACACTGAGCTGCGATTTCTGTTGTCCGATGCACCGTCGTATAAAAAAGGAAGCCGATCATATGGAAGTGTTCCGCGTGCATTTATACGTCTGAAGGGTGCCGCTTGTATAGGGGCGCGCAAATTTTATTGCCCAAGCAATAGTGAAAGCATAGCTCGAATCTTATACGGGAAAATGCAGAACCCATAGAGAAATAAAGAGAGCATTGAACGACTCGCTTAACTCCAGCTAGGGTGGTGGTGGCACCTAGTGGAGGCTATTCGAACGGTGCTTCTCCACAGTTCGCATTGTTGTTCGGAGGTGGCAGCGCATTATTGTCCTGAGGAGTGTTATTTCTTTCCGCGCGCATGAAATATAGAGCTCTCTTCGAGACCGTATCTCGCTTGATATGCAATATAGTCAGATAATATTTGTACGTGCGAACTAATCTTCTAAGCAACAATGGAAATATGTCAAACACTCGTAATTATACAGGGTGATCATCTTTAAGTTTTACGGTATTTTATAAAATCGCTTGTGGCAAATACCATAATTCTTGTCATTCAGCTGGATTATTCAATGAGGCGGAGAAGATATTCGCGATAAATTTAACCACATAATCAACTAATTAACAAAATGTACTAATTAATATCTAAATTAAACACTTTACGAGACATTGCCATTCACCGCTTGCAGCTGGTGAGCAGGAGGAGGAGGAGGAGGAGGAGGAGGGACAAACCGTTATTTAAACTAGCAGTTTAGTTGGCTAGCCCAGAGTTGGTCGTCGAGGTGGGAGCTGCGCAGGGCGCCATGCCATCTCGACGAAAGGGTCATGGTATTATTTGTCGGGTATTGGTCTTGCAGCCGGTGAGATTACAAAACATATTAAGATGAAATGATTTTACAAAATGACAGCCGTTGCCAGATATGATTTTAAAGTGTGCGATGACAGGGATGGCGGTTCCAGTTACTTTTGCGCTTCAATGCATAAATGAACATTTTGTAAAAAAGTAAGTGGAACGGCACCCAAGCAACACAAGACATCGATAAAACGTCTTGAAACCACTAAAAGAGCGTGTAGACGTCTTCGTATATTGTGAAATGTTGAATAAACGTTTGCTGCAAGAGATTTTATTGCAAATGGTTTTAAAACTTTCCTTCTCAAGAGCAGATTCGTATATTTTTAATTTAAATGGAAACTTATTACTCGAATAATCGTGAATGGCATCTGCGTTTTTATACTAACCGCAGGGAAATCTATTAAGCCTAATGACGCTGTTCATTGACCTTTGGTTATAACTCAGTCATTTGAACGTTCCATTTGTTTTTTAGTGCACCGGCATATAAGTTCTCCTTGGTGCGACCCGAAGCGTTATAATGTCGTGCATTATTGACAGTAATATAATTATTTTACGCGATCTTTCTACTTGATTTCTTTCACAGCGGCCATTTGATGGTCGTAGAACACGGTAAATTTCTTCAGTGCCTAGTCCTAAAATGGCAACAAAAATCTCGACGTGACGATGACCACCCGTACCGTCACTTTCTTCCAGACTCCCTTGTATGGCTTTGGGTTCGAGCTGTTCCTGCTAGCCTCTCATCCATGCGTGTCTCTAAACATCAAGGACCCTACAGCGTTGTAGCTCACACATCGCCTGTGAACTATATTTTAGAGCCTGTCACGCCACCTACGGACCAACGCTGTCGCGGTCACCATCCACGTACTGGTCACCGTCCAACACCGTCCACGTACAGCCGCTGAAGCCGCATTACGACTCACTGATACGATGTTCACGATGAGTCACCAGGATGGCTCAATTTTCCGATAGGCGGGGGGGGGGGGGGGGGGGGGGGATGACTGTATTGAAGAGCAATGCTCGGTGCAGCAGCCACATCGCTAGTTTTCCGGAGAGGCGCGAGCTCGAGATTGCCTGTGCTTCTCTGTTTGAGGGGCTGCCAACGCTGCCTGCTGTTCTCGTGCCCTGTCCTTTGCTCACTTTGCTGCTGCTGCTGCTGCTGATCCTCCTCCTCCTCCTACTTCTACTACTACCACTACTACTGCTGCTGCTACTGCTACTACTACTAATACTAATACTACTACTACTGCTCTGTAACCCTAATGGACTACCGGTTATCTGCCCTCTGCATTACTCTGCGTGCCAGCTTCATTTCTTTCTCCTAATGTGAGCTAGAAATCGGCTATCCCCCTTAGCTCTCTGATCCACACCGCTCTCTTCCTGTCTGTTAAAGAGACCCTGAAACGATTTTGTTTATTTTTGTACAAACGTACTGAGTCGTTACGGTAGGTCCTTCTGATCATTAATTGACGCATCTAAGTGTTCCGCGTAAAGCGCGTAATTTATTAATGGGTTTTAAAAAGGCACATCGCCACCGATCACAGCACGCCACTCGGCTGAGTTTTCAGCCGCTCCTGACCAGGTGACGCGATTTGACGGTATGACTTCAGTACAGCGAGCTATGCGATTGGCTGCCCAGGGCGCGTCATCGATAATTTTTCCAACGTAATGGTGAACAAATGTAATTTGTAATAATTGAAACGTTAGTTAATTGTTTTTATAAAAAAGACGCAGTTTCGCCCGAAAGGCGAGGCATCAATTGCGAAAGCAAATTAGTAGCGAGCTATACCGAGCAAGGATAGCAGTTTTATGGGCTGTATAAAGCTGGAAACATTCGCTTACTACCGACTTAACAAGCATGGTGTCAGTGCGCACAAGCAAACATGAATAGACCACCCTCAAAACGCAGACAATCGTTGTCAAAACGCTGGCGTGAGCAAGCGCACCAGCAGCAGCGAGCGAAGCTTCGTGCGGTCTATCGCTTCAACAGATACTGAGCGGCGAAAGCACAGCTCATACAAAGGTGGGAGCCGTGTTGCAGATCGCTTTCAAGATACGGCGCGCGCGAGCGCCCGGCGCTGCGCGAAGTACAAGTACGCAGTTGCTCGCAGAGCAGAAGCCGCAACCCCTCCCTCCCACGCTGCCTTCCCGCTATCCTCCTTTCGCACGGGAGACTGAGTCGTCAGTTCCCCTTGCGCCCGGTCGCAAGATACGCATTTGGTGCCGCAGTTAAACGTCGCCTCCCCTCCCTCCCGTCCCCACACGGGCTTTCGCGCGACGGAAGAAGTCGCGTTTTCTCTCCGCCGTGCGTTCGCTCCCCGTGAAAGCGCACGTCCCCCGCACGCTTCCGCTCGCATATACAGCATAGGGCGCGCGGCGGCGATTTTATCGCCGTTGGAGTTAACGAACCTCACGGCGACGGCGCCGATGACGCCGACAGCAGAAATCCGCTTCGGAGTGTCCATATAATTGTTATCGCAATAAAAGTAACAGAAAGAGAATGCACAAGGACAATGTCGAGACTTTCCGGCACACAATAAGTGTCATCTGCTTGTGTTACAACATGCTGCGTGTTGACGGGAGCTGCGCCTTCTGTTTTGGTCTCGATCTGTCTTTTCGAGAGCACAGGGTTCGCCCTTGCGTTGTGGTCTGCAAACGTAGCGGTCGGTGACATGTCAAGCTGCGACACTGTGTCCCTCTGCAAGGCAAACATGCGAGCGAAGAGGCTGCAGCACTGGTTGTCGGTATCCGTTCGGCACCAGCATCAATGCATTTGCGACCGTCACTTCGCACCAAATGATTACTATATGCCACAGTACTGTTTCGCGTGACTGCTATTCGGTTAAATGCGAGCGCATGCTGACTGGCCTTGGGCATTTTTGGGGATGAGCGGAGGAGCAAACGTCAACGGCCTGGACGGCGCAGCCACCTGATGGAACAGGGCTCAACCAAATACACAGCTAATATAGCAGTAATCATGTGTATTCTACTTCGCTGCTGGTGTAAATTTTGGCAGGAACGTCATCCGGAACACCTTGTTTTTCTCTATGTTTAAAATGTTTTACACTTGGTTGCAGCAATATTAGCTATTTTTCTTTCTGGTTAAGCTCTGCGCCACCAGGTAGCTGGACCACGCAGACTGATCAGGCCGCTGACGTACGTCAACGTTCAAGCTGCTAAATCACAGGAATAGTGGTATGGATGGGCTTTAGTTTACGACTCCACCCATCCGTCAAAACGCCCAACTCGCCTAAGGTTACCGGAATACCGAACACACACTGCGCTGCAACAGAATGCTCGCAACGCGCCCTGCTTCGAAAGCACTCGCTTGGGATTGACTGCCAGGTGGCTGGCGAGGAGGTTGGACAGACTGCGTGCGCTGGCTCCAAGACAACCAAAAGTAGATGACGCGACGTCCCATCGCGACGTAGAGCCAGTGAAGGCGCAGCTTAGCCCCGATCGGCTGTCGAACGATTTCAGGAGAAAAAGCATGGCTATGGAGGAGGGCAATTTGTAATCGTCCGTCGCTCTCTTAATTTGAGATGGTTCACACAAATTGTGGTGCGAATGTTTTACTGTAGTTGTACCCTACGCGTCTAAAAAATTTGTCCGAACCATTTCAGGCACCATTTAACATTACATATAACAATTTTTGTTCCATCGCGGTCTTCCCGCGGTCCTAATCTTGGTCTCGAGCGTTTTTGCTAATCTCCAAGTTTTTGCCTCATATGTTAGCACCGGTAGAATGCATTGATTGTGCATTTTTACTTTCAACGACAGTGGTAACGTATGAACCCACAATTTTTAAAGAGCATGATCTTCGGGACCGTTCCACGAAAGAAAAAAAAACTAGAACCTCAGACATTAAAAAGTGGGGCTGATTCGCAAAAAAATGTCTTCAAAAGAATGGCTTGCGCCGAAACCAGATGCAGACAGTAGTTAAGTTGGTGGAGGTTGCAACACGCTGAAGTATCCTACGCTACATGCACCCCAACTTTTTTTTTACCCTCGCACCCCCGTATAGAGGAGGCATACTTAATCTGCACCTAATCACAATTCCTCGTCGCGGCCCGCGAGAGGACTATGGTTGTGATACCTGGGAAGCTAAGAGCAAAGCCATGATGACCAAACGCTGGCGAGAAGCACGGGAAAGTGAAAAGGGCTGCTCATTGCGCCAGTTCCCAGCGCTACGGGCAAAACATGGCTGCCACCTAGAAGGGCTTCAGATTGTGGTCTATATCGAGCAGTTCTGGAGACGGCATAACGGTAACATATGAAAGTGGTGCTGTAAGGCCCTGAGGAAGCCCTGTTATCAAAATTTGCGGTATCTACCGCATCCACTACAACTATACTCTGCGGAAAAGGAGAGGCGCGCTAGCTTCTCCAGATCACGAGCGCTCGTCAAAAGAAAAAAAAGTAATCAAAAGAACAAACAAAGAAAAAAAAAACATTTTAATAATGTATGGGGTGTAACGGCACAAGAGCGAGGTCTGACGATAAAGCACATGGCATCTACAAAGAAGACAACTTGTGGCTCGCTTTTAACAACTTCACAATTTTGTTTCATCAAGGCATTTCTCACAGTCAAAAACTCTGTCACCTAACAGATGAAAGCCGTCGTAAAATAATAGAAAAGTGTAAGCACGCAATGTGACTCTTGATTGTGAATAGGAAGATTGCATGATACTTTTGTGTGGTGATAGCATGGAAGAGAGGCTCCACGCAGGTTGGCTAGTGACGAAAAGAAGGCCCAGCGCACTAATCCAGAATGAGTACAAATGTGTAGCAAGGACATCGGGAATACGTGAGCTGCCTGTGACAGTGGTAAAGTCAACAGAAATTGGGGGAGTACATCAGACGCCTGTTCATACGCTCATAATGTATGAGGACGTAATGTTTCAGCTGTCGAACAAGCCGACTAATAGAGAGAGATAGAGATAGAAAGAGATAGAAAGTGAGGCTATTTAATGCCTCTTAGAGAGGTTTGCCTGGTGGCACGCCTGGTATGCAGACGTATCAATTTTATACGATGAAACATGAATTGATGTGCATAGTCCGCAACACAGGCACAGAACACACCCCGGCGCTCAATTAGCTAAAGTATCTCCATGAGATCAGTGCTTCTGTTGAAGATTAAAAGTGGCTTCAATGCCCGAGATACAAAGGGAGCGTTAGTTCATGGGCGACGAAGTTGACCTATAGCTCAAGAAATGACACACTGAAGGATGTTCAGCGCTCACATTAGGGCTCGCCTTTCTAGACTAAATAGCATGCAAGCGCAGGTTAAGTGGGCTGTATCTTCCAGTACATGACAATCAGAGCATAGTGGCGACCTTGATTTTGTGTAGGAAGTGTTTAGTATTTCCGACATTTAGCCAGATGCAATGTAGACATTCCGGATCTCTCCAACTGTGGCGACATTGCATGCGGAACTCACAGATAGATCTCATATAGGACTCAAGCTGGTTGAGAAAATGTGCATTATGTGGCGACATTTTGGTGCGACCGTGGTTAATTGATTGAAACTTCGTTGGTGTCTGCGACTGTCCTGAACTTCGTCGTGTTTCCGTAAAGGAAGTATCCTTATCCTCAATTTCACCCTGACCCCGCATAGATATAAACGAAAATGCTCGCCCACGATATCGGACATCACTCTTCACGCGGCGGCAGTGTGCGATTGTCAATCAGATGCTGCAACCTCCAAGATGTATAGTTACAATGTAATAGAAAGGGGTACGAGTTCAAAAGTGGCGCGTTCCATGTATTGGTGTGAGCCGGCAAGCGGGGAAAGGTGCTGCACTTGGACGCCAGCCGATGCGACAGTAACGCCGTCGGCAACACCTGTCGCTCATTCCTGCTGTTATAAGTTGTGCTGGCTGAGTGCGGCTCGCGTGTTCATCGACGTTTTTGCTGCTTGCGATCTTTTCTTGTGGTGTTTGAGATTTTGTTTGCATTTATTTAAAATAAAGGCTTGCTGTTCTCTCAGGTATTCCAGCTTAAAATATACAGAGTGGTTGTCCCAGCAATATTGTCACCGGCGCCTAATTATTTACCTACATTATAATTATTTAGTTATACATACAAATTTCACATTTAAATAAACAGTGGGATTATTAAAGCCACTAAGTCATTAGGTAATTATTAAATGAGGTAATTCACAATTTTGTAAATAATAATTTTTGCCATATCCGATATCTCGTGAATACTATGACTTTTAGAAATGGAGCAAGTAGTCTTCTTGCATAATGTTCATGTATTGTGTATTTTTATATGTATGGTTCGGGTTGTATCTGCGTAGGTAGGAGTGTGACATGTAATTATAAGAATTGCAAGTGCATTTCCACAGCTCATTTCCTGCAGCTTGACCGTGTATTAACAACATTTGCGAGTTCATCTGTTAACTATTGTATAACATGTGATTCCACAATGCTAAATGTAATGTAAGGAGTTAAATTCCGCTTCTTTTGAATATCGTTTGCCTTTCCTAATCCCCTGCACGTAATACTCCCCCTCAGAGCCTGTCAGAACCTTGAATAACACAAATTAAACCGCAAATATTCACAAGCACAACAAGCGGCCGACCGTGTCGGGGGAACCAGGCGGGTGTCATACAGCACATGCCTAAAATTGTGTCACCTGGCAACATCCACAAGAATTTGAACAGCCACGGGCCCTCCCTGGACATACTACACCCTCGTAAGTACACTAATATAGAGCAACAATGATGTTTTGCAGATCTTGATTGAAATTGTGCATAGTGGTCTTTGAGAGTGGCGACATCTTTGTAGCATTTCGATGAGTACAGCAGAGAACACGATAGCGAAAGATGATATGCGCACCTCAAAGTGTACATTGTGAACAGATTGGGTTATCTGCCAGATATTAAGACCAACTTCCACATGCAGATGACGGTATTAGCTCCGACCCCCTACTGTTGTTACGGTAAAGAACAGAACGGAATTAAGCAAAACGGGCTGATTGCAAAAGCGCATATGTGTTTGGTGAGTACACAGTATATCTTGTATACCACACAATACTTCTGTACACAAATTTATTGCTCGTTGTACTGAGAAATACAACAAATTGAGCCGAAGGACGAAACTTTAATATGGCAAGCTAGGGTGATGCATCAGCGAATCATATAACGCAGTTGCCTGGGAGTTACATAAATCGTCGCGTAAAACGCGTAAAAATAAAAATCCCGATCAAGCCCCGTGTGTTGCCGCCGCTGGCAAGTGCTGCATTTTTTCTCTTCTCAGAGCAGCCGCAACTACCTCCACGGGAAGTCACGTGATGTTCAACGTCCTTTTCACCACGTGGACGCGCCAAAACGGGTCGCTCCTCAGCGGGTCGTTAAAGGCGCATTCGTTCTCGGTGCCGTAGTCGCCGAGGTGCACGTTCAGCAGGAGCATCGCCATGTTCGGCCGGAGGTTGGTAGACGGGTCTATCAGGTCCTTGCACTGCGTAGGCATCCGTAAAGACACTTTCAAAACAATTTCATTCAGTCCCAAGCCATTGCGTCCTGCATGCTATAAGGGATCCCACGAGTGTGGTTAATCTGCATTTCAAAAAGGATGCGCATATTTGCTGAAGCTATGAAACGACTTATATAAAGCAAACCGGATAGTGGCCATTATTTTAAACCATACTCGGTCAACTGGATAGTAGGCAATGATACCAACGCTAGAAAGACTTGTCTCGCTACCGGCATTCGCCGCAAAAAAATACTTCACCACATATGACAGCACTGTATAGGTGTACGCTTTATAATTTATGGGGCCTTTCGCTCTCATATTCTGATGTTGCAAAATATGACGTAAATAATTAATGAAAGACCTCGCAGAGATCTAAACTTATGTACTGCCCACGGAGTGCACCAGCACGTTTCGGCGACCAGCGGTCACAGCACACTTCTTGTCCTCGCGAATAAAGTATGGGACATCACATTATCGAAGTGCAAAGCTGTACACTGTTAGCATAAATGAGCCTGAATATGGGTTTTTATGGTTGAATACCTTAAAACTCCGTAGTTCAATCTATTTACTCCATCACCATGGAGTATAAAAAGCATAATGCCGTGATTTTACCACCTTAACAACTCTATTTACAAAATGGAGTTGATTAGCGTAAAAACCTCGTGCCATGAAATGGGGTGAAAATGTATTTCTTCCGTGCACTGTAAACACAACTTATAGCCGGCATGGTTACGAGATACGACACAAAACCTTTTTAATCACCTCGGTGCCAAATTTTGTTTCATCAGCGGGAACGTATTCATGATAAAAAAGGTTAACTCATTCCTAACACTTATAGATGTACTAAAATAGATAGTGAACGGAAGTTTTTTTCTCTTACGAGAAATCTCATATGTAAATAGAGTAATATAGAGGCTAGTGGGGCAGTCGCATAAACTACGCACAGTCAGGTCTTTTACCACTCTGCAATTGTCTCTTCTTTCGTGCGTTTCAACTCATGAATATTACTTTGCATAATCAGCGGTTGTTTCTACAAGCCTTTAGCGTCACTATGACAGTTCCATGTCTTCCTCAGCACGCCGCACACGATGGAGATTCCGACCACCTCGTTGACGACGGCTTGAAGACGCGATAGTAGGCGTAACATCCATCGACGCCTCCTCTAGGCCGGGCATCAGCGATGTCATTCATGCACGCCCAACGAGCCTCGTTCAGCGGGGCCAACCTCGCTTCAGTCACCGCAGGTGGAACGTGGTGAAACAATTTTAACGCGAAAGCGTTAAGGGCCCCGTGTCGCAGAAAATCCGGCGTCGGCGGCGGATAAAATCATCCCGAACCACCCTGACCACGCAAGCCTTCCACATGGCGAGGGGCGTTAGTGAGCTAATGGAGTTTCTCAAATTTAAATCCCTTAGAAAAATTGAAAAGTACGACTCAACCCCAACCTACAGACATGATAGCGTCGGAAGGTAATTTGAATATACTAGAAAACATAATTCTGTTACGAGGAAACTCAAACACAAACCCTTATCCAGCATTTCTACCATTCATACAGCGGCGCGCCCGGGTAGGGTACTTGCAGAAACACGCTCCAGATGGCGCTCGCCTCCTCGGCAGCGATGATCTTATCGGGGTTGGAAGTTAACCAAAGATCAGTAGGCCGGTTGGCTTCGAGAGCCCACAGTAAAACCACAAATGAGGCAGTGCAGGGTGACATGGGTTGGGCCGCTTTTGAAGTCGGAGAAGCACAGAGCAAAATTAGTTTTGAAGAAAGACTCAGGAACATGGATGAAAATAAATGGACGGCTAAAGTGCACAAGTATCTGTACCAGAAAAGCATAACCACAGAAGGGAGGAAGAGGTCAAGGAAGTCGGCAATCAAGTACAGGATAATCGAAACTGTATATAGACCACCAATAATCAGCAGAAAGAAATAGAGAAATAGAGGCAGTGAATTGGACGCAAAGAATGGAAACAAGAAAAAAAAACACCATGGAGATTTACAACACCGATAAGAAAGGAATTAGAAGAGAAAATGTGTACGATAACGCAAAAGACGTGTTTGCTATTTGAGGCTCGAGCCGGTTGCCCTAAGGAACAAAACATACCAGACCAAATGTTCGAAACTAGATGAGCCGTGTGTATGCTGCATTAAAGATCCGGAGACCACTCAGCACATCCTAATGGAATCCGAAGGGATTCACCCTGCGAGAACCGTAGGTAGTGGACAACTTCCAAAGGCTCTTGGGTTTGAAGTGGACGGAAACATTAACCAATCAGCCGTAGAGATCAACAGGATACAATTAGTGTATTGGTGGAAAAAAAGCAGGGAAGAGATTAATACGACCTGATCTCTTAAAACCATAATCAGCGCTACAAGGTAATTTTGAAAAAAAGGAAAAAGGTTAATGAGAAGTTTACAAATATGCTAGTATAAAAATATGTATACTATACCTGATTACATCAAGCCGGTTAGGTGACTATGTGTCACCGGCCTGTTTCAAAGTGGATGCCATTAAATCATCATTATCATCGTCATAATCAGCGTAAAACGGTAGCGTCGCACAGAGGCGAACGTGGAGATAAAAGAAAGCCGCAGTTGCCGGGAAGCCTGACAAGCATTCGGGGATCTCTCAATGCTATCGCGTTCCACTCCTAAAAGCGAAGCTTAAGCGTCCAATTTTTTTTTTGCGGGCGATAAATATAGCTATTGGTAACGGCATTCGTCATTGTGGCGTTTACTTGTGCTCTTTAGGACGCATTCGTTCCAACATGGAAGAATAATATTGTTAAAGAATTGCGAGTGGTGCTGCGTGAACCAGGTGACCCTGTACGTTTCGGCCGTCGCGTTACGTGTTACACGGAGTGGAGTAGGTGCCTTTTATGTGGCGTTGCCGCTTTTGTAGCGTTAGCTACACTGTCCTAGCCAAGCCCGTTTCGCGCGGCACATCAAGAGCCGTGCTGCGCATGCGCAAGCATCAGTGATGTCACACGGCTTGCGCACCGGAGCCACCGGAGCCGGCACCTCTCGCGCACTCCGCCGCCGCCGCGCGCGACTCACCGCCGCCGGTCTGCGCATTCCAGAGGAGTGACGTCGTAGCCGTGGTAGACGCACTGGCGCCGTCGCGCGCTCGCTGTGCAGTCGCCGTCTGACACTGCGCTGGAGCCGCTGCGCTTCTGACTGGCATTTGCCAGTGTGGTATAGCCATGGAGAAGGAGAGCGCAAATGCTGCTCAACAGAAGAACGGAGAAGCTTGACTCATCGGATCCCGAAGTAGCTGCCTGGCAATTAGCGGTTGAGCGTAGGAGACAACCAGAAAAGCTAAGAATAATCAGCTGAACCTTTGCTAACGCTACGTATATCCTGGCATAGCCGAGCTGAGCCACTGCAACATTTTTTTTAGCAACTCGATTCAAGTTGAGAATGCCATGAGAATACTACAAAGCGGGTCGATTTTATGACGAAAAATTAGGTGTCTGTGCTTAGGTGTGTGTGCGGGAGGAAAGAGTGCGTGCGCACGTTCTTTGAGTGTATGTGCGGGTGTGCGAACGCGTGCGTTTCACTATGTGCGTGTAAGTCGGTGCTTTTTCGCGGAAGCTTACGCATGAAAGATTTCGTGCGTGTGTCCATATGCCTATAGTTTTGAGGCAGTAGCGCATGCATGCACTTGCTTGTGGGGTTTCGGCATTGGTCAGTGCGCAAGTAGGCACAGACGCGCCACTAATTCCAAGGCCACGCGGAGCACGGAAATGGCAAGCAAGTTGCGGAGGCCAGAACAATCGTCGCCTCTAGTCACTCCGATGCGCGTTTGGCAGGTTATTGTGGGCACTGACCCCAACGGAATGCGGCGTGTCCATTGTCGCTAAGCGCCTGCATGTTCTCCCTCTCTCGATGAAGAGGGGACCATTCGGGCGCCCTAAAAATGGCATGGTCAATTGGTGCAATGCATACCTTGAACCTCGGTTGTGCAGTCAAAATTTTATTGAGATAGCAATTATATGGACACTCAAAAGCAGATTTCTGCCGTCGGCGTCGCCGTCGCCGTCGCCGTCGCCGTCGCCGTCGCCGTGAGGTTCCGTATGACGTCAATGGAGATGAAATCGTGGCCGCGCGTGTAAGTGGTTCTTGAGGGAAAGGGAAAGGTTGGCGCTATCTTCTGCAGCCCTTGAGGGAGCACGGCTCAGCGCCAATTGCCGCCGAACGCTGTATGTGCGAGTGAAAGGGCGCGAGGGACGCGCTCTTTCACGGGGAGTGAACGCACGGCGGAGAACAAACGCGCGTTCTGCGCCGTGCTTCCTTAAGGGCTGCAGAAGTAGGCGTCTCTTTCCTCCTTTACAATCACCATATATGTAGAGCAAACGCGCCTTCTTCCGATGCGCGAGAGGCCGTGGGGGAGGGGGGGAAGGGGGAGGGAAGGGAGGCGACGTTTAGCTGCGGCACCAAGTGCCTATTTATATCAGAGGCTCCGGCAACAGTCACCAACGCCGCACGCATTTTGAGCGAACGCGGGCAAAATGCCGACGGCGTCGACAACAGTTCGGCGCGTTGCCGGTGCTGCTGCATGTCCAAGTTTATACAGCTGATAAAGCTAATATCATTACTCCGTATATCTCTCTACAAATTTGCTATCGCAATTGATGCTTCACCTTTCAGGTGAAACTGCGACAACTTTTTTGTACATGTCGTTTGAGCGGGTTCACTTGTTGCCTTCTGTCGTCAGTGATTTAGGAAGACTACACCTCCATAAAAATTCGAAATAGTGGATGATCCAGATACTTCTTACAGTGCCACATATTGATCAAAATTATTTGCATAAGTATGTAGGCCAGCTGCCATGCTAGGCCTTTTTTAAGACTTTTTATTGACGAGACTTTCTTATGAAAAAAAAAAACTCTCGTAAATGAATTACTATTCTTCTTTTAAATCTGGTGCCCCCCATGTTAAGGAGAGCGCTACTTTATATGGTTCACTCGACTAATTAAACTTTCTGAGTTGGCTACGCATAGTTCTGTCATTCAATGTAGTCCGCACTTCATTTTATCAGTACAATTGCAATGTGTTGATTTAGAGCGCGTTTGTTTATTGAATGTGTGATATGTTGGACTCTTGCCCTTGCTGATGTATGGTATGTACTTTATATTATTGCTAATTGATATGCATCAATCCAAGTAACATTATCTGCTTGCGCGTATTTTCCTCGAATGCTGTGTTTTCCTCTATGCTTCGTCTGCCGCGTGATGTTGGAATGCCTACACCTTATAAATTAGACTTCATACAGAAATCCGAACAACCGTTTGTTTTACTTTCTTCATTAAATTATAACGTGCGTTGAAATGCTAACAAGAAATACATAGGCGAGAATGTACTTCTGTTAAGGATTCCATTCGCCATTGGTCTAATTGTATCAAGAAAAAAATCGTCGTGCAGACTTGAATCTTCTCAATGTCACATACTCTCACGAACGTGAAAGCTCAAATTCGGGTGTTTGATTTGTGCTGAATTGGCGTTTCGATTTATGTTATTGAATAGAGTTGACTAGCCGAGAAAGGACGCTTAACTGGGTGGGTATATAAATGCTCTTACTTCGACTCCATATCACTCTCCAGTGAACTATTATGAATAAATTCCAAATCTCGCTAGAAAGGTGGGAAAAAAATAAGTTACGGTAAAGGTTGTTACCGGCAAAGAAGATAGCACCTGCAGTAATTCATCGGTCATTAATACCTGTCGTAAAGTGACGGCCCGAATGCTGCGGGTTTAATTCATTGCACGAAAAAAAGTATAAATAATATCGCTGGATCACTAGAAACTCTCTTCAGAAATGGATTAGTCTTTACTCCATATGTAAGAGATCAGGAATCCTTTCAAGAAATGAAGTAATATTTGGTCCATATCAAACACCTAAAACCCTTGTAAGTATGGAAGTAATATTTACTCAAATATGAACACTTAAATACTGTTTAATATTCACTCAAATTAAATACCTATAAACTCCTTCCGGAAATTAAGTAATTTTCACTTCAATTGGAATCCATCAAAAACTACCGAGAGGAATGAAGCAATATTCACTCCTATTTTAACACCACAAAAACTCATGTGAGAGATGCAGTTAACTAGAACTCCATATGCATGGAATATATAAAACTCTCATTCGAGAATGCGCTAGGCGACGAGGCATTTATTCCTCTCTGTGATTATTTCTGATTAGTATGTTCCTCTACCGCAAAGGTTTGCGCAACCTTCGAGCTGCCTTAGCTGTACAAACACCTTATCTGACGAATAATAATATGAAACAGAAGGGTTCGTCTATGTGGACCCGAAAACGCCACAGGTTTTGACAAAACGGACCTATCAGTTCTTATTTTATTGCGATGTAATGCATGAAGCTTGTATGATCGCAATTTTTGCCTCCTAAAAAAACGCATGAGCCGCAAAAGCGCTGCCTACCCTTTCCGTTTTCCTTTCGGAGCAGCCTCTCGCGGCGAACTCTTGCAAACACCTGCGGCAGCGGCGCCACCGCCCCTCCGAATAACGCCGTGGTCACTGCCATATGAGGGAAGCGAGGGAGGAAAAGAAGAAGAAGACGACGTTGCTCCACGATATACTCCCGAGTAGGGTTCTTTGTGTTCTATGCTCCCTTAAATGGAACTACGAACCCAACGACAATCTCTACTCCCTGGTCTTCGCCAGCCGCCACCTTGCCTGACTTCCGCCTCGCCGCGAGATGGTCTCAACTCCCGACCTTTATGACTCCACGGCTCCAGGGTCCCTGGCCGTATGATGGAACTCAAACGCCACAAGCGGTTTTATGACACAAACAGATCTATCAGGCTGTTCTCATTTTATTGCGATAGCAATTCTATGGACACTCAAAGCGGATTGCTGCCGTCGGCGTCGCCTGACGCCGTCGCCGTGAGGTTCCGTATGACGTTAACGGCGCTGAAATCGTCGCCGCGCGACATATGCTGTATCCATTCCTCCTAAAAAAACTATGCCTGGAACGTGAGCCGCAAAAGCGCTGCCCTACCCTTTCCATTTTCCTCCTCTCCACTTGATACAGTCATTAGAGCCTCTCGCGGCGAACGCTTGCAACACACCTGCGGCGGCGGCGGCGGTGGCGCCGCCGCATACACACACACACACACACACACACACACACACACACACACACACACACACACACACACACACACACACACATATATATATATATATATATATATATACTGTGCATGTGTATAGTATATACAGCGCTTATGTAAGCCCTTGTGCACCGCAGCGCCCCTAGCAGTCTCCATGCAAACCAGAGCTACGGACGGACAACGGACGACGAGAGCCAAGGCTCGGCCCTAAGGTGCTTCGCCCCTAAAACAAATAGGTCGATTGAACGTGTATTCGGAACACCAAGATCCAGGCAAGTGTAAAAACAGGATACAAGGCGCAAAGGGTTCAAGGTTCGCAACATACCACAAATGTCGTCTGGACAGTTAGGCATGGATACGGTCTCATCAATTAGCGCATTGTATTTCTGAATTGTGTTTTATGAAGAGAACAAAGATTACTTAAGAGCTTTAATGTGGCGCTTGTAGTATGTCCCTTTATCATTATAGTCTTTTCGCTTGGACATGTCATGGGGAGGGAAAATAAACAGATTTATTCATATAATGCAATCATTGTAAATATTGTAAATAAATTCATCTTAACGCTTTTCTTCTTGAGCACAACGTTTTCCTGCCAAGTCTTCTTTGGATCTCAGAACCTGGGACGAGAAAGTTGTAGTTACGACTTACGATAGTTTCCGCGCGTTTCCGCACTCTTTCCAATTGCTACCTTATTATTGTTGCGGAGGGATCCCAGGAAACAAACGAATATTCCAGAACTCGCAAAATAAATACTTTCTTTTAACACGAAGGGCGTCTTGATTTGTATTTGAAACATACGTGATAGGCGGCAGATATTTTTCATTATGATTTCTCTGTGTGAACAGTCCAATCTAGTTCAGGCATGACATGTGATGTACATGTATTTTACCTTATCAATTTTTGTTACTAATTTTCTGGTTAGGAAGTGCGATTCTTCAAGTATTTGCCTCTTCTTCGTGAACTGAATGTGGCAACGTTTCCTTGTGCTTATATGCATTGCGCACGTCTCATACCAGCTACAAATATCGATTATTCTCAATTTTACAAATCTTTCTGATTCGAAAAGTACACTTGTCATTTGAGTAACAGGTATTTTGCGTAAAAATGTATTAGGCGCTTGTTGTATCAAGAGCACTTATAGCTGTGGTCCCAGTTTTTCACTCTTTAGGCATAACAGACACGCGAATGGCGAGCGACGATCTCGATGCTATTTGCGCCTGCATGTCACAAATACGACTGAACACTAGCAGAACATTCCCGTTAATGCGCAGGAAAAAAAAGCAGGGAGGGGGACGCAAATTGGTTATGCGGGTAGTAAATGAAACATCCCTACTTTCGGTTAGAGCCCCGACTTTTGCCGAAGCGTCCATCCTGTTGACAATAAACTTTGTATGCGGGACAGTTGGCCCAAGGAAAACTCAAAATAGCTGTATAATCGCGGGATACATGCTTCCGCCAAGAGAATCACCAACAGTAATCGGCCTTACACATGTGCGCTTCTGGCGCCATCTCTAGATGGCAACATAAATAATGACCGAGACACCTGCCAGAAAATCTTCATGACAAAGAAAATGGGATCTCATAAACAAAATGGAAGCTTATCAGGAAGTCAAGGCTCACTTCAAAAGCGCATTATTTTAACTCTTCAAAAAAGACAGAAAAAAAATCATTAGCTAAGCCCCTCTGTGAAGGTGGATGAGCAGCGAAGCTGTTTAGCACATGACAAAGACGTGACACAGAATTTCCAACCCTGGTACGAACACATTTATTGTCTTCATCAGTGGTCACTGCGACGAAACAGAACATGACGTCCTCATGTTCGTATACGAACATGGTACATAGGAACATGGTATGTTCGTATACGTACGTTGCTGTTCAGCTATAGGCGAAGAGCAACGCCCCTAAGAAGAACAACGGCTGGAACGGCAATGAGAATGTCAGCGGCGGCGGCGGCGGGCGGCACACACAACCGATGAAGATTGGGCACAAAACGCCAAGCGCATGCGGCAACCAGATAAGACAACGAACGTCGCGGGACGGAGACTACATCAAAAAGACGCAGGTACACTCGCGCGGACGACTATCGCCGCCCGAGGAGCCGGAATAAATTAGACATGCGCGACGGGACCACACCCCCCGAACGACGACAAAGAGAGGGCGGTGCGAGCGCAGACTGGATTTTTTGTTGACGCACTTGAAAATCTACGGAACCCTGTCCATAAACAGCTTTGCTGTAAAGGGTGCTTTCTGGTGACCACTAACTATTCAAGTCGCAATGGTGGCGTTCTGATGCGCCTAGACCTGCGGAGCACTATTTCTCTGTCCGGCTCCTTATTGCCAAGCAATGACTCCCTCCGTTCTATAAAGCATGACCATGCTATACAGGCTGACCATTTGGTGGTCCACTGCCACGGGCAGAAATTAGTTGTTTTTAACTCGCAGAAGGCAACTCTGTCGTCACAGCACAGAGTCGCGAGGCATTCAATATTCGCCCATCCTCCAAGGAAATCGACCAGCGCCCTATTGCTTTATGATTTTCAGAGGCGGGCCAAAGGTATGTGTAACTTTGGGCCTGGGTTACTTTTCTTCTCTCTTACATAGTGTGCGACATTAAATTTAAGCTCTCGGAAGCCATTGCGTCGGTCGGTATACAATTTGCTTTTATTGCGATAGAAATTATACGCACCCGCTAGGCGCATTTCTGCCATCACCGTCGCCATGAGGTTCCGTGTAAAGTCCAAAGGCGATAAAACCGTCGCCGCGTGCCGTATGCTGTATGTGCGAGTGAAAGCGTGCAAGGGTTAGCAGGCGTTCGTGGCTCAATCTGGCGCACGCATGGAAGGGCAGCGGGAAAGTCGCTTGATAATTTGAAAGTACCCTCACTCTTTGAACTCTGCCGCCACCGCGCGACCTTCTCGCCTCCTCCTCGCACCCTTGCGTGTCCCCTCCGCGGGAACCGTGTTACAGCGTAAGCTGTTATGGGCTCATTCCAATATCCGTTTCGGTTCGCGATGATGCCGCCACCAATGGCGTATGCCGCCGTAACCGCTATCGCCGGAAATGCGAAAAAAGTACCCGATTCCCGCAGTGATCGAGCCCGCGCCCACTGCGTGGGAGCCAGATACTCTATATCACTGAGCCATGCAAGCGCTTGCTATCGGGCAGCGGAAAATGCCCTATAATGCAAGCACGCAGGGGCAGACGACCCGAGCCTCCACCCCACAGTATGGTGGCGCCATCTAGGTAAGGTGCCTGCAAACTCAGCGTGCGCAGGCGCAGACGACGAGATGCGATTCAGACGTGGCGCGCAATTGAACGCGATCCCGAGCTGCCGAGCCTCCACCAGTATGGTGCACTCTCTAGTTAAAATTCCTGCAAACGCAGCGTGCCCAACATGTAAGTTTCAGTTGTAAGGCTTGATCAGGCTCAGCAGACTGCTGTGCAGAGAGCATTACAAGCCGCAGCTCGCCTTCGACGCCGGGCGGACAGTTCTGATCGTTCTCGTCAAAACAAGGCGAACAGACTGCCGTGAAGAGAGAATGTTCTGCGTGGTGTCCAAATTGGAGCTACTCTTGAGCCACTCCACCAGCTTACGCTGTGACTGTGCTGCATGTGCCGCACAGGCCTGTGGCTTTTTTCTTGAAGTCTTGTTCCCTTGTCAGGCTGTTGAACAATATCTTTGTCTTTTGCATATCAATCGTCAACCCCATTCTTACACTTTCTTGGTTAAGGTCCTCAATCATTTGTTGTAATTCGTCCGCTTTGTTGCTGAATAGGACCATGTCATCTGCAAACCGAAGGTTGCTGACACATTCCGCAAGTTCCGCTCTTGAAAAAGCACGGAACTTGCGTATGCTTGTGTTTTTCTTTTTCGTTGGCGCCATTTTTTTCCGTAGCTCGGCTGGCTCGGCGCAACGAAAGTTGCGCGCTGTGTTTCTTGCGGTGTTGTGTAGGCGCTATGCCGTGTTGTAGCACATATAGCTGCAGCATGAAGCCTCAAGATGATGCTTATGTAAGTTTTTACGATACTTCAAGGAAAGAGTGATGGCTTGCGCAAGAGCAGTGGCTGCACAACATGGCTAAAAGAACTTAGTTCGCCCAGAGAACGGTGTTGGCGACGTAAGGCGCCTTATTTATTGCTCGTGTTAAAGCATGCCCTAACGCTGCTTTTTAAAATTTTTTCGGCCTGCTTGTCATCTTTTTTGCGGCGGCAACTTGGACGTTGCGTAAAAATGGGGTTGTCCTCAGTACGCTGAATATTCTGCTGGCACTCCTACAGCTCACATGTGGTCACTATTATTGAGTCGGAAATACGGCACAATAGTTTCTGCTTTCCACTACGTGCGAAGATAAAGCGTCTGGATTGCACTTTTAGGGACCTTTAGAATACGTTGCCCCTTTTACTGAAAATTAAAATAGCGGCTTTTAGAGGAGCCTTCTTTTTAACTTACTTCCATGTGTTCGTCAGTCAATGAATTACAATGTATGCAGGCCCTGAGAAATGTAATAGCAAGTATACCACTATCTAATTCACATTGCATTTTTTTAGTTCATGAATTTTTTTAATTGGGCTACCACGCACACAAGAGTGGGTGACGACTGTTATTTGGTTTTCACACGAATTCATGTACACATGTTTACTGATATATACGTTGTAGTGAAGACGAATGCCCGGCGCTGCAGCCACATCGCCCGTCATGCGGGAAGCGCGAGCTCGAGATTGCCTGAGCCGCTCTGGTTGAGACACGCTGCCAACGCTGCCCGCTGCTCTCTTGTACTGTGTTCGCATTAGATTCCAGCCAATCTTCAACGTCTTTCTCATCGGTGCCGCTGAAGATGTCAGGATCCCGCTTACTCTGGGCACCGGCACATACGATGGCTGGAGTAACCGGTGGGGATGTCGGGCTGGGGTCGTCAGGCATGACGGACGGCAGAGTTCGGGTGCGTAATTTCAGGTTAGGGGAAACCGCAGCACCTCCACGAGAATCTAATGCGAACACAGGACAAGAGAGCAGCGGGCAGCGTTGGCAGCGTGTCTCAACCAGAGCGGCTCAGGCAATCTCGAGCTCGCGCTTCCCGGATGACTGGCGATGTGGCTGCAGCGCCGGGCATTCGTCTTCACCACAACGTGAATATCTTGGCAAATATCTACAAGGATTGCACAGCAACTTTCGATCTCCACAAGAAATGTAGGAAGATACCTATCAAGAAAGGGGTCAGGCAAGGAGAGACAATCTCTCCAATGCTATTCACTGCTTGCTTAGAAGAAGTATTCAAGCTCTTAGACTGGGAAGGCTTAGGAGTGAGGATCAACGGCAAATATCTCAGCAACCTTCGGTTTTCAGATAACATTGCCGTGTTCAGCAACAATGGGGACGAATTACAGCAAATTATTGAGGATCTTAACCGAGAAAGTGTAAGAGTAAGGTAGAAGATTAATATGCAGAAGACAAAGATAACGTTCAATAGCCTGGCAAGGGAACTAGAATTCAGGATCGCCAGTCAGGCTCTAGAGTCTCTAAATAAGTACGTTTGTCTAGGTCAATTAGTGACAGGGGAGCCTGGTCATGAGAAAGAAATTTACAGGACAATAAAATTGGGTTAGAGTGCATACGGCAGGCATGGCCAAATTATGAATGGGAGTTTACCACTGTCGCTGAAAAGAAAATTGTTCAATCCTTGCATTCTACCGGTGCTAACATATGGGGCAGAAACTTGGAGGATTAACAAAGAAGCTCGAGAACAAGTTAAGGTCCGCACAGAGAGCGATGGAACGAAAAATGTTAGGCCTAACGTTAAGAGACAGGAAGAGAGCGGTGTGGATCGGAGCACATATGGGGATAGCCGATATTCTAGTTGACATTAAGCGGAAGAAATGGAGCTGGGCAGGCCATGTAATGCGTAGGATGGATAACCGGTGGACCATTAGAGTCACAGAATGGATACCAAGAGAACGGAAGCACAGTCGAGGACGGCAGAAAACTAGGTGGCGTTATGAAGTTAGGAAATTTGCAGGCGCTAGTTGGAATCATCTGACGCAAGACAGGGGTAAGTGGAGACCACAGGGGAGGCCTTTGTCCTGCAGGGGACATGAATAGGCTGATGATGATGATGACATGTACAGGTAATAGGCGGGGGGTGTTCGCATGATCGCGAACGCTCGCTCGCACTGAAATTGCGCAACCGTCCTATTTCGTCTACAGCTCACAGTGCAAAAGCTACTTTCAGATTCAGAAGACAACCACGTCGACGGATGATGCACCCGCGACTATGGGAGGGTAGACATATTGACACGTGCGCTAGTTCATCTTTCTCGGGTGACCGAGTTTTACCGTCTAACAAATGTTATCGCTCCGCGGAGGCCGCTCTGTGCATGTATCGCATCTTTCTCGAATCTTATCGATGGTGCTATCCGCTGTCTGTTGTCACCGAACCTTGTTTAATCTGATTGCATGTATGCGCGACACGAATTGTGTTGTACACTTTCTAGAAACCACGCCGGTATCAGCGATTACTCAGGAACCTTCGATGACACTTGTATAAAATCCGGTGCGCTTGACTCACTGATAAGATTTCGATGATCGCCGACTATCTTCGCCGCTATCGTTGTGCCTTGAGTGTAGCTGGTTTTTCTTGGCACAGGTCCGGCCAATAAAAATCAGTTTCGTAATTCACAGTTTTGGTGCGTGTTTTGACAGTCACTACCACTTTACAATATAGAGCTCCGCTGTAATAAAAAATACTACAAAAATGGGCCGTTTATCAAATAAAAAAACATTGTACTACGACATTATTCGCAAAATTGTGTGGTTATGCGATAACTGCGGAGCTGGGAAGGCAGAAAAGGGTCAAGAACGTGGCAGGCTCACATAGCACTTGAAAGTAAATTTGACATTTTTTTTACATATCCTTGGCGTTGAGAGAAATATTGCTATGAAGCTTTTGGAACGTGCCCATATATTGTTTTTTTAGTCCGCTTATAAAAGCTCGCAAACAGAGAAGCCAACACGCGGTATAATGGAAAAGCCGCGCAGGCGGTTCGAGTTCTAATTCTAGAAGTGCCACGTGTTTCGCTTGCCAGGCGGCAGGGAAACGTGACTCGCGACACTAGCGACTAATTCATTATAAGAAGGCACGCTGAATGTAATACCTGAGGTCCTCATGCGCGCACACGCAAGAAAAAAATTCAAGGGGAACTTAGTTATCCTTAAGTGGATGAATGCGAAAGCACTGCAACCACCGCGCGATGCCTATATGCTAATTCGGTCGTCTTAATTATTTGCCTGAACACCAAACTCTACCTTAATTAGCCTTGCCTTAATTAGATTCACCTTAACACCAAAGGTTTCTACCTTCGGTTCGACTCCCAACAACGATCGTTCTTTCGAATGCCTTAATTAACTCTACCTTACTTAACTTCGACTTAACACCAAAGGTCATGGGTTGTAGTGCCTTAACTGTACCGTAATTAGCTTCACCTTGGCACCAAAAGTCGTGGGCTCGATTGCCCTAATAGATGCAACCTAATAAAACCTGCTTTAATTAACATTGCCTTAATTTATTCTGCCTTAATTAACTTTCCCGTAATTAACATGACCAACTACATCGATTGGCTCACTTGACATTTTGGATTATCGTGGTCATGCGAACGCTGACAACACCGCATTTTCCGCCTCATAAGCCATATAATGCTATCGCATTAAAAATCCAAACACAGAGGGATGTGCCACAGGAAATACTAGATCAGATGCACAAATGAAAGAGTTAAATCTTGTGGCAGAAAAAAAATCTGGAATATAGAACTCGCCTCAAAGGTCCTAATACATCAGTATGCCCCAGTCATACGGCTTTAAGAAGAAACGAACTTCATCATAGACGTTTTCTTCAGCACTATCGATGCTGTTGTCACCATTTGTCAGAATTTTCTACACCACTGGTGCGCGCAACTTGCCCAAAATCATGCGTCTCTATCGAATGCAGCGGCCCGTCCGCGGGAGCCAAGGAGAAAATGCGTGCAGTGTGCAGCGCACGCACGCGGCGCGCGAGGAGAATCAAGGAGCAAAGCGCCGTGGGGAGGAGAGTGTCGGTTCTTTGAAATTCTCAAGGGGCTTCAGGAAGAGGGAAGGAGGCGCGCCGTCTACCAGTCGCACGAAACGCTCCGGAGGTAGGGTCGGGAGGGGGGGGGGGGAGGGGGGGCGTCCTACTCAAGGAAACGCAAATGTCCTACCACACCGAATGCGCCTAGGTTGGTGAGCTTGCCATGAGACGGGCATGGTTTAACGTGCAGAGAATGATTCGGCTCAAATAAATTAGGGTGTCTTGCTCCTTTTAAGCCGCTACATAAGACTATAAACTGTTTTGGGCTGTTCCATTGCTATTTACTGATATGAACTACGAGTCAGTGACACTCACATATCAACATCTGCTCAAGCCGTCGGCAGTCGTTAACAATATAACGCCGTCTAAAGTTCTAAGCAATAAGGAAATAAACTAGGAGGGAGCAATGCGTCAAGCAGCCAGATAGGGACTGCCCATGAAGGGGTTTTACATGCTAGAAACCGAATTTGATGAGGAATCATTATTATTGTCGTATTATTTTCACCACATAGATTCCTTTCAAATTAAACCGGAGCTTTCCCCTCAGGATTTCGGCCCAATGCGTGAACTCTGAGACTCGACGTATTGGCCGAGGATGCTTCGTTATAAGCCGTTTTTGATAGCTGCGGCACTTTTTCGACTGCCCTACCGTAGATCTGGCTGTAGAGCGGGATCGCTAAACGCTGCCGAGTGTGCGCTTAGACGTGTACATCATGCGTTGCGCCAACTCGCGTGGCGTCAATCCAGTTGTGCAATGCTCCCTCCTGCCTGTTTACTTCCTTCATGTCCCCAGCAATGTGAAGCGTTGTGGCAAGTATACGAAGCTAAACTACTATAGGCGCAAACAACGATTTCAATAAGCACACGATGCAAATGCCGAAACACTCACCTTCTTCCACAAAGTATCCTCGTCCTCAAATAGGAAAACTAGAGATGGCAGATTTTCCGCTAATGCCATGCCGATGTCGGGGTGCACAAGGCTACGAGTTGAGTCCGTATTTATTTTACATGGCTGCAAAACAAGAAAAATCGTAAGGGTATGCGTATATGTCCTATCAGTCGTGTCTATAATATGAACAGTACTGTAAATATTGCGGGCCTGTACAGGAGTTGCCTTTGCCGTGCTGTCATTCAGTGTCTGTGCGCACGAGCACGGTTTGGACTTCGCTTGGAGCAGTCTTCTCTTAAGAGACACCGAAATCGAGTGAGTGAAAAGAGCAAAGCGCTGCTGCAAAATGCGATATATCTTTTAAGCTGTCATAAAAGTGCCAATTCCGATGAAAGCCGGCAAGGAACTGTGTCAATAACGATTCCATATATTTAAAAACCACGCTTGAACCCAATAAGTGAAGAGCCACTGAACGGCCAATTACATTTAATGTATATCTCAAATAAACATAAGCATTTCGGACACAACGATATGACAATATATTCTGGCGATTATCAGCATTCAATGCGCCAGGGTCGAACTGAACTCATAACTCATAGCAGGTATGATCGAGCCAAACAGAAATTTAGCCGTAAGCTCTATGATTACCTATTGTACGCGACTGCGACTGGCCAGCAATGGCTGGTCGACCGTGCCGAGGCGGTGGCTGCTACCTATGGGGCCCCGGACTAAGGTCTCCACCTTCGAGGCACAACTGATCACGATATTTTAATAAAGTTTATTCTCTCTCTACTGAAGTGAAGAGTGCAAATCACGCCTACCAAATATAAATATTGCAAGGGATTCACAGGCAAACAATGAAGGTTAAGTGATTAACAGTGCGCGAAGAAAAGCCTGAGCTTGGGGAGGATGTCTCGACTAAAATACTTTTCCTTAGTAAGGTTAACAACTGCTTTGCTAGGCAGCGTTTCTATATACAGATGATTTTTGCACCAAAAGCGAGATATACAAAAGGGTGTGAAGGAGTAAAGTAGGGCTGAAAAACGGCAAATATTCAAAGTGGGCTACAATAGAGTCAGGTCTGAATGTGTTCCCAAGGACGGCAGTTTTCATTGTGCCAGGACTCGGGCTGGGAAGGTGGCGTGTTCAACCTTCGCTCGCATAACAAACCGATCATTTACAAACCTTCCAGTCCTTTACCCTCAGCTTTCTCTTTCGTACATTTCGGACCATGAAGAAGCATTTTGAATTGTACTTCAAGGTGGTCGCCGATTAAGTGAATTTTGCGTAATTCTTATATCAGTCACCTAGCACGATGAATCGAAGGAAACACTGATTCCAGGAACAGATAAACTTACCACGACGTCAAAGTTCGTCGTAAAGAACAGGTCGCATTCGGTGTAGACCATTGCAAAATGCACAGCGTTTCGTTTGACACCATCCTGTGTCCTATTGTATACCAGTGTGGCCAACTCGAATGAGAGGCCGGTCTTAACCTTCAAGTTATTGTAGCGGTGTTGTTTCGACATCAGCCTTGCCTGCCTCCTCTGTGAAATTAAATACAAGCACCAAAGTCAGCGGCGTTTTTGAAAAACAAGTTCAATTCTTAAATAGCGCTTCCCGTAATCACGATCTCAATATGAGGCACGTTGCAATGGAAGGGTCAGGATTAATTTCGACTCTCTGAGGTTCTTCGCCGTGTTTTTGCCGTTCGGGCTCATCGAAAAGCAGATACGATGGCATGGTTCCAACCCGTGACCTAACCAGTGCAACGCCAAAACCACTAATGCGAAAACGGCTGGTTAAGCATGCATATTTATTTATTTATTTACAATACCCTCAGGGCCAGTGAAGGCATTGAAGAGGGGAGTGGATTAACAAACGAGATAAAATAAACACAACTGAATTGTTTACGCGGCTGAAAATAGCAAAGACAGAAAAAAAACAATGCAGTAAGAGTAGAACTTGCTGCTGGGCGAGTTGGTTGACATCTGAGGAAAGCATGGTTGCGCGAACAGGACAATAAAGACATGGAAATAAAAGTAGAAAACGATAGGTGAGCGCCTGACCTATCGTTTCCTACTTTTCTTTCCATGTATTTCTTTTCCTGATCGCGCAACCATGCTTTCCTCAACTGCAGTAAGAATTCACACAGCAACGCAGTAATCCTGCCGTTATATAATATTAGCTAAAGCGCTACGAAAAAGTGAGTTATCGTTGATGGACACAATATTGGCGGGAAGGTGGTTCCATTCAGTGGATGTTCGAGGCATGAAAGACTGCAAGAAAGTGTAAGTGTTAGACCTATCGATGGCAACTTTATGATGGTGATCCATGCGATGTGATAAGTAATGAGGTCGAAGAACGAAATCGTTGCTCAGCGTAGAATGATGATACAGCTTGTGAAACAGTACTAAACGTGATATTTTGCGGCGTGACGATAATGATGGAAGCTGAAGGTCGCACTTCATGGCTTTAATGCTTACGGCTTGGCTATAGTTAGATTTAATAAGACGAACAGAGTTATTCTGTACAAGTTCAATGGCGCTAATTAGTTTTTCGTGACATGAATCCCATACAGATGACGCATACTCCAATTTTGGGCGAATTAGAGTCTTGTACAGCAATAGCTTCAAAGAAGATGGAGCGCTGGAAAAGTTACGGCGTAGATAACCAAGCATGCGGTTTGCGTTTTTAATTATGTATTCTATATGGGTTGCCCAAGTGAGGTTGCATGAAACAAATAACCCCAGGTTGAACTTACTGATTCTAAAGAAACGTTATTCAAATAGTATACATGCGGGGTATTATTAATCCTGGCTACATGCATAGTTTTACACTTACTAATGTTAAGTTTCATTAACCAAAGTTCACACCAGTTAGCAATCGCAGTAAGATCAGTCTGAAGAGAGTTAAAGTCGTCAGAACCTTTAATTTCGCTGAAAATAACACAGTCATCGGCAAAGAGGTGAATGTTTGAAGATATTTGAGAGGGGAGGTCATTAATGTAAATTAAAAAGAGTAATGGACCAAGTACAGATTCCTAAGGTAAACCAGAGTGCACCTCAGTAAGTGAAGAGTTGTGACCGTTAACTGAGACAAATTGCGAACGATGAGTAAGAAAGCATTCAATCCGTTTTAAAACATTAGACTCAATGTTAATATGACTAAGTTTATGAAGTAGTAGTTTATGGCAAACCTTGTCGAAAGCTTTGGCCAAATCTAAAAATATGCAATCGACGAGTGATGATTGGTCGAGAATGCGATGAAGTTTATGTGTGAAAGATACGAGTTGAGTTTCACATGAGTATGACTTAGGGAATCCATGTTGTGCAGGTCTAGAGAACAAGTTAGATTCAAGGAATTCTGTCAGCGCTTTAAGGATTGTATGTTCCAGTAACTTACAGCATGTACTTGTTAGAGAGATCACCCGCCGTGGTTGCTCAGTGGCTATGGTGTTGGGCTGCTGAGCACGAGGTCGCGAGATTGAATCCCGGCCACGGCGGCCGCATTTCGATGGAGGCGAAATGCGAAAACACCCGTGTACTTAGATTTAGGTGCACGTTAAAGAACCCCAGATGGTCGAAATTTCCGGAGTCCCCCACTACGGCGTGCCTCATAATCAGAACTGGTTTTGGCACGTAAAACCCTATAATACTATTATTGTTAGAGAGATGGGGCGATAATTAATGGCCATGGCTTTGCTGCCTGACTTGTGAAGAGGAACCACCTTCGCAATCTTCCATTGTGAAGGTAAAGTACATGTGTCAAGAGATTGCTGAAACATCTTCGCTAATATGATGGAACTATATGCGGACGTATTTTTCAAAAATTTTCCATTGACAGAGTCAAAACCGGGAGAAGAGTGATAGTCGAGATTTTCAATACGTTTAGCAACACCACCAACGTATAGGACAATGGGGAACATGATCGGGTAGTCATAATTCTGTTATTCAGGAAGGTGAGAACTAGGAGCAAGGTAAAAATTTTGGGGGAAAGTGTCGTTTAATAAAGTTGGGCATTCTTCGTTAGAAACTTGTTCGCCAGAGGAGCCCTGTAAAGTAAATAAATTATCCGAAGAAGGGTTAACTACGCGCCAGAATTTACGGACGTTTGTTTTCAACATAGATGGCAAGGAATTAGATAGGAAATAATGCTTTGCGCTTTTTAAAGCAGTTATCTACGCGGAAGAAGCTAGTTTGTATATCATCCAACGCGAGTTAGTAGGGCATGCCCTAGCTGCTCAATAGAAGCGTTTTTTTCTGTTAGAAAGCGTCTGATATGTGCGTTATACCAAGGGGCGTGAGAATTGGAAGTGATGGGGCGGCTTGGAACGTATCTATCAGTCGCATCTTTTACTTTGAATGCAAAGCTATCCCGGTTAGTGTGAAGAGTACGGCGGTGAAAGTTAGTCAAAAACGTGTATAAAAAGGCAGATAATTCGCTATTGATAGCTTCGAAGTTGGCTTTCTTATAATCTAGAATTAGTTTTCATTTTTTTATTTGGCTTAGGGCAAACCACTCTGAGGTTGAAGTTTAGTAACGAATGATAGCTTATACTCGGTAGAAAAGTCATATCTGAAGCGAGATTAGGTCGATTACTTAGAACTAAATCTAGGGTATTTGCACCATGGAAGGCGACTCTAGTAGGACGTGTTACCAAATGTGATAAAGAGAAAACAGAACAAAAGTCCAGAAATTCTTTAGCTTGGGTTGAAAAGGGTAATATTGTCACGAGCGGCGATCCTGTGGTCGGTGCTTGGACGATGACGACGACGACGGGTGGTTTTTCTGGTGTGCACGCGCTCCCCTGAACGATTGCTGCAGCGTTGTACGCCTTACCCTGTAAATATATCCATTCTATATATATTCTCCCCGTAACATCTTTGGTGGAGGTGCGGGGTACGCTCGCTCCAACACCGGGAACTGGATCTTCGCAGCGGACGGCGCGTTGCTGCCACCACTATGACCGACCAAGCGACCCAGTGTGACCAAGACCCGTCGCCGGTCATTCTCTTGCACCCTCGTGATCCCGGGACATTCAACGGCACCAGCGGCGTGGACGTCGATGCATGGCTGGCAATGTATGAGCGCGTCAGCCGCACTAACAAGTGGGACCCGACCATAATGCTGGCGAATCTCATCTTCTATTTGCGGGCACTGCGCTACTCTGGTTCGAGACGCATGAGGCAGATCTGACGAGTTGGGACGTCTGTAAGCAGAAATTACGCGATCTATTTGGGAGACCTATCGCACGACAACTAGCGGCCAAGCAGGAGCTCGCAGTTCGTGCTCAGACGTCTACGGAGCCGTACATCTCGTATATTCAGGACGTGTTGTCTCTGTGCAACAAGGTCGACAAGGACATGCCTGAAGTGGACAAAGTGGGCCACGTACTGAAAGGCATAGCCGACGACGCATTCAATCTGCTACTGTGTAAGAACTGCTCAACGGTGGAGTCGGTCATCGCTGAATGTCGTCGTTTTGAGCTGGCCAAAAGTCAACGTATCACTCACCGCTTCGACCGACTTCCTAATACGGCTGCCACGTCCTCCTGCGAAGGTTTAGCCACGCTTCGGCAAGCGCAAGCTCCAGAAAACGTCACCAGGATCGTCCGTCGAGAACTCGAGGCCATGGCACCCGTTACACCTCATGACGGTATGCAAAGCAACAACCTGGCTCCGATTTCGCTAATTCAGGCCGTGGTTCGCCAAGAGGTCGCGAATATGGGCATTTTACCCACCTTTGATAACGGTCATACTGCTACCAACCCGGTCGCCCCTGTCATCGCTGCTGCAAGACCGAACACGACCTTCAGGCCACGTTATCGAAATCCAGCCGATTGGCGCACACCTGATGACCGGCCCATCTGCTTCACGTGCTCTCGGATTGGACACATCGCCCGCCATTGCCGCAGCCGCTGGCCCACGTCCTATCGCCCAAACACTTACAATCGCCCGGACCATGCACCATATGCCCCGTCGTTCCGTCCTGAGGCCTCAAGTGCTGAACGTCCTCCTAGGGAAAACCGGATCAGCCGCTCACCATCGCCCCAGCGCCGTCAGTCCCGCTCGCCCCAACCTCGCCGCTCTCGGTCTCCCTTTGGCCGCCTCTCGGAAAACTAGCCAGTGCAGCCCCCGGAGGTGACGCTGCATTTACGACCCGGCCTGAAAATCCTCTGATTGTCCCTTATACCCGATGCAACCTTCTTGAAGTTCTGGTTGATGGTGTGGCAGTTACCGCTCTTGTTGATACCGGCGCACAAATTTCTGTAATGAGCTCGAGCCTCCGGCGCCGCCTCCAGAAAGTCCTGACGCCCGCGACTTCACCTACCGTCCGAGTAGCCGACGGGAGTACACCTGCCGTACTTGGAATGTTGGAATGTGCACTGCACGCATCACTATTTCTGGTCGCCACACATCTGTTATTTTTGCTGTTCTAGAACAGTGCCCCCATGACCTCATCTTGGGAATCGACTTTCTGTCCACTCACGCTGCCCTTATCGACTGCTCCGCGGGCCTTCTCCGGCTAGAACTTCCTTCGTGCCCCGACAACGTTGATGCCGGCCCACCCCGGCTACGCTCCGTCGACTTTCTTCGACTGCCTCCGCAAGCCGCAATATACGTCCAGCTGTCAGCCTTTCCGCCCCTACCCGACGGCGACTACGTTGCCTGCCCTATTCCTGAGGTCGCCATGACACGCAACGTCGCGCTACCCTATACGGTGGTGACAGTTAGAAACAACGGCACCGCCTTTCCCATCCTCAATTTTGGCTACTCGACGCAAGTTCTTCCTCGCGGCATATCACTCGCTCATCTGACCCCATTGGCCGGCCACACGGTTTCTGCCTTGACCACAGAACCTCCACCGGATTTTTCACCGCCGTCATCGCAGTCAGGTTCGTCCTGCGACCACTTCGCCCGCATGATATCAGGAGACCTCGCTCCGGCACAGTCCGCTGCCCTTCGCCGCGTGCTGGTTTCCTACCAGGATATCTTTGACTTTGGCGACCATCCTTTGGGCCAGACTTCCGTCGTCACCCACCGCATTCATACCGGCGATGCGAGTCCTATTCACCGACGGCCTTACCGTGTGTCAGCTCCGGAGCGTGCTGTCATCCAACAGGAAGTGGAGAAAATGCTGGGCAAAGGCATAATTGAACCCTCATGCAGTCCTTGGGCCTCTCCCGTCGTACTCGTGAAAAAGAAGGACCATAGCTGGAGATTCTGTGTAGACTACCGCCACCTTAACCAGATTACCAAGAAGGATGTGTATCCTCTCCCGCGTATTGATGACGCGCTGGACTGCTTGCACGGCGCCAGATATTTCTCTTCCATCGACCTGCGCTCAGGATACTGGCAAATCGCTGTGGACGACCAAGACCGCGAGAAGACCGCCTTCGTGATTCCTGATGGCCTCTATCAATTTAAAGTGATGCCTTTTGGCCTATGTAACGCCCCTGCTACTGTCGAGCGCATGATGGACTCTCTTCTTCAAGGCATCAAGTGGTCCATATGCCTTTGCTACCTGGACGATGTTATCGTTTTTTTGACTACGTTTGAGAGCCATCTCACTCGCCTGTCCACCGTCCTTGATGTTTTTCGCCGCGCTCGTCTTCAGCTTAACTCGTCGAAATGTCGCTTTGGGCACCGTCAAATCTGCGTCCTCGGCCACCTTGTTGACGCTGCGGGCATGCAGCCAGACCCTGACAAAGTCCGCGCGGTTAGTCAGTTCCCTACTCCACGGTCGGCCAAGGATGTCCGCAGTTTTCTTGGCCTGTGTTCATACTTCCGTCGTTTTGTCCAGAACTTCGCGGAAGTGGCCCGCCCTCTAACTGGCCTGCTCAAGAAGGACGTCGTTTTCACTTGGGGTCGTGACCAAGCGGACGCCTTTTCATCGCTCGTTGCCATCCTAACGAACTCACCTGTTCTAGCACATTTCGACCCGTCAGCCAGCACGGACGTTCGTACCGACGCCAGTGGCCACGGTATAGGCGCCGTCCTTGCACAACAACAGCACGGCCTCCACCGCGTGGTCGCCTATGCAAGCCGCCTTCTGTCGCCATCGGAGCAAAATTACTCTATCACAGAACGCGAGTGCTTAGCACTCGTCTGGGCCATCGCAAATTCCGTCCGTACCTGTATGGCAGGCACTTTTCAGTTATTACAGACCACCATGCGCTTTGCTGGCTCTCCTCGCTCAAGGATCCCACTGGTCGCCTTGGCCGTTGGGCACTCCGCTTGCAAGAGTACTCATTTTCTGTTTTCTACAAATCTGGACGGCTTCACCAAGACGCTGACTGCTTGTCACGATACCCGGTCGATCCCCCTGATACACTGGAAGATGAATCTGACACCTTTGTTCTGGCCATTACAGACTTCGCCCACATAGCTGACGAACAGCGCCGCGACTCATCTTTGCGGCCTATTATAGACGGTCTCAACTCGCCACACCCTGACCCTTCCCTACGGATGTTTGCGCTCCACAATGACACCTTACACCGCTACAACGCCCGGCCTGACGGCGCTGAGCTCTTGCTTGTTGTCCCCGCGCATCTTCGCTCTACTGTTTTGCGCCAGCTTCACGATGCACCGACGGCCGGACACCTAGGCGTGTCACGCACGTATGATCGCATCCGTAGGCGCTTCTTTTGGCCTGGTCTCTACCGTTCTGTGCGACAGTACGTTGCGGCTTGTGACCACTGCCAGCGACGCAAGACTCCTGCCCTACTGCCTGCTGGCAGCCTTCAGCCCCTCGACATCCCTGATGAACCATTTTTCCGGGTGGGACTCGATCTTCTAGGGCCTTTTCCCATGTCAACCACTGGCAATCGATGGGTTGCAGTCGCTACTGACTACGCAACGCGGTACGCTGTTACACGAGCACTTCCTACCAGCTGTGCTACTGATGTAGCCGATTTCCTTCTTCACGACGTCATCCTGCCCCACGGTGCTCCTCGTCAGTTAATCACGGACCGCGGCCGCTGCTTCCTGTCTAAAGTGGTCGATGACATTCTTCGTTCTTGCAAGACCAATCACAAGTTCACCACTGCGTACCATCCACAGACAAACGGCCTTACTGAACGCCTCAACCGTACTCTCACAGATATGCTTGCTATGTACGTGTCTGAGGACCACCGAGACTGGGACATTAACTTGCCTTTTGTGACCTTCGCCTACAACTCTTCTCGTCACGACACAGCTGGCTATTCACCTTTTTATCTACTGTTTGGCTACGACCCACCATTACCTATGGACACCATACTTCATGCTCACGCAGACACATCCTCTGCCTATGCTCGTGATGCTCTTGCCCGTGCTGACATCGCCCGTCAGGTTGCCCGCGATCGCTTGTCGGCTTCACAGGTCAAACAAAAATGTCTCTATGACCGCCGACACCGGGAGGTGAACTTCCCTCCAGGATCGCTCGTCTTGCTGTGGTTCCCGTCACGTCGCGTTGGCCTATGCGAAAAACTTCTCTCCCGTTATGCTGGCCCTTACCGCGCCGTACGCAAAGTCACTAATGTGACCTATGAAATCGCTCCGCTAAATCCTACGTCGGCCTCTGCAACAATCGCGAGTGACATAGTCCATGTCTCGCGTCTAAAACCGTACCACTCTCAGCCCGGGCCCTAATTGCACCGGGACGGTGCTTCTGCCGCCGGCGGGTAATGTCACGAGCGGCGATCCTGTGGTCGGTGCTTGGACGATGACGACGACGACGGGTGGTTTTTCTGGTGTGCACGCGCTCCCCTGAACGATTGCTGCAGCGTTGTGCGCCTTACCCTGTAAATATATCCATTCTATATATATTCTCCCCGTAACAATATTAACAATAAGGTCAATTTCGCCCGACAGGCGAATCACTGATTGTGACAGAAATTTATTAGACAGCTGTGCAAACTAAGGTTAGTCGTTTTATCAGCTGCATAAACTGCTGTAAACATTCGCTTACTAACTAAATTAACCTGCACGTTGTCACGCGCGCACAATCACACACGAACATATCTCTCTCGATAAGCGCGGACACTCACTGTCAAAACGATGGCGTGGGGGAGAGCGGCAGCAACAGCGAGCGAATTGTCCATCGTGCTACTTCTAGCTTCAACGCGAACTAATTGCGCCGAGAATACACCGCACACGACGGCATCAGGAGCGCTTTAACGAAAAGCTATTCCAAACTGCCTCTATTCTATTTCTGAAATCAGGCCTCCATGATTGCCCAACTTCACTCGTCCTTCACGCAACGTAAAAAAAATATTTGCGTAGCTTGCACGGGAGGCGCAATGCTACAGAGAAAGCGGAGCTGATGGGCACCTAGCTTCGTCTGGCTTTTGGGCTAGGCTAAGCACTACCAAGTCATCCCCAGCATTTCCGGAATTTATTGATCATTTATCGATTATCGATTAGCTGCTGTTTGACTATCGGTTGTCTATCGATGACAGACTAAGATTAAGTAGTCCCAACCATGCTTAGCTAGACTTAACCAGGCTCAGCTTCGCCAGTTCACAGAGGTACGTGTCATTGCGCTTGTACCCTTTCTGCACAACCGCCAGGATCGGCCCACAATTTCTGTTCGCAGGTTACGGACTAACGCTCGGCTTAAACAGCTCCGCTGTTAAAAAACCTCGAGAGCTACTCACTCTTATATGACGTGTGCACACTAATTATGCATGTGAGACCGAACAACAGAAAAATCTAATTTTTCGATTCTATGCCTTTTTACCATCAGCCATCCGTTTTTGGTCAAAAGTTTTCGGGCTGCATCCAGTTCACCTGTCTGTCACCTGACGTCCAAAAACAGTGAAAAATCACTGCGTCAAAGTGGCGTGTACGCATTAAAGATGCATTCTTGCGCCGATAAAAACTTAATTTTCTTTTTAATAGCCGGACACTGCCCCGTTCCGACATGAATAGAAGGTGGGTACCCGCCGATCGCTCTGGCACTGGCTAGTCGTTGCTGCCGTGGAGAATGGATTAATTTGCCTGTACTAAAAATTTTGCTTGACATTATATCGTTGTCGAGTCCTTTCAGCACATAAACAACATCGCTATGTCAAATTTTCTTCACTGAAGATTCGTTTTAGCTGCATTGTTACGTTTCCGTTCATGCCGACGTGATTTTCTAGCAGACACCGATTGTGATGTGTTTTGTTGTCACCGATCTCGGAGGCGTGCGGGTGTTAGACGGGATGGAGAAGGAAGAAGGATGGCGACACAGCAAACAGATTTTTTAATAACACGCACACTCAAAACCAAAACTAAAAATCAAGCACACTACGGGAAGAAATACTAATAAAAATACAAACTAAAATACAAAGCCTAATGTGCAACACATTCTACATGGCGCCTATGCGCGTCCGTGGCGGCTAACTCTTCAAAGTCAGGCAACCCTGTCTTATCTCAGAGACGCTACAAACAAAGAGTCACCTTGCTGCGTTCGTCGTTGCACGTCTGTCCGAGTTCGAAGCTCGTCGGTCCCTTTTCTCCAGCAGTCGGTGTACTCGTTGATGCTATAGTCGCTTTTGCCTTGTTGTCGGCGCGTCGTCTCTTTACCAGTAGGGAGCTCGCTGGTGCTTCGTCGGTGATGAGCTCGTCGGCTCGTCCGCAACGGCGGTCGCCGTAGCTTAGGCCTACCTGCCTAGGCCTAGCGTCGGGACGCGTTCCAACTCCTTCAAGAGTGCTGACGTGGCGTCCCGAGGAGGATCAATCGTGCCGGTCTGCCGCAGAAGGGGGAGCCTCTCTGGGGTGCCTGGTCCTGCCGTGAGAAGCTGCAGCTCGTCCAGGAGCCTCGCCCGAACTTGCCGAGGTCGACGGCCACGCCTTGGACGGCCAACGTCACGGACTCGGCCAGACCCCCAAGTCTCCCGTCGCCAGTGCGGTGCTGGCGATGCGACCTTCCTGGCCCGGAACCACGTCGATAATCCTCAGACAGCGCCGTTCATCCCTCGATGACGGCTCGGCTCACGCGCCTCGAGAGCTTGTGCCGTTCCGAACGCTCCGCTCACATCGTCTTTTTCTTCTTTTATGGCGCCGCCGGCGTCTTACTCATGACACCGATAGCTAAGTAAGAAGAAGCAGGGCAAACGCAGACGCCGGCAACACCCTCCTCATCAGGTTATCTACTTTCACTGCGCTAGCCCAGCCCCACCTTACCGCCTCCACTTCTGCGTGCTCATCACCCTTGGTCAGCCAATCAGGTAAGAAATATATGTCAAGTTAGGCAATGCTATTCCTTTTGAAAGCAAACAACAGTGACCTCCTAGAAAATAGGAGAGCGTTTCAATAGCCTTCTCAAACAACGCTGCGAGTCACCGCCCGATGCTTGCGTTGGCGGTTACGTAAATTGGACATCAGGAGATTGGAAGGAAAACAGATTGGAATAGCTTTACGTTATAGGGTCCCAGCCATCGGCCCGCCTAGACTTTGTACCCAGCGCAGATCGCTCTCTGGATCGGAGCCGCGCGGCCGCGCTCAGCCGCGTCATACGTAGCCGCCACAGGAGTAAAACGTCACCCACTTTCCCTGCGGCCTTGTGCGCGATGGACGACGGAGCGATTTTTCCCCGCCTTCCTCCCTTGCGCACGCGAGACTAAGCAACCATTCTCTGCTCACCCCTCTCACGCTTCCAGTTTCACCCACACCATACGGCGCACGGCCACTATGTTATCGCACTTGGACATTATACGAAACATCACGTCGACGACGACGGCGGAAATGTGCCTGCAGTGTCCATATATTTGCAATCGCAATAA
This sequence comes from Dermacentor silvarum, assembly GCF_013339745.2. Classification (NCBI taxonomy): domain Eukaryota; kingdom Metazoa; phylum Arthropoda; class Arachnida; order Ixodida; family Ixodidae; genus Dermacentor; species Dermacentor silvarum. Next base: position 52,605,962 of record NC_051155.1, read on the forward strand.
AATTATGTGGTTCCGACTCAGTGTGGGAACCAGAGTAAGCGAAGCTTTCTCTGCTGTTTGCTTTGACTGACGATAGTACGCGGTGATCTTAACAGTGCATGTTTAATTTCTTCAGCATTTAGTGCAATGCGAGAGTGGTGAGTCGATGTTAAACGTTACCCTGCGTGCACCTGTTTGTCCGTGTAATACACACAATACACAGCGAGACGTGCTTGCTTGAGGCATTGTTGTGCGCCATTTTTCATAACCTTCGAGATTGAGCCACCAGGCTTCTCATATGAATCTGGCACGCTTCCACTCGCACCGGCAACTTACGGCATCCGGCCGCGATGTTATCGCACTCGGACTTCACACGGAACATGGCGGCGACAGCGAAGGCGACGCGGATGACGTCGGCGTAAATGCGCCTGGAGTGTACATATAATTTATTTCACAATAATAAAAAAAAGTTTTGTACGGGAAATACCGCTGCCATAAACTAGAAGCTTGTTTCCCCACAGTGCGACTGAGTTTGTGGAGAAACAAACGAATTGTATATTTTCTTCGTATTTCCAAGCGATTTGGTGCGACAGCATTTAAAAGCCCGGAATCAAGTTAGTCATGTCCGAACGACTGTCAGACCAGTGTTTTCTTGCGCTACGAGGATATTGTAAGAGTCACCTTACGAGAGGAAATATTCCCGACCAGGCGGGGCTCCGAGAAGTATTGTCAAGCGATTACCTATTTGCGCAGCTAAGCAATCGTGTGGCTCACAGCAGGCCCTACAACAATTAACCCGGTGTAGTTCAGCGGTTGCGGCTCCACTTTCTCAAACCCTCACAACCCTACTTTCGCGTATAACGTGCGAGATTTGGGTACACTTAACAGGCACGCATGCTTTTAGCTATACTTCCGAACTGAAAAAAAAGAAATCACGCAGAAAGTCCTCTGGAAGTTGCCTAAGTATGCACAAGCATTGTGCCGCTTGTTAATCGCCACGCAGCCCAGTGTCATTATCAATGTTATGAAATTTGATTCGACCCGCATAAACCCTTATTAACCCTCATCCATCGTTATCAACCTTATCGAACATGATCTGACCCTTATCAACTATTATCGGTCCTTATCAACCTGGATGCCCAGCTAAGCTGTTGCAAAACTACCACTACAATTGCTGAGGGGGGCATGCAATGTTTTATTCATGGTTCGGATGCTTGTTTTGAAGTTTTTCTTTGTTGAAACATGTGCTGTTATTTGTATTGTATGGGTGACCTCAATGAATGTATGCGCTGTTCGCTTCACTTCGCTGAGCGCTTGTAGCCTCTGCCTTACGTGGTTATGAGCCATTGCATTAGTCTGACGTGACGGACGGAAATGGTAGACATAGATTTGGTAGGCATAGAAATGCTTTTGCATTTAAAACTAAAATGACATCGTTTATTAAACGAGACGAAGCTGCTGATTTTCGCTGTAACATGGGGACTCTGTTTTTTTTTCTTTATTTCGTTCCGTCACGCATTCTATAGATCATAAGTTCTCCCTTTCAATTTTTTTACACTGATAATATTCAAGCCTTCGCATTGTTGGCACATTGCACTGTCAAGTAAACACAAGTAACAAGTGCTCCATTTGGCGATGTCCTTTTGTGTCAAAAATTTGCGTAATAGTAAATCTTTCTAAATACCTTATCGTTCTAAATACCATATGAAACACTTTACCATGAGTCGAAACTTGAGAAAAGGGGGCAGGCGCAGCCGTTTTTAGTGCTTCGATGGCACTCCATAAAGCCATTTGGCCCGCTCCTTCTTGCAGAATCTGACACCATCATCTTTCATTATACGCCAGGGCGCAAATATGCATCACAGCTGCACATTCGTGTCCATTTTTAGCATGGTCCACAAGCTCTTTCCCATCAATTCAACGGCGGACGAATCTTTTGCCCCTGTAAAGATGCTTTGCCGCATAGTAGCCAAACAAAAGCGCCCCAGGAAAAAAATTCAGCCAGCGGAATAAAACCAAACTGGACCTACATATATAGAGAGACCTACAGTATGTGCCACTAGAGTGCAATTAGCGGATTAGTTTTTACTGTGCTGCAAATGACGTTTTAAAAATCACCCCATGCATTTTAAATGGGTCTACAAAAGTGCCCCAGGAAAAAAATCCAGCCGGCAGAATTAAGCTACACTCGACATATAGCTTGAGAACGTTGTCGAGATTGAGTGCCTAAAGTGCAAATCGCGAGAAACGAGCCATTGCTCAGCAATCGATTTTTAAAAAATGCTGCCCATAGAGTTACGCCAACCGCATCGCCCCAGGGTTGGCTTCACCGCAGTAGTAGATGTCCCAGATTGCTGGACTTGTGATGGAGCTTCGGCGACGTCTGGAACGCACATGTGCACTTGCACACGAAGAACTGGAGAAGGCGGGAAAGCTGCAGAAAGGCTATTATGACAAGAAGGCGAAGAAGCGAGAACTCTTTCCAGGTGATCGGGTGTTAGTCTTATTACCAGCCGATAAAAACAAACTGGTACTCTCTTGGAAAGGCCCGTTTCCAGTTATTGAGAAACGTAGTGAACTCGATTACCTCGTCAGCGTTGAAAATAAGGTCACGCTCTTTCATATAAATATGTTAAAGAAATATGAAGAGCACAAGCCACTAAGCCTACAGATGGTCGCAGGCACTATCAAAGCTCGGCCGACTGATCGTGTGACAAACCAGGATTCTTCCAGTGACGTACCACATGTAACACCAGGAAAGACGCAGCCTGTGCTGAAATCCACAAACTTGCACAAGCCATTTGTTTTACCCACATATGTGTTTTCACGAAGCTTAGGGGCAGAACTGCTCCAGGAACATCAAGGTCGTTTGCACCGAGTGTCTTATACAAACAGGAATTTAAGCCGATGTGGACAATGTCGGAGCTGACTATATGAGTCGCGCGGTACTTACTGAACATTTGTGACGTATTGCCGTAGTACACACACTGTTTTATTCTTTTTTAAGTGATCGGGGGTGTGGTGATTCGTCCATTGTCATGTGTTGTTAGTTTATGTTGGAACTTGTGTCTCACGTCCAGGAACTGTTATACATGTGTGTAGAACGTACTGAAGTTGGGGGAAATGTAGTAAGAAACTAGTACATGGCAACCTGGAAGAAGCCGACAGAAGCCACGACGAAGAAGAGAATGCGCAAGCTCATGACGAACGTGCATGGGAGCTCGGGCGCTTCGGAACAAAACAGCTGAGCTAGCACTGCCAGGCTAGCCAGGGCGTGTACGGGTTCGACTTGAGGCACAAAACGGACCGAGCCGGTGCTACCAGACCAGCCGGGACGAGACTGGCGTGTCCCACGGTGAACCTGTGCTCCGGCCAGAGCTGAGATGCAGACGAGGCTGAACGGGTCGGTGCTGTTCGTGCGGTGAACGAGCGTTCGAGTTCAGCGCGCTACCTGCGGATGGCCTTAATCGGGAGTGCGAAGTTCGGGCGAGCCACGTGAGACGGTCCGGCACAACCGCCTACTGGGGTCGTGGTCACGGTGCCGCGTTGCTGACCGCGTGGGCCTGCCGTGCTGTCGCGCGAGCAGTTCACCTTCTCGTGCGCTGGCCGCCTGTACGAGTTCTTCGTACAAACACCGCTGCGTCTGCAAGCGTCGACGCCCCCGCCATCGTCATCAGTATTGTGAATGACCATCTTACGAAATGGCCGAAGGGGTTTGGAAACACCACTTGTTTTCCGTGCTCACGTTGGTTTCGACGGGAATTCAGGGCGCAGGCTCCTTTCCCAAGCGTATCACCCCTGAAGGAAGCCGAACGCCAGGCCGGGGTACGCTTGTACCCTTTTGAACCAGTGGGTGCCCGGCGGCGGTGGGAATCGAACCCACAGCCTCCCGCAGCCGAGGCGGGCGCTCTACCACTGTGGTAGCACTGTGATAGCTCGCGTGAGTCGTGGACTGCGTGGACCGTTATACAAATAGCCACAGTGTCTTGTAACTGATCGTAAATGTAATTGTTGCCGTCTGTCTTCGATAAATGTTTGTCCTGTCTATGACTTTGCTTCCTGTATCTGAGTCCCTGGGCCCACGAACCACCACATCAACCTTATCGAACTTGATCTGACCCTTATCAGCCCTTATCGGTTGTTGTCAACTTTATCAGACTCGATTCTAGCCTTATCAACCATTATCGGTCGGTATCTACCTTATCGCAATCATCCAATTTTTATCAACCTTTCTCGGTCTTTATCAACCTTATCGGACTTGACTCGACCCTTATCAATCGTTATCGATGCTTTTAACCTTATCAGATTTGCTCCAACCAATATTGGCCCTTAACGCTCTTTAGCACCTTATCCATCCCCGTTGAACCATTATCAACATTGATGATACCTGTATCACTCCTTATCATCCTTATAAACTGAGTGACTGCGTATACGTCTGTGTTGCGCGACTTAAAGAACATGAGCCCTAAGAGATCGGTGGCAGTTCGGTCGGTAAAGAAACACCCCACCGAAAGGCGTATCCCGCGACCGCCGAAATGCATTGGTGATGTGGCATGTTTGGCATCAAATTTTCTTCAAAATCTGAATTTGCCTGATGAGTTGCCATTCATTAAATCCTTCAACAAAGCCTTCACGGAAACTGTTCTTTGATATTTGTTTTGTACCGCTGATAAAACACATTCATATGGTTCATACATATATTCACGTTCTGCAAGCGTAGGTGTTTAGCCCACTTGGTAAGACACTTGTCTTCTGAGCGTGGGGCAGAAGGTTGGAAACTCACCACCACCAACCTTTTACAGCGAAGCTGCTTATGCGGACCCTGAGCCGTCGTTGTTGGACTTCGCAAAAAAGTGGCCACGACCTAGCGGGAGAGAAGAGGAAAAGAAGAGCTCAACAGGGGAAAGGAGTAGGAGTGACCCCTTTAAACCTGTGAAAATGCTTTGAGAGGGCGCAGATGAAAAGGGGAACGGGTAGGGGGTTTACGGAAGTCGCGCTGTCCAATACTCGCGTTCGAGGGGGAGAGTGTAAGGCGCGCCAACCAATGGTGGTGTAGGAAAAAAAAAAACTCGGTGCTGGAATGACCCATTGAGCGAAATGCAGCTCCACTTACGTGAAACCTGGGGAGGTGCGAAGCATGCAGTGATGCACAGCTACAGTGTACTAGAAGGGGGCAGTGGGCTTACTCAGCCGCTCCTCTGACGCAGTCACACTCTTATTTGTTTTTAATTTTGGCAAACTTGAGAGTCTTTACATATCTTTAGCAAGCACTATATTTGTTTAGGTCACATGATATTTGCCATAATAGTACCTTGTGGAAAAGTAAGACGGCAACTCTTGGGCAATTTGCTGCCTATTAGACCTTTTGTGCAAAGAGGTCGTCGCTGACAGATTTTGCTTATGCGGAAGGGGCATTGGAATTTTCCGAATTATCGGGCAATCGTAAATAAAGTTTGAAATAAAATTTTGAATTAAGAGGACGGTGACCAAATATACGGTCTTATGCCGTGTCGACCTAATGTAAAATTTTGTCAGACAGAAAACAGTGCGCGCATACTTCCCAGCTGGGATCAAAAAAAAAATAAATAAAAAAAATCAGGCATGCTAACCAGGTTTGTGCCTTTGCTTTGCTAAAATGAATTTGTATATATGGCTTAAACGTTTTATTGTTCCACTTTAGTTGTTCCATGCTTCATAGTAGCCTTCTGCGTTTATTATTAACTATCATTACGCCGGCACACATTTGTTAAATCAAACCATGTTTATTTTTTCCATAAAGAAATGGAGGGAGGCCAGAACAAAAAGTGAAAACTAGTTCACTTGACAAAGGCTCAGGCTTATGCTTATGTACAGTTATATAAGGGTAAGGAAAATGAAGATAACAGGGCTGTTGCTGACACAAAGCTTTTATTTGCAAGAAGTACAGCAAGCCATTGTTTCACGCACTTCAACTCAAGTGCAACGGCTCAACTTCAGCTGCTTAGCCCTCTGCCGCTTTCCTGCCTTGTCACAGTTAATTCCTTTCACATAAAAATGCAGAGGTGTGACAATGTAAAAGCTAATTATTTTAGCTGTGAGGCTAAGAGCATGCACATTGCAGCCAACTTCAAGGGAAAGCTTACTTTTAACAACTGCTAGCATATCCATAACGCTGTCAGAGTGTAGCTCACTCTGACAGAAGCATTCTGTGAAAAGATCCTCCATCGGTTCTTGTAACTGATGGGAGGGCGGAGACCCAGTCTGAGTGGCCGGGTGTACTCTATGAAAAGTAAAATACCGCAACAGCTACTCTGGGAGTTCCTTAAAGCTTGTGTAAGCGTTGTGCCCTCCAGCTTTTTCACGAAGCCGTACAGCTGACTGGAGGGATAAAGGAGGCCTCCTCGGTCACAGAAGTTTGTTAGCCGGGCAAGTTGAAAACTTTCGCCTGGTGGCGTCATAGTAAGCAGTTTTATGCATTTTTGGCCTTTTGTGCTGGAATTGACAATACACTTCCGACCAACATAGCCCGCAATGTGGTATGTGAGCCTCGAGTCGCTTCAGGTCACGTGCTGGTTATGGTCGTTTGAAACCCGCAGGCCCGTGCAATGCTGGGGTACCACGTTTTATGTGGCCTCTGTGGCAGTAGCGCTAGCAGCAATTTGACTTCACTCATTTCTGTCACCTGATGCTTCGAGAGAGTCAACTTCCAGTAAGGAGGCCAGTGTTACTTCCTCGCAGTTTCCTTCGCTAACTGACCTAACTAGACCATAAAAAGAAAGAAAATTCACAGTGATTAGGAACTGCGTTGAAGTTCAGCACAAAACGTGGCTCGAAGTGGAACTCGCATACGGCGCTCGTGTCGTCCAGGGGCTTGTCAGCTCGGTGGAGGTTCTTTTCCCACTCTTTCCGCCTATTTTTATCCTTCGGGACGCCAAACAAGGACAACTTCGGCCCATCCTTCACATAAACATAGGCCGTTTGGCAACCAGGCGCGTAACAGTGGTTTTGTCGATGCCGTGGCATGGCTCAGTTACTGCAAGGCATACTAAATTCTTGCAGGCTATGGTATGGTATTGTCACGTAGTAGTGACGGTAAATAAAAACAGTTATGACGAAACTCGTTGTTTATTGGGCGAACCTGTGCCCACAAAAGCAAGCTACACTCCAAGCACAACGATAGCGGCGAACACAGTCGGCGATCGTCGAAAATCTGATCAGCGGCAAAACGCGTCGGCTTTTATACCTGAGTCATCGAAGGTTCCAGATTAATCCCTGGTACGCGCGTCTCTTCCAGAAAGTTCTAGACAATTCGCGTCGCTCATACAATCAGATAACATAAGCGTCGGTGAAAACAGGCAACGGAAAGAAGCATCGATAACGTTCTAGAAACTTCCGATACAGGCGCGTCCTGCGCCGAGCGATAACGTTTAACATTTGTTAGCCGGTGGAAAGCGGCCATCGGCGAAAGAAACATGTATACGTGTCAATACCCTCCCCTTAAAAAGCATCGTCCCGATGCTACAAACAAACGTGAAAGCGAAAACAAAACGACGCGTAATAAAGAAAGAAAATAACAAAGTAACAAAGTACCTATAAGCTCGTCAGCGGGCGTAGAAAGGCTTAAGACGCACCACGTGGATGACTTCAGGTCGTGCCCGGCGCCGCTGTGATTGCGAAATGCCGTCTGGCACGACCTCATAGTCCAGTGCGCCAATACGTCGGATTATCTTATATGGTCCGAAATAGCGACGCAACAGTTTCTCGCCAAGTCCTCGTCGGCGTATCGGAGTCCAGACCCAAACACGGTCGCCGGGCTGGTACTCGACGTAGCGTCGTCGTAGATTGTAGTGTCGGCTGTCGGTCCTCTGCTGGTTCTTGATGCGCAGGTGGGCGAGCTGTCGACCTTCTTCGGCACGCTGCAAATAAGTGGCAACGTCGAGATTTTCTTCGTCAGCGACGTCTGGTAGCATGGCGTCAAGCGTCGTTGCCGGGTTCCTTCCGTAGACCAGGTTGAACGGCGCCATGTGCGTCGTTTCTTGCACGGCCGTGTTGTATGCGAAGGTCACGTACGGAAGGATGGCATCCCACGTCTTGTGTTCGACGTCGACGTACATTGCCAGCATGTCGGCGATGGTCTTATTTAGGCGCTCGGTGAGGCCATTCGTCTGCGGGTGGTAGGCGGTGGTGCGGCGATGGCTTGTCTGGCTGTACCGCAGGATGGCTTGAGTTAGTTCTGCCGTAAAGGCCGTGCCTCTGTCGGTGATGAGGACTTCTGGGGCACCGTGACGCAGGAGGATGTTCTCAACGAAGAATCGGGCTACCTCGGCGGCACTGCCTTTGGGCAAGGGTTTTGTTTCGGCGTAGCGGGTGAGGTAGTCCGTAGCGACGACGATCCATTTATTCCGGACGTCGACGTCGGAAAAGGCCCCAGTAAGTCCATCCCGATCTGCTGGAACGGTCGGCGAGGTGGCTCGATTGGCTGTAGAAGTCCGGCAGGCCTTGTCGGCGGTGTTTTGCGTCGCTGACAGTCTCGGCATGTCCTTACGTAATGGGCGACGTCGGCAGAGAGGCGAGGCCAGTAGTATTTTTCTTGTATCCTCGCGAGCACGAGCCGCTTGCTCACCGTGACTGCGACGATGACTATGATTACGATAGGGGACGCCGACAGCCCGAGCGCATAAGATGCTTCGAGCGCGAGTACGAACCGTTTGGTTACCGTGACTAAGATGACGACGATTACGACAGGAGGCGCCGACAGCCCGGGTGCTTCGCACCTAAATGTAGGTCAACGGAGGAGTGGGGTGTGAGAGGAGTTCGCGTTAGCGTTGGTTGCATATACGGAACTTTGGTCAAGGACTCTTGTCTGGGAACGTCGTAGCTAGAAAAATCCCGTGGAACGCGCTAGGAACGCCGTCGCCCGTGGACGCCGACGCATCCCAACCCACGCAAGTAGCGCCGTTCGGGCCAGCCAAGCGGCCGCGAATGCAACTACGGCTCGGACGCTTGCTCCCATTGCAGCCGGCTTGACGCGGCAGGCTGTACCTTTTACAGAGGAGCTGTTACAACCGCGCTATGATGACCATTCCGTCGTCCGAAGCTTCGCCGAACTGGGGGAGAGAGAGCTGAGGGAGAGTGAACGCAGGATATAAAATTGGTGTGGTTTAGCTTTGATAGCGAAAGCTTCACTGCCCTGGCTAGGGCCATTGTCGAGCTGTGGCCGAGGTGTGGTTTTGAAATGATATACAGACATGTTTGCAATGAATACAGTGTTTATTCATCATTTTTTATGCCTATGAAGACACTGCAGTGATCAGTAAAGTAGTGAGACTTGTTTTCAACTCGCAGCCGGGCCCAAGTCTACTCGGGCAACGGTGGCAATGTCCCCTTTCAGGGCTCCGTGAAGGCCTAAATATAGTCCGACGTAGCATGAAAGCACGCACGCGTTATGTCAAGTTGGCGAGAACAACAGCGGCTATAGTTCGTCAGATGGTTCGACGTACTGGCGCCGCCAACGTAACTGGACGCGCGGCCAATGCGCTCCGACGCGCTCGGCGTCTGATGACGCTCGCCCGCGTGCCGATAACGTGGGACTATAAGTAGTCTTTTATTCTTCCAGACATGTAATACATAACATGGCTGAAGAGATGGGAAAAAAAGCCACTGTATCGCGGCTTGACAAAGCTCCCATCCCCAGTAAGTACATCAAGCAGTTTGCATGCCGACGGAGGATCCACTCGATAAGAATATTGCAAACACTGCTTTAAGCGAATACTATAACATAACTGAAACCTAAAATTCTACATTACCACCACAACTATTAGAACTAAAGAAAGAAATCACAAAAATATTTTCTTAAGGTTCTTATAAGAGATGTTTTTGAGTGAGTGAGTGAGTGAGTGAGTGAGTGAAACAACTTTATTGAGACCATGCAGCGGATTTGATAGAGAAATCATTTAAACTATGGTTATTTGGAGTTGACGGAAGAGCATATTTCAGTGCTTGCATTCCATAATTTGTGCGCGGCCGTGGGGCATACCAGAATTCATGGTGGCGTTTTGTATAGCGATTTGGGTTTATCTGTATATTCGCAGTTTCAGATAAAAAAATTATTGTGTACTTAATTTTCAACTTATACAGGCAGAGAATACGCATGGGATAAAGAGCGGTAACTTTCTTAACACGTAAACTAGAGTATATAGCGGTACTGAGGGAGCTGAAAACGGCACATTGGTAATAGCTCTTAACGCACCCTTTTGTAATGTTATTAATTTGTTCATATTTGTTATCGTGGTAGTTTCTCACACCAAGTGGCATTATATTGTGTGTGATTCAAACAGTGCAACATATATTAGCCGGTTAGTTTTTTCAGGCAGTGTGTTCTGAAGTACTCTTAAAATTCCTAAAGTCCGGGATAGTTTTCCTGTCACGGTCTTGATGTGCGCGTCCCACAACATAAATTCGTTAAAAGTCACCTCAAGAGTTGTCACTTCACTAGCTATATTGGTTACATTGCCGCCCAATGTAAGAGTCTGGTTGAGTGTGTACGACATGTTTTTTGCTCTGTATAAAACTGCTTTAGCTTTGCCTGTGTTAATCAAAAGAGCGTTCTTCACATACCACGCTTGTAATTTTTGTAATACTACGTTGGCTTTCCTATGAGGCTGTTGGCGTCAGTTCCTGAAATAAATAAGGTTGGGTCGTCTGCGTAAATGACGTATTCAATTTCACTGTCTAGTTGCACTAAATCATTAACATAAATATTAAATAACAAAGGTCCTAAGAGGCTGCCCTGGGGTACGCCATGTCTGTTGTGCTTGTACCGCGCTGGCCTGTGACTATTTTGCTTTATACATTATTTTCTTTATATGAATTCGTCTTACATGATGGACGGATGGATGGGTTTCCTCGGTGGGTAGGCATAGACATGTTTACGCATTTAAAAATTTTTCACATTTAACATGTAAAAAAATGTGGCCAGCTTTCCCTAGTGGTGCAAGGGTCGAGTTAACAGCGGAGCTGGTGATCGACCTTGGCTTCTACCAGGTTTTACTAGGCTTGGCTAAGTTTTGCTAGGCAATGCAAAGTTCTGCTAGGCACGGTATTCCGAATCGGATCGCCGCCGACGCACAGATTCTCGCTTGGCCGCGCAACATGTACTCGCCAAAGAGTCAACGAGAGTTCTGCCGCCGTCGCGGCGGCTCCGAGCTTTATCTCCCCGGTGACATCATGGCCAAGCCAAGCCGCCAGAGGCGCCGGCTGCAGTCATGCACGGACACCGCGCTCGTTCGGCGCGATCATGTGGAAACGCGGACGGCGTCGGCAGCAGCTCTGCGCGTTGCCTCGTTGGTGCTGCTACAATTTATTTTGCTCTCTCTATTGCTCTCATTTACTCTTGCTCTCTCCCGAGCATAGCGCGCATAGCGCGCATGCTCTCCTGTCAAGGCAAGATGTGCATGGCACGAAGAGGAGGCGAAGCACATGCTGCTCTGCGAGGTGGTTGCTAGGCAACGCGTGGTAGCGTCATCGCCAGGTGCAGTTTTTTGTTCGCACTACGTGGCCTAACCAAACGCTCAAAGAGCTCCGCTGTTAAAACTCCGACCCGATTATGAGGCGCGACGTTACGCAATAATAGCGTGTGTGGCTTAATGGTTACAATACCAGGCTTCCGTGCTAGATGTCCTCTGTTTGAATCCGACCGTCGGACAGTTTTATTTATTTATTATCTTTAAAAATCACAAAGTTACCATAAGGGTGAAACAATAGACAGTTTTAGTCTAGCGTTTGCAAGCAAACGTAAACGCATTACGTACGTAAAAAATAGCGTTGTCATTACTGCGCATGCTCTGAACGTTATTCGGTTTCTGCGGTTTACGTGCGCTATGATAACGTACGTTATATGGCGAGTTTAACGTTCGTAATGTTTACGGACGCTAAGAAATAACGTTGTCAAACATGGCGGCACCACTGGCTCCCGCTTCAGCATGAATTCTCGTGATGGTTGCGCTCTCACTCGCGTAGATCACCACTAACTATACAAATGAGCTTTCGCTTTCTCTAAACTCACCTGAAACGTTAGTTTTGAGCGCATAGCGCGCCAAATTTCTGAGATCGTTCGGCGATTCCGGCGACCGTAGGCCTAACGCGACACTTCCGCATACGTTGCCGTATAGCAACACCAGGATGGATGCTAATGGATTGTCTTGTCTTGGGCGGGTTTGGCAAAACTCAATGTCGCTGGCGGTGCCATGGTAACGCGAGTTACCTTTTGGAAAACAGTCTACAAATAGAACCAGGTGTGACACGCTTGCGCTTCACCGAGAAAGACGATTAAGCTGCTCTCCGTGAAGTGAAGGCTTCCAACCCGCTTCGAAATCCATCAAAATGACAACAGACTGCGAAAAACATGGCATTTGCGACGAAGAAGGTGTTCAACGGAAGAACTCTGCTTGAGAGATGCAAGCTTCTGTTAGCTCATTTCGCCAAGAACGACTGAGCATGTCTTTGAATGTAAGTTGGCAGCCTTAATTCTGCAGAATTTAAACAAACAAACAAACAAACAAAAATAACGTTACGGTGTCTAGATAGGTACATGTGCCGACCGGCCCGTCTGGAGTGCAGTTGACCGCTTCTCCGCGTCATGACGCAAAATTGGCGCTGCGGTCAGTATAATGGTTCCGCAGCACGCGTCATCTGCTAGAGGTGGCAGACAGTTAGTAAAAAATAAAACCCGTATTGGAATAGCAGTGTGCCGTCTGTTCGTGTCAGTTTGAAAAGTGAGTAGCTCCGAGTCTCTCTTACTGTTTGAAAGATCCTAAGATATGTGAAATGTGCACCATTTCGACAGACTTGAAATGACGCTGTAGTGGCGACCGAAGAAGTCTTGTAAGTCACACAGGTGGTTCGGGTAGGCCAGGCGACGCAGGCACATGGACAGGGCTTCCTGGGCGGACACTCTCACTCCTTAAGTGCTTGTCACGTAGTCCGGCACTTGCAACGCTTTCACATGAAGAGGGAAGTCTTGTTTTTCAAACCGGAATTGTCGACGGAACGTGTGGTCTGGGATGGCATCAATGTTGAGGATCCCATTCCTTGCTGCATACAACCTGGCTCTTGGTTCACGCTCGCGCATCGTAATTGCTTCAATGTCGTGCCAGCTTAGGTAAGCCAAACAAAAAGGGTACCAAAGAACACTTGAGCGCTCCATGAGTTTGTGAACAGGAACAGGACGCACGTGCGACGCAGAACCTGCTGCTGAATCGTTTTCGCGACCTTCTCGCGCACACATAAACGGATTGGCCACTTCCTCGGCTACATGTGACTCGCTTGTAGCCAAGACAGGAATTGATTGTTCATTAAGGCAAGAAATGGCGCTACGTCTGCTTACGTTTTATATTACGTTTACGTTCTCGAACGTTAAACTAAAAGTCCTTAAGCGATGCACACCCTAACGTCCCGTAAAGTGTTTGCGTTTAGCGTACGTAAGTCGAGAAACGGTAAGCTAAAACTGCCTAATGAATGCAATTGCTATGTCTTAGAATATTACATAGAGTAATGTTCGTAGATTTAGTGACCATATAAATTGCAGTAAACATAACTGGCTTAGTCAACACGTGTGGCATGACGTGCACAGATACACATGAACAGAAAGAACTCAGATGACCGCGAGAACCATTGGCTAGAACTACAGGGTCTTGTCGGCGTCGTCACCTTGCGTGGCCATGGCGTTCTTACTGTGGCCTGCTCAGGGCGGGTACTGTAGGGCGGGCACGATGTGCGTCTGCGTCGCGTTTTTACGCGCAAGCGTAGCTGCCCGCTGGTGAAATCGGCCAAATAATGTGCGTCGCCGCGGGGGCAGCGAGCGCTGGAGGAAGAAGGCACCTAGAGGTGGAGAAGAGAACCAATGCGTCCGCGCCCTTTTCGTTGGTGCTTCCACGCCGCGGTGCTCGCTCTGCATGTTCGCAGAAGAAGCCGCCATTGCGTTGGCCGTGGCCTCAACTGACGCCTGTATAGTTATGAGCGACTCCAAAACCGCCATAACAAACTTTGCGCGAGGAATAGTGGCACACACTACACTAAAGCTCCTACAGTCACTACAAAACAGTGGAGAACCACGCTCAGTAGAGTTGATATGGGTCCCGGCTCACGCGGGGAATCCAGGGAAAGAAGCGGCCCACCAACATGCTCGAGGATTCGTCATCCGAGCGGTGGGCCTCCCGTACCCGGAGACCTCAAACGAAGTCCTGCACTCATATCACGACATAACCCAGTACTACCGTCTTATGCGACACACTAGGCCCGCACCACACAGTAAACTAAACAAGCGTCAGGAGGTCACCGGGCGCAGGTTACAGACATACTCATATCCGAACCCCTACGTATACTCTTACATTTACCCGGATAGATTAAGTCCGTACTGTCACCTGTGCGGCGAGCTAGCTACGCTCAGTCACATCCTCTGGGACTGCGAAGAGGATCCCCCTCCACCCGCTCTCCTGGCCTCTCCCTCACCTTCATCGTGGGAGGAAGTGCTGCTTAGCTCCAGTCCGGACGTACAACTCCGAGCCCTGGAGCGAGCCGAAGAGGTCGCCGTCACGCATCGCCTGGCGGCCATCTGGCCTTCCTGAGGAGCCCATGAACTAGCTCCCCACTCTGACGAATAAAGTTGTGTCCTCTCTCTCTCTCTGTGCATGTTCGCGGCGCCTCTTCTTTGCACGTGTAGCAATATGCGCTTCCCCTGGGGCACACCAGACGTTGCACCGTTGAGATCAATGCAGCGTCCGATAACCGTGTTCGTGCCCTTTCCGTTTGTCGTTCAAGGGACTGGCTTCTCTAGAGACGTGGGGCTTCGCTGCGTAAACCTCAAACCGACAGGTGTTATCATGGCTACTACATGTGGGAAGAAAATAGCAGGAACTGGCCGCGTCTGCTTAACTGCGTTACAAGTCGTTCCAGCAAGTAAAGTTGTCTAACCTGATGTCTGAGAACGCACCTGCCTCTGAGCACCTATCTCTGCGATTAGAACGCGAAAATGTCTACACATATTTCGCCCCCTGACGTTAAAATTGTGACGGAAATGGGAAGCCTACAGTTAATGTGAGTATCGTTCTTGAGAAATAGTATATAAATGAATTAGTATTGTTATGTGTAATTATCGGCGATGCAAAAATATCGCATGGAGTGTTCATATAATTAATATTGCAATAAACTGCGCCCGGCCCCTTAACGCGCTGGCTTGCACGTGGGAAATGCTTACGCTTTTTCTGGTAAATTAATCAATATTAAGCAATAATATTATTAAAGGAACCAGTTTATGCACTTCTTTATGTGCTACGAGCCGTTTGTCGTGTACGACTGATGCATACTTTCCCCAAAAAACTTGGAGGACGCTTCAGCGTCACTTTTAAAGAGTGGAACGCGATCTCCAACTGCTTCTCACGCTTCCCGGCAACTGCAGCAGATGTACCTGTAATTTTTACCTGGAAACGGTGGCGGCGAACGCTATGCGCGAATGCTAGCATTATGATTCTTACCCCCCCCCCCCCCCCCCCCCCCCCTGGGCGCGCCACCGCTGCCGTGGAGGCAAGCGCCATATGGATGTTGTTGCAAGAAACCGAGTGGGGCGCGCCGCTCCCACTAAGCCAGACCTCAAATGGCAGTTGGAAAAGGGGTTTCTATTTGAACTTCCCCGTTCCATCATTATATTTTCTCGTATATTCAAATTACAATTCGACGCTATCATGTCGTCAGGTTGTGTGTAAATCATAGTCTAGGAATTTTGCGACGCATTTTACTTTCAGATTTTCAATTAGTTCATTAACGCCTGTGCGACACGGGGCCCTTAACGCTCTCGCGTTAACGTACGTCTCCTTTTCAGCTTCTCCGGAATTCTGCGGAAGCAGCTGCTTTGGTTTTCGCCCATGAAGCATCCGGCTAAATCAATGAAACAAATTAGCGCCTGCTCTGATTGCGAGGGCCCAGATTGCGGATCGAGCTCAAGATATTCTGGAATGAGGACGCCTCTCCAAAGCTTCATTTACCTAATGAAGATGTTAATTCTGTCTCTCTGCTGAGCAGCATGGTTTATCTGAAACTCTGGAGCACACTTGAAACTTTCATGCCTTGCTTTTATATAAAAACAACAAAACTGGCATTGACCATGACGTGTTTTCTTTCAATCACGTTTGGAGTCTTAGTAAAAAATATGTCGCAGGCCTGCGCGGCACACGCAGCGCAGTCACAACGTAAGCTGGTGGAGCGGCTCAAGAGTAGCTCCACTTTGGCCACCACGCACAACAGGGTCTTCGCGTCAGTCTGTTCGCCTCGTTTTGACGAGAACGATCTGAACTGTCTGCTGGCGTCGACGGCGAGCTGCGGCTTGTAATGCTCTCTGCACAGCAGTCTGCAGAGCCCGATCAAGCCTTAGAACTGCAACTTGCATGTCAGGCGCCCCACCTTTGCTGGGACCTTAACTAGATGGCGCCACCATACTCGCGGAGGCTCGGCCACTCGGGAGCGGGTTGATTGGGCGCCTCGTCTGAATCGCATATCGTCGTCTGCGCCTGCGGACACTGCGTTTGCAGGCATATTATCTAGATGGCGCCACCATACTGACGGAGGCTCGAGTCGCCTCCCCCTGGGTGCTTGCCTTATATATAGTTATTTTCCGCGCCCCGATAGCAAGCACTTGCGTGGCTCAGTGGTAGAGTATCCGGCTCCCACGCAACGGGCGCGGGTTCGACCCAGGTGGGAATCGGTTACTTTTTTCAGGTTTCCGACGATAGCGGTTGCCCGGCGGAAGCCGCCGGCGGAGGCATCATCGCGACCCGAAACGGCTATTGGAATGAGCCCATAACAGCTTACGCTGTGAAACATTATTTCAGATATGCTGCAGTATATTTCAGTCTGCAGTATAAACAACGGCATATTTCGTCATATTATACGGTGAAACTCTGCTTATGGTGACCATTTACTTCTCTAGGCAAACAAGAAAAATGTCACTGCTGCGGTCGTGAATTCGCTCTATGAAATTTAATTTGTGCCCAGCGGAAAGCAGCTCAGTAATAATCATAAATATTTTGTTATTCAATGTTGTGCTTTGTACAACTAAATAATTTGCGCGCATTTCGCTCGAATGAACCTTTGAGGGCTACCCTGTTCAAGGCTTATAAAATGCCACACCAGACAGTGAACGCAGAAACCGAGGTATATATATATATATATATATATATATATATATATATATATATATATATATATATAAAGCTAGGTTCTGCCCTCCCCCCCTCCCGCCCCCTCCCACACTGCTTTCCCGCTATCCCCCTTGGGCTCCATTCGGCTCACCGTCACACGCTTTCATTCGCACATAGAGCATATACGGTGCGCGGGGATGGTGTTATCGCCCTTGGACTTTATCCAGAACATCGCGGCGACCACCACGGCAGAAATTCGCCTGAGTGTCTGTATCATTGCGATCGCAATTATATAGAAATGACGCCCATTCACTTGCGCATGAGCCGAGTTCACGAAGTGAAACATCGTTGTAATTTTTTTTAATCACGCACCGAATGAACAGGTGCGTCTTATACCCCGGCGTGACTTATATACGTTTTCTTTTCGGAAAAACTGCCGTTTTGAGGGGGGGGGGGGGTGACTTACACAAAGGTGCGACTTATATAGTGTAATATACGGTATTTGAACGTTCACTATTCAATGCACTCACTGTCCCCCAAACACCACCAAGCAGATGTTGCTGCTATTGGGCTCACGATAGGCACAGCCTATTGATTAAAATGCACGAGGAGCGACTTGTTGCATTGCGCCGACACCCACGGGTGAGGACAGGCCAAACTATAGTCGGTTTCTCTGCGCTTCTTAGTGCACGGCGCATGCGTGCATGTATAGTTAAGGAACACTTACTAGGCCCCGTCAACGGTCTCAAATACGAGACACGCATGGTGGGCGAAACCTGGGCTCGAATCGCCACAGCAACGTCAGAAACAGCTGCCAGCATGCTTATTTCGAGTCTATAGAGGTGCTCATAATGTGCTCGTAGACATAGAAATGCGTGGGCGCCGGCCAGAACCTTTGGTCGGTATCGAATTAACGGAAGTCTACTGTAATGCGGTCTCTTCTGACTCCTACTTATCTTCCCATAGAACTTCATGTATACGCATATCGCTTACAGTGCAGCCACGCGAGACAAAATACACGTTATAATGCGGTTGTCGGAAGAGCCTGCAGACAAGTGAGGCAGTGAGAGTGCTTCTCAAAGAGGTGTGCTGGCTGAGGGGAGAGCAACGAGGGCGGTGCAGAGGTGCCAGAGGAGGAGAGCCAGCGAAGTGTACACGGCTCAGCAGGCGCGCGGTGATTGCCTAGGCGCCGGAAAAGCCTTTTGCTCCTGACACTTCCCAGCGGTGCGTGGTCAACACCATATGTGTACGCACTGTCGCTCTTTGACTCTTCAGTTTGTGTGCGGAAAGTAAATCAGTAACCGACTAATTAGATGCGAAGCAGCTTATGGTCGGGGCTATGTCACTCACTCCACCAACCGCCGTGCAGCGTCCACACCCGCACTGCGCATGTGCATCCTCCTCCCCCTCCTATCCTTGTCTCATCTCCTGTCATCGCTCAGCTCAAGGCTGTCCAGAGCGCCCGGGCCGTCGTCGAAGGACTCTGTCTACCGGCCCCGACCTGGGTGGAGCCACCGGCTTGATTGGCGGGGCCTCTGGCCCCGCTTTAATTCTTTCTCCTCAGGACCTCAATAAAGTTCGTACTCACTCACTCACTCATCTCCTCTCTTCTCGGCATTCCTCCTCTCCTCTCCGACGCTCCTCTCTTCTCCGGATTGCGCAACGAATGGCAACAGCTGCGGCTCCGCGCGCGATAATGCGAAGCAGCTTAGGTTAGTAGCGCGACGATAGGCGCTGCATACTCCGCTAGGGGGCGCCACTGTAGCTCGCGGTATAATGACGCGCGCGCGCGCTCCGCTGCTCTCATTCTCCTCCCGCAACGCCGCGATGAGTGCCACGGACAGCGCCGCGGAGAAGAGGGCTCGAGCCGCTGCCATGAAACGGCAGCGGCGACAGGCCGATCCCGAACTTCGGGCTCGCGAAGCCGGTAGCTACGTACCTCAACCTAACCGAAATGACCAACTGAAAACTAATGGGAACTTGAGTCGACCCCATGGCTGCTTCGCATACTACTCAGGGTTCCCTTACGGGAAGATGGTAACTGTATTTTTTTTTCTGACACGGACGGCGTCGCCAGAATGTCTGAATTATTGGGATTTTTTCTTTTGCACAACTCCACCATTGCGGAAAAAATCGGTTGAGGCCAAGAGTGCGTTGTGCAGTCACCCATAGCAATGCGTATCGTCAAGAAGTGCAGATAGTATGCATGCGACCTTGTGACTCTGCGACGCTATTAGTTCCAACTACTAACGTGGCCATATATATATATATATATATATATATATATATATATATTGTAGCGAAGAAGACTGGCGCCCTGTGTGACTGGCGCGCCCTGTGGACGCACTATCATCATCGGCCCGCCGACGAAGACGGGCTCGCGCTCTCGGTGTCCGACGCTCAACTGAGACGGTCGCGTTTCTGAGTCGTCAATAAACCCCATTACATATTTGGTGGAGCTGTGCTGGGTTCTACTTCCTCAACCCTGGAACTACGCAATCGGACGCTGCCGGCCATCATGCCTGACGACGCCAGCCAAACAACACCTCCGGCACCGCCAACATTGATTTGTCCTGGCCCCGTGCGTCAAGGCGATCCTCCCACCTTCAGCGGCTCCGACGAATACGACGTCGAGGATTGGCTCTCGATCTACGAGCGGGTGAGTGCCCCCAATAAATGGGACGATCCTACGAAGCTCAGCTACGCCAACTTCTATCTTACGGGTGTCGCTAGCGTGTGGTACCACAACCACGAATCCGACCTCGTCGTTCCCCGCCATCTGCGCACAGATGTATGCTCCGCTCTCCATTCAGACCCACAATGCGCCCATGCCGGCCTCTTCAAGACTTACGCCAGACTTCGCTCCTGCTTTTATTGGCGTGGCATGTATAATTTTGTGCGACAGTACATTCGCTCGTGCACAGCGTGCCAACGACGCAAGCTTCCTGCTCCTTGTCCTTTTGGTCCTTTACAGCCCATTCCTTGTCCGTCCCGACCATTTGACCGCGTCGGCATCGATCTCTACGGCCCTCTTCCCTGCACATCAGCTGGCAATCGCTGGATTATTGTCGCTGTCGACCACCTCACCCGCTATGCAGAAACTGCGGCACTGCAAACAGCGACAGCCCGCGACATTGCGTCCTTCCTACTGCATCACTTCATACTGCGTCATGGGGCACCGCGGGAACTTCTTAGTGACAGAGGACGTGCGTTTCTTTCCGAAGTTCTTAACGCCCTTCTGACCGCGTGTCATACAGTCCATCGCACCAGTACAGCTTATCATCCGCAAACGAACGGCATAACAGAACGGTTTAATCGTACTTTGGGCGACATGCTATCCATGTACATGGTATCGGATCATACCAACTGGGACCTCGTTTTGCCATATGTTACGTACGCCTATAATACCGCTTCACAGGCCACAACGGGGATTTTCGCCATTCTTTCTCGTATATGGCCGTGAACCTACATGTACGCTCGACACCATTCTCCCCTACCGGCCTGACCCATCAGAGGGCACGCCTCTGTCTGAAGCCTCCAAGTATGCCGAGGAATGCCGTCAGCTGGCCCGTTCGTTCACGGCGGAAGACCAGAGTCTCCAAAAATTCCGTCGCGATGATGACCGACCTCCCTGCACCTACCAGCCGGACTCACTAGTCTGGCTGTGGATACCTTCAAGCACCCCTGGTCTATGCTCTAAACTCCTCGCTCAATACCACGGTCCCTACCGCGTCGTTGAACAGACGACGCCGGTTAACTACGTCGTCGAGCCGCTAACGCCATCTACTGACTTGAGGCGTCGTGGACGCGAGACAGTCCACGTCCAGAGACTTAAACCCTATTACGACCCCCTTGTCCTCTCCTCTCCTTGAGTCGCCAGGATGGCTCCTTCTTCTCCAGGGGGCAGTTGTAGCGAAGAAGACTGGCGCCCTGTGTGACTGGCGCGCCCTGTGAACGCACTATCATCATCGGCCCGCCGACGAAGACGGGCTCGCGCTCTCGGTGTCCGACGCTCAACTGAGACGGTCGCGTTTCTGAGTCGTCAATAAACCCCATTACAATATATATATATATATATATATATATATATATATATATATATATATATATATAGTTCAAAAAGCTCTTGATGAAGGCCGGACCCCGGCCGAAACGTCAGTAAAGTCTTGTTATGTTTTTTCCTACGTGCTGCTATTTTTACTACTGCTGTGCCGGCTCCGGTTACTCTTTACTTCACTGATATATATATATATATATATATATATATATATATATATATATGGCGTCTTTAAAACATTGCGCCACACTGCCAGGTCTGTTCGTCAAGAATAAAACTGTGCAGCTTCAAGTGTCACTATGTTCTATAAGAATAAAAAAGGCAATGAAGCCACTGAACGCAAATGAGAACTTAAGTGTTGAATTTCTTGGAGTTGTAGATATAATCTATAAAAACGAAATGAAAGTTCACCAAAAGTGAACTTGCCGCCTTTGGGAACCGAATGCCTATCTTCCGCACTACGCGTGCGGTGCTTTCGTTGTGACTTGGTTTGTAAAAAAATTTTTTAAATAAAAAAAAAAAACACGAGCTGCTCGGATACGCTTATACTTCTCGTTTCGTGTGCAGATACACAAATTTTTTGCGAGTAATTAGGCTGTCCGTTTAGAGTTAAAGTGTGGAATCATGAAGAAACCGCAGGTTGAAGTCTCATTTCCTGCTCGACTCCAGTAGCGTGGCTTTAGTTGAACAGCCAGAAAATAGCAATCAAAGACGACAGGCAGCTTCCGCCTTCGTATGGGTGCTCATCCTTCGACGACACTGCAAGCTGCTGCACGGGCTGCATTTGTGATAAGTGGCGGAAACAATTGTGCGCAATTGGCGCCAGACTTAAAAAACCTAGAATGCCTCATACCTATAAGCGTTTGATTTACTGAATTCTGAGGGAGACATTCATGATAATTCGTGCAATGAAAAACAGAAGAAAAAAGATGGCTGTTGCTGCTATGCCTAGACTAGGGCGGTGCTCGTGCGAGTCAATTTCTGTAGCAGATGGACACGGTATCCTGGTTAATAATTCTCTCAATTTTGATTAAGCCGAGAGATAACAATTGGGATGTGACCTGGCATACTTTACAACCGGAGGAGGAGATTTCACTCCAGAAATTACTTTTGTTCTGAAAATGCAAAGTTATTGTTTATTTGTTATTTTACATGCAAGGAAATGGTGGTATCGATTTGTGGCTCAATACACTAGAGATGTCTCAACAATAACTTTTTTTTCCGCTATAGTGTTCTCGAAACGTAATAAATTATTTTATTCTTGATAAAAGGGCAGTTCTTTTTTTTTGGCAATGTGCGCGAGTAAAAGGAAGATATGATTTAACATAAAGTATAGTTTCATTTACGGATGTCATACGACTAGGAAGGCAATTAAAGTTCGCAAGTTCGTCTTATTTATTTTTTTTTTGTTAGCGTTTTTTTTTTTCTGTTGATCGTGTCACTGGCCTGAGCTATGTCCCGTGTGTGCAATCACTAGAACGGTAGGTGGGAAGCAAGGAATGTCATTACTAATTAACTGTATGAAATTTACCTTGTGCCTAGCGGAAAGCAGCGCAATATTAATAACCAATATATTGTCCTTGTTCGCTGCAGTTTGCTGCAGCAGGCGGCTTCACGTACCTCCCACTTCAAGTATGCATGTGGGAAGTGTCTTAGCAACATGAACGGGTGTCTGCTACATCGTCACTGATACAGACACTTTCTGCCTACGTGTTAGCAGGGGAATATCGAACTAGCTAGGCCCTGTCCCTGCGTACAGCACCAGTGTCGGTGTTAGCCCAGTAGGATCGAGGCTCATCGGCTGGGGCTTCTACTGTCGCTTTGCGCTTGAGGTCTGTCAACCACACGTCATCTCCGTAGAATAGCTCCGGCAGGTCGCGGACTCCGTGACATCTGTCGAAGTCTTTCCTTTGACGTTTCCGGTATTGTTCTTTGAACTTACGAAGGCTCTCCTGTTCCGGGAATTGGGGTGTCAGCTTGGTCGAACTAACAGGAAGCTTGGTTCTTAGCCGGCGACCCATCAGTAATTCCGCAGGGCTATACTCATTCTTCAAAAGAGTCGACCTGTAAGCTAGAAGCTTCAAGTAAGGGTCTTTCGTCTTTGTCATGGAAGTCTTGATGATTTTGACTGCAGCCTCAGCAAGTCGATTGCTTTGAGGATAGTGAGGGCTAGAGGTTATGTACTTGAAGGTGGAGTCCTGAACGAAGAGTTAAAACTCAGTCGACGAAAACTATACGGGCCGTTGTCGGAAACCACTTCCTCAGGAATCCCGTGGCGTGCAAAAAATTACTTGCAGTGTTTGACTACAGCTGCGGACGTGAGCTTCTCGAGCTGAACGAGTTCATGGTATCTGGAATAATAGTCTGTTGCTATCAAGTTATCAACCACCACTGGCTCTTAAAGTGAAACAAGTCCATTGCAATGCATTACCAGGGTCTTTCTGGAAATTTGGAGCTTATTAGTGGCATTTTACTGTACTTCTTGTTTCGGCGCATTGCTGACACTGCTTCACCGGGGACGCGACATCAGCTCCTATAGTGGGCCACCAGACATACTCTCTGGCTCGAGCAAGTGTCTTTGTTATGCCGAAATGTCCTTCATGTAAGAGTCATAGGACTTCCTTTTGGCAAGACGCAGGGAATAGAACTCGAGCAGCGTAGAGGAGTAATTCGTTCTCCAGAGTGAGCTTGTGTCGATGCTCGTAGAAGGGCTTTAGGTTAACTGGTAAATCTCACCTGGAGGGCCACTCTTTCTTGCTCCACCGGCGAAGTTGTACACAAACAGGGCCTGTTTGTTGAGATGCATTTAACCATTGAAGGCAGTGCTGCTTTATGGCAATAGAGAGAGCTCACGAAAGCTTCCACGATTTCTTCGAGCTCTGTGTCTTCTAATTTTTGGAGAGGCGCTCTAGAAAGAGTTTCGGCGGCTAGAAGGTCTTTGCCTGGAACGTATGCAATCTTGTACTGGTACCGCATCATTCTCATCTTTAGCCTCTGTAATCTGGGTGTCAGGTCGTCAAGGCTCTTCGAAGTGAAGATGAGAACCAACGGCTTATGGTCCTTCTCCAGCTTGAACAGCTTGCCGACAAGATAATCGCTGAACTTGTCACATGCCAAGACTAAAGCAAGAGCCTCTTTTTCGATTTGAGTGTAACGCTTCTCGGTCTCTCAGAGTAATCTTGCGGCATAAGCTTTAACAGAAAACTTGCTATTCCTTTGCTTCTGCCAGATTAATGCAACAAGTCCGAAGGACGATGCATCTGCAGTGCCGATCGCTTCTCTTGATGGATCGTAAACTCCAAGGACAGGGCGAGACGAGAGCACTGACTTCCATCTGTTGAACGCCTGCTGTTGTGGAGCATCCCAATCAAACTCTTGCTTCTTTGACAGCAAAAAAGTTAGTGGTGGCAGGACTTCAGAGAGATTGGAAACGAATGTGGCAAGGTATGTTGCCATTCCGAGAATTCTCTGCAGCTCGGTCCTGTTTCTTGGGCTCTCCATTTTCATAATGGCTTCAACTTTCCTTTCGTCGGGTCGTATTCCGTCTTAGTCTAGCCAGTGTCCAAGGAGCGTGAGGCGCTTTAAATTAAGCAAGAGTTTGCTTTCATTGAATGTCACTCCAGCCTTGACGAGTAGCTGAAGCACATTTCTGAGTGTTTCATTGTGCTCATGCTTATTCAAACCCCAGATAGGGATGTCGTCTATTTGAAAGACAACCCTGCTGACGCCTTGTAAAATGCATGGCATCTGTTTCTGGAAGTGTTCAGGAGCAGACGCAATTCCCAACGGTAACCGGTTGAAGTAGAAGCGCCCAATAGGTGAGATATATGAACGTGGTGAGCTTTTGAGAACATTCACAAAGTGAAATTTGCCAAAATAGAGTTAGCGTCCAGTTTGGAGAACACCTTAGCTCCATAAAGAAGTCCGAGAGTGTACTCCAAGGAAGGGATAGGATGCCATTCTCTCTGAACATGGCGGTTCAGTTCTGTGAAGTCCACGCAGATTCTCACGTCTCCGGAAGGCTTTGGGACGACTACCATAGGTGCACACCACTCAGTCGGCTCATCAAGAGGTGATATGACGCCGATTTTCTGCATCCTTTGTATTTCCAACTTTGTCCTTTCGTATAAAGGAATTGGGATGTGCCTCAGAGCGAGAGGGGGGGGGGGGGCTAATAGCTGTAGTTAAGTGTTACACTACAATACCAATTAGCGCCCGTATCTTTATGGTTAGCAAAAAAAGTCGCAGTTTCGACCGAAATACAAAGCATCGCTTGCCATAGCAAATCATTAGACAGCTATACGAAGTAAGGATAGTAGTTTTAACGTTCGTATAAACTTTAAGCATTTGCTTACTAACTACATTAACAAGCATGGTGTCAGGCGCGCACCGGAAACATGGTCACATCTCAGTCGATGACCGCGGAAACTTGCTGTTATAACGCTGGCGTGAGGGAGAGCGGCGACTGCAGCCAGCGAATTGATGTTCGTGATGCCTCTCGCTTCAACGTGAACTAAGCGGCGGGAACACAGCACACACGAAGCTATCAGCCCTATGCAAGCGCAGACTCTGTAACCATCACACACGCACCTCGCTTTCAAGACAAAGCCCGCGCGGCCGGCGCCACACCAATGGAGTAGGACGACTCCCGCCTCCCCTCCCTGTGCCTTGTGCGCTATATAGAAGACGGCGCGCTTCTTCCCCGCCTTGCTTCCTTGCGAGCGCGAGATCGAGCGACCATCCTCGGCTCATCCTCGCAAGCTTTCACTGGTACATACAACTTACGGCACGCGGCGACGATGTTATCGCCCTTGGACTTTATACGGAACATCACGCTGACGCCGACGGCATAAATGCGCCTGGAATGTCCATATAATTGCTCTGGGAATAAAATACACATTAGGTAAGCTTGATGAACTGAGCCACAGCGTAAATGGTTGTGTACTCAAAGTTTCTAATAGGGGACGCCAGTTCCGTTTGATTTACGTGACAGCACCTCATTATGCGAACAGATGAAATACTGCGCAGGAACTGAAAAATAATGGTCGATCCACCTTGCATAGGCATTGGTAAAGCACGAAAGTGAACCGCATCTTGACAGAAGCTGTTGCATGTTTACTTCGTGAACTCACGGTCCGCTGCAGCGAAAAGCGCACGATTTGCGGGCGGGTCGGTGACCGTGTTGCAGGTTTGCTTGGCGCGCAGCGTCCTGTTGGCGAGTGGCGTCCTGCTGCTGAGTTGCTTCGCCGGCGGTACTTGCATTTTGGTCCAGTTCCGTGGTGTCTTGGACAGCCTGTTGAGTTGTGACACGCTCAGCTTCAGGAATGCGAGTGGCCGCGTTCAAGCATGCGCCGCGAACGCGCGAAGGCATTCTGCTTCACGCTGGCCTGTCTCTCACCGGACCAAATCGAGTTTCGCCCGTCGAAGTCGTTGCCTTTCTGCGCCGCTTAGCACTGCAGTTTCCTTGGTTGGTGCAGTCGCAAGCGAAGCAGTAGGCGGCGTGTAAGCACTGCTCATGCAGATTGAAGCTGTACTTTTTAGGCGACCAGGGGTCACAGACTAATCGGACGCGAAAGACAAACCATGCGCGGAAACTGCATGGTCACCTCAGCAGTACGTAGGCCTACACCGCCTGCACCATGTGAAGTACCTTAAGAATGCTAGCGCATCGAACACAGTCAGTCAACAATATCACAAAATTCTGGACATAAGCCCCAGGCCCCACAGAAGGTGAACTTGTATACAGTTGCATATGCAAACACATATGTATCGTATTGTACGAGAACCCATAAAGAAGTTCAGTTTCCCAGACGAGTACACATACCGTAGGTGCATCATACGTAGCATGCTACATAAACATTTGACAACCTAATAAACAAAGGCTTACATCATACGCGTATCTTTCAGTGGGCACTAAAATTTAATACTGACCTCAAACGCTGGAGTTTTCTAGACAAACTTTTAAAGTGACAAGTACTTTTCTACGAAGCCCCGTTGTTGGCCAGGGGCCAAGTATTGTTATGCGGTAAAAGGTCGTCAATTTAGGACAATTAAATCTGCCGTCGAATTTCGTCTTGCAGTTTTGTCCCTTGGGCACTTGAAAAGGAAGGGGTGCACACCTTCATCTAGGTGTCCACAAGAGCAGCGCGACAAGGAGCAAATTTAATCCTGCACAAGAAGTGCCGCGTATACGTTGCATCAAATAGCAGTCGGCGCAGCAGTCTATTAAATGTTCTCCTCGCTCAACTTCGACACTTCAGTTTTAGCCTTGGGCGGTACTATAGGACAATCATTTTTCGAGATACTAACACACTCGCGAGATTTCGCATGACTGATCAGAACATATAGTAAATATGAGCTAAATTTATCTAACACTTTCACCGAGCGCTGGCAAAAGGCCACGGTTTGCAGTATCTCTCGTCTCGTGCACCATCACGTGTACAGCGCGCTCGCAGCTGTTACTTCGCGCACTGCGTCGCGCCATGCTGCCTTCAATCATTTTTAGATAACCTGCGAGGAGCTCAAGTGCAGCGCTACACCTTTCTATCACTTTGAATCGTTCGCTTTGGCGCGCAAACTGCCAATATATTTATTCATTTTGATCTCGTCACGATTGATCCTAATATTTGCTTCGGGGAATTCGAAGCATGGCCTCACAATTCTTATTATGATCGCTTGGTGGCACAGCGTGTTAACTTCTTATAATGGTGAGAAGCGGATAAGAACGGCAACATTAATGCGCAAGTGCACGAAACACTTTCAGTTGTGAGAATCATGTGCTTACGCTGTTCCCATGAGGAGGACACACGCCCTGCCAGAGTGCGCACTCCGGCTGCCGAGAAACCAAAGTGAGAATAGGTGTATAAATTAGGATGCTATATCTAGAATGCGTTTTACGTTTTATCTTCGTAATACTGGAACTCGTGCACGCACCAGTGAATAACAATGAAATAAAGGGAGATTCATGAGCAGGCGTGGAGGTATACTGTCATAAAGAAGCAAATAGAGATTTTTTGAAATGCCATATCTGTGTGGCTTTGCTATATGTGGCAGTGCGCCACGAGGCCGCGCGCATAACGAAGACAACGAAGATTACGTGTGCGCTCTTGATCGGAAGCCGCGTATAGCAGACGGCATTCGAAGCGAAAATTCATCTGCGTGGTTACGCATATGCTGCTGCTGATCTCGCTGCACTTCGCCGTTATAAGGCACTGCCTGCAACGGAGTGTAATCGACGCGCGCGTGATAATATTTGAGAAGTTGTATTGCTGAACTGTGGCAAGTATAAAACGGCTCCTGTTCATGACAATGAGCACAACGCGACTGAACGAAATTCAGGAAGAACCGATCTCACCATGAGTTTCAGCCTTAACGCTATTAACATTGATGCAATGTAGCGACACAGAGTATTGCGATTCTGAAACTCGTCATGCATATAAGGCGTGTGTGCAGCCGTGCTCTTCTCCAGCACTTCCCACTGGCCCGGTGCGCCATCTAGCTACGGCGCCGCAAAGACCGGACTTGGAATGTTTGTGAATACCCCATTTACTTGTGCAAGACCCGCCCTCGAGTAAGGCCCTACATTGAAGGGCGAAAATTTCGAAAAAAGAAAAAGTTACAATGGAACGTCACGTGCAGACTCGCCTGTGGGACAATTCCGACTAGCCGCTGCAAGATAGCACTATTCCGTCGTAGAAAAAAAATTGCTCAGAGACTGTAAATTTTTCATAGCCGGCCACCAGTTGTTGCATTTATTTGCATAGTAGCCTTAGCTCTGATCGAGGCTTCAGTGAGTAGCTGTAAGCCTGCCTGGGGTAACATCCGCACGTGGAGAAAATTTCGTAGTAAGTGCAAGCCCTACACTAGTAAATACGCTATATGGTCTGCCAAGATTGTCTAACTAAATATTATGAGGCTT
Organism: Dermacentor silvarum; assembly: GCF_013339745.2. Lineage (NCBI taxonomy): Eukaryota > Metazoa > Arthropoda > Arachnida > Ixodida > Ixodidae > Dermacentor > Dermacentor silvarum. Next base: position 52,635,084 of record NC_051155.1, read on the forward strand.
TGGCTACGCCCAGCACCGGAGCAATTTTAAAGTGTGTTAATTTTTTTGTCATTGAAAGGCGCCACATATCTCGTCACATGCCGAGTGGACCAAGTTGGCGTCAAAGCTGTTCATTGGGGAGTAGCACATACCCAGGGACCTAAGTTGCTCGAACGGTTGGTTTCGATGCCGGTTCCATCAGTACAGAATCTCTATGACCAAAGCTGGCGGGAAAATGATTTGAGACACCAACAGAAAGCTATCCGAAAGTACGTATAGTCTCCTAAGGATGATAACCACAATAATATATAGATACTTTCAGGAATCGAAACGATCAGCAATAATCTTGCAAGCCGGGCGTTCTGAACATTACAAAATGGCCACGTCTCTCCAGCGAATAGGTGCAATTCATTAAGCGCTCACGAACGCTGATGGTTTTCCGTCGATCTCATCCGTCGTGCTGCTGCACCACAGATCACTACAGTACACTGCGTAGGTGGAGCTACAGTAGGTTTGATGCCTGTCCATAGGCTAGGCGAGCACTCTCATCTTACGCTTCATCGATGTCCGCATTGTACTGCCGGTGTTTTATGATAGTTTTGCTTCTTTATAATCAAATGACTACATTTGAAGTATAGCTATGGTTGTAAACGAACTGAGTAAAAGAGGAGCTCTGTAAAGCATGCATAAATGTCCTGAATATGCTATCTGCTACCCGTGTGGGACTTGCGTGTGCGTGACTTGCGCATTTCGAACTATTTTCGTAATTTAGAAGAAAACTACGGTGGTTTGCAATAATTTAAGTTCTATTAATGGTGATGTCCTTGTTAATGCAGTAAGTTCGCAGTCTTCAGGATGGTTATTGAGAATGGTATTTTTTTGCAAATGCGTGTGCACTTTTCATCTGCAATTAAGAAAATGACGTACGATCGAGGGGCGATAGGTTTGTTTGTTTTAGCAAAATTATCTTTATGAGAACAAAAGATAGACCGAAATTAATTACTCCTAGCCTGAATATTGGTCATCTGTGACCCGCTAATTCAAGTAGAAACGCACTGCTAATTTCAGAATGCGATATTACAAAACAGGAACGTGCTTCACTCATTCATGGAAAGATGACAATATACCGAAATCTACTTATCATCATAGCAGACGTGTCGCCATTTAAGCGGTAAAGCATATGGTGTGTATATGGTATATGGTGTGTAGTAAGTATAAAGCACAGTGTAGGGCCAAGTATTTTTTTCATTGAATTACACTTGCATTCCCTACTCTGCATGCACGTTTAATCACTGCCGTCACAGTGCCAAGAAGCAAGAATAAGCTGTTATGCATATTTGTGTAAATATTAGATATAAATTGTGTGATAGTGTAAAATATTAGATATAAATTGAAAATACCGTCATAGCTATTAGAAGAAACAAACGGACAAGTGATTCGCCAGTGACCGAAAAACTCTGTTTCAGACCGTTTCTTTTTTATTTACAAAAAGAAGCATGCTTTATGGTGAATGCCAAGAAAGTTGAAAAGATTTTGCCTTCAGTGCTTCGAGGCAGAAAATTTGTGTCCGTCCGCCTTTAACTATGGACATCCGCGCAAGTTTCCTCGTCGTATGACAGCTTCGAGTTCTCGCAGTTGTCTTCGAAGTAAGCCATGCATTTCGGCGGAATGTGGTCTTTGACTTCTTCTTTTACCCAAAGTACGCATTCTGTGATGTAAAGGAAATTATTAGTCAAAATACAGTCTCCACAATTCCCAAGCATAGGTTTCATGGGGACATTAACGAAGCGCACTAGAATATAGTGGTAACTTATACCACATACACAATGTACAAGGTGCTCTGTTTTTTTTTTTCAATATGCTCAGTTGTTAAAAATTGCCTTTGGCCGATAAAACTGCTCAAGTTCATGAGCTGAATCACTCAAAGGGGTGGCCATCACCTGCTGGAGAAATTGGAATGCGTCATCGGCAAGATTATCAACATCTCGCCACTTCATTTTTAACTAATAATCTTGCGGCACATATTGTCATTAACGGAATCGTTGCGAGTGACTTCACAGGGTGAATCCACTTGGAAACATTTGTGGGGAGGACAGCAGTTGCTAGATGCTCTTTCCCAAAGTGTATAGCAGCAAAACCATTGTCGTTCTGTTATTTTAGCGCTTGAATATTGACAAGAAAACACTTTATGTTATTCTAAGCTAGCGGAACAATTATGTGAAAGATATACGCGCATTTCCGCAGTCACCGTGATGTTCTGTATAAAGTCGAAATGCAATAACATCGCGGCCACGCGCCGTAGGCTGAGGATGCAAGTGAAGGCAAGTGATGTGGAGCTGAGGTTGGTTGGTCGATCTCGCGCGCTAAAGGACGGAGGAGGGGAGGAGACTAATGCACCGGAGACTAAGAAGCGGGGGGGGGGGGGGGGGGGGGGGTTCTACTGCTGCGGTGGCTGCGAGTGGCGCGGCTGAGTGCGCCAAGCGATCTGAGGTGGGTACAGAGTCTTGGCGCGCCAAGGGTTGATAGCTTTTTGGTGCTCTGTGTTCTCGTCACTTAGTTTGCGTTGAAGCGCGCGGCAGCACGACCGGCAATTCGCTCTCTGCTGCTGCTGCTGCCGCTGCCGCGCTTCGTCACTCCAGCGTTTTGGCAGCGAGTTTTCGCGGCCATCGAGCGAGATGTGTTCGTGTTTTCCAGCGCGCGTGTGACACCATGCTCGTTATTTAGGTGGTAAGGGAATGTTTACAACATTATGCGGTTGATAAAACAACTGTCCTTAGATTGTATAGCTGTGTAATAGTTTGCTATCGAAATCGATGCTTCGCCTTCCGGACGAAACTGCGGCTATTTTTCCTGAAGATTGACGGCGCAAATCTATGTGCCTTTCAATTTATTCTGCAAGTAACTCCTATTTCTAACGCGATAGCGTTAAGGGTCCTGTGTCGAAGAAGATTATATATGCATACATATATGATCTTTATATATGTATATATATATATATACATATATAAATGTGTGTGGGGGAGGCGGTAAAGGCGCATCCTGTCATAAATACGGGGAATGCAGTGTTTGGCGTCAATGAGAGGCGCTTCGGCTTCTGTGGGCTAGTTAACGTAATACACTGTCATTCGCAGTATACATTAAACAGTCTCTTCTTACACACAACTTCCTGTCAGAATTGTTTTTTGTGAGTGTTTTATATACAGAAACACATTAGCTTTCTATTGTGATGAAGCAAAAGTATTTAGCGAAAAGGAAGTAAAAAGAAAACGTGCAAAGGTTTCTGAATTCAATTCTGTCACTTGTGCGTGTTTGTTTGAGTCATGACCAAGCGCCTATTCTCCGTAGCGCCACAGAAAAAAACACATAAGTTTTTGCTCCAGCGAAATGAACAGATAATTTCGAATTTGCTTAGAGATGTTATTCTCCTATGTCAGCGCTGAGAAAATCATTACCATCAACATTCATGAACATGTTTGCTTTAAAGCAGGGCTTGCTTAAGCCCTTTGTGCGGCACCATTACCAAACTAACGCGAGAAAGTTTGCATAAAATTTAGCTACATTATTCATGTATTGCTTTTTAGTGATATATGGTCGTGTGTTTATGTATATAGCAATAATGAAGGAGGACAATTCAATACTTTTACATGCTACATAAAGTGCGCGTTTTAGCTTGTTTCAACAATGCATTTGGAAATAACTAGAAAGCTGAAATACTAATATTTTCATAAGCCGCTTTCAAGAATCAGACATAAGATCATACAGGCTGTCCCAGCTAAGGAAAAGCAAGGCATCTAAAAAATAATAAGTAGTAAAATGTACATTGATTAGACCTACGCGTTGTTTGGTCACCTGTCCTCTCTGCCAACAAGATAATTTTATTGTCTGCCTAATTTTTAACGAATATCTAAAGAACACCTTAGTTTTGAGTTAAGGGCGTAGCTTCCGGCGGAAAAGGCGTTATTTCCTTTAAACCCGCCGTTCAGTTGTTGTCAGCCTGGTTTATTATGCGTAACAATTTCCTTCGCTCTTTACTCGTAGCGCACGAATTAAGAAACGTAGCGCGTGATGACGCGCCCGCGCGCCGTGACAGAAGTGGCCCGAAAACTTATTAGACGTAACTCTATCAGCTCATTGCCAGGCCCACCAATAACATAGTCATCGCGTGCACCGGATCGCCACACGGAACACGCAGCATGCGATCAGGGGAAAAAAAGGGTGAAAATTAGTTTGGAAAAGTGATACGCCGTGGTTAGCTTGTATACCAAAATTATTCGCTCCACTCGTGAATGCTGTTGTTTTTTTGCTATTTGTGTTTCGGTGCGTGTAAGATTACTGGCAGTCTCGCAGTAAACAAAATAAGAAGCAGAGTTCTGTTTCGTAAGGTTATTAGATAACCATTAATAATGCTCAAGTCTCACAAATTTAGAAGTTTATTTTGCTGAAATGAATATAAAAGAATGAAAATTACACGACCATGGCTACCACTCTCTTTTACAATGTAGTAATTATGGAAAATAATATTTTAAGAAGAAACGGCAGTTCAAAAATTATTATTAACTAAATAAGAAATATCGCTTGCATTGTGAACCCTGGTGGGCGCTGTAATGGAAGTGAGAAATTTGCTCACCTTGCTTTTTTTTTCAAATACATTCGAGAGAAGTGTAGCAGAGAATGAACCAATTCGAAAATTAAAGATAAAATATGTAGTGAGGACTGTATCGCACCGATGGTCAGGGAACACGCAGTTGGAATGACCTGCCAAAGCTGAGGGGCCCTCATCGAAGTGATGCATGTTTTTAACGTGATAAGGAAACAAGTCAATTTATTTACCAGCTCACGGTCTAGGGTCTGTCTATATCTATATTTTCTTACCTTGCCAGCCTTTGTAAGGCATTCGCATGACGATGCAGTTTTTGTAGTCTGAGTAGTCATATGTACCAATCTGAAGAGGCTCGTCATCTATCAGAGAGAGAGAGTAAAAAAATGTGTCTTCAACTCAAAATTCTCAGTCTGGGTTTAAAAACTGGATCACACACGGAATCGAAAAATTCAAATGGTTCCAATTCGTTTATTCGTTCACCGTGCAAAAGAATACAAGTCTGGCGGCCGGACAGCTTGCTGCCAAATGTTTACAATAATCAGGCTTCGCAGCCAGTAAAACTTTTTCTGATACCTCATGGTAACATTTTATCAATTAATTAGCAGTCGACATTTAACAAGGTCTCATACAGGAACATTTTGTTTTGACAAATACCGACGGAAATGCAGAAACCAGATTTGGTCAATATTAACGTCAGTACCTCACTTTAGTTTCGTTATTGCCGTAGTTGGACGTGTTCGGATTTATTTCTTTTACTGCTGCTATTATCTGCTTATTTGCAAGGGGAAAATATTTTCGCTGCTTGATTTCTTCCCCGTGAAGCTCTTAGCTACGAAGTTGTCTCTGAACACTCCATTGTGCTGAGCTTATTTTACAGTATTCCTTTAGCATTCGGAATAAAGCAAGCACTGTGCCTTACCGGCATCTAAGCTTTGCTTTCTACCGATATATCAAGGCTGATACCACGCCTCTCCCGAATAATAATTAGTAAGAAAGCGTGAGTCGTATATACCGCGGTGTTTGTGCACAAGATTATTAGCGTGCTGGGCACTCAGAGGACCACTCAAAAGAAACGTTATTTTGGCTGTACTGGTAGTCTAGCCTTCTGGAGCACAAAGAGAAAGTCACACTAGCTGTTAGTAGGGAGTTGTTAAGCCAGGAAACACTCAACATGAGATGCCGGTGGCGACGCCGCCTCTAAGTTCTCGCACCCGATCGCTGTGACGTCATAGATTGTACGGAATTTGCTGAGGCCTAGTTAAAGTTTTGTCGCTCAAGACCGACTGACATATTTTCCAAGTCAGGCAAACATTTGGCAAGTGCTCAGGTCTTCTCTGGAGCCACAACAGCCCAAAATACAAGAAAACAAAAACAAGAAAAAAATTGAAATCTCTGAAGTCATCGATTTACCAGCGCCGGCGTTTCGCCGCGAAATTCAAACGAATTAATGGAACTTGGTTGTTGAGTTTCTCCTTTAATATTCCGCTATTACACTGAGACTAACGTAAATATAGTTTTGAACTTGCACTTTTCAGTCTAAGTAGATTTAGTGTTGCTATTCACTGTCTGAGGGACGGCTCCAAAAGGTTGTAAGGGGTGTTGAAATGAGGTTTCACTCCAGCCTGAGTATGGTGACCATAGCCTAAGTATAAACTCCATTAAGAACGCCATTTTCATATAGAATTTATTCCTCTTCGTCGTCGCATCAATTCCTGAGCTTTGTGGAGGACTACTAGCGCAGAGGTCTATGAGAGATTCGGGCAAATTATCGGGCCAAAACGTCAGAAATTCAAGCATTTTAGGCGTGGCCTCACGGAGAGTAATGTTGTGAAATGCCGTAATAATTAAAAAAACACGTTCGCCAGGTGTTAGGGCCCATTCACACTTGCGACTAGGCGAGGTCGCGCGACCAAGTTAGTCGCAAGTAGTCGCAAATGGTCGCTTTTCTCGAAAGGCGACCATTTAGGGCCAGTCGCTCACTGCTCGATTTTTCAGTCGCGCGACCGCAATTGCAGAATAGCTGAACCAATCAGATGCGAAGGAACAGGACGTCCGTATACGCTGACGCTTATTTTAAGCAGCGATGACATTTCAAGCAGACGTGAACGGCATATCGTGGGACATTTCGGTTTAGCGACTCGTCGGTCGCATTTGACAGTGTGAACATCGTTCGTCTTGAGTAGCTTTATCGTCGCCAGTCGCAATCGGTCGCTCGAACCTCGCCTAGTCGCAAGTGTGAATGGGCCCTTAGACTATTGTAACACACTAAGGCGAAAGCCTGCTGCACATTCGGTAATACATGAAGTTATACAATCGGCATTACACTTCTTTGTAAGACATATTGGTAATGCGTTAAGTTATACAATCGGGGCTAGACTTCTTGAAAGACATAACGAGCCTCAATGGGAAGTACACGTGGGGCACTAAGGCGACCTCCTGACCGCCACATATGAACACGTAACGTAGTACCTAAAGTGCAGCTTGTTAGTGCGCGCACTAGGCCACACCTTTAGTCAGCGAGATGGCTGCGACGTGACATGTGCAATCACGCCCGCACTAGGCATACCTTTAGTAACCCAGAACCGTGGAGCAGCCGTGGCTTCTGGGAAGCGTGCTGGTCTCGCTCCCTAGAGTCCCGGGTTCCATTCCCACCGAGACCGAAATGTACGAAATTATTTTTTTTCAAAGCCACTAGTTTACTTTGTTTACAGGAACCTGTTTTAGATATGTGACGTCAATCCAAGCATTTTTTGCGGCCTCGGCCATTTTTCGTCACGGCGCAGTTTCGCCACGGTCACCGCCAACATAGACACCTTAAGGCTTTCGCCTTAATGACTACACAGCCGCCTATTACTACGTTGTTTAAAACATTAGATGCAGTTCTCCACAGTGCTGCTCCTTATCGTGCTTGTTCACTGGTTCGCGCTTTCTGAATTTATTTCACTGTGCAACAAATTATGCTTGCAAAGCTCCAAGATCTTTATGTGAAATTAAATTTGTTTTCTTGCGTGTTTTTTGCTAAAGCATACGTATACAGATACAGCAGTGTTAACTTCGCACTCTTTTCGTAGAGTTGGTTTAATGTACTTACCGTTTACGTTCTTGAAGATAAACTCGCCTATCTTCGCTCCGGAAGAACCAGAAATGTAACATTACGCCTGAAAAACACATCGCAAGTTTTACTTTATGAAAACACAAGCCACCATTTAAATTGTGTGACACATTAACATATCGTGCAAATGGATGAAGCTTCTGTTTAGAAATGTGTGAAGTAAAAACAATATTACACTTTAAGATGACATCGTAATTATAAATTAGAAGCGTGGGTGTATTATTGTTTTTGTTTTTTTAGCTTAAGCCTGGTGCAGTCATTGTGCACGTATCCGACTGAAGAGTGGAGAGAGGGCATGAAAACATGTCCAGAAGACCACATCACTAAAACAAAATAAATCTCTCAAAGAAAGGCATTTGTCAACTCTAGTGCCACCCATTGGCCAGCACCTACACCCAAAAAGAATTCCTCTGGGTCCTCGATGCACTGGCAGCGTCCGCCTCTATAGAACTGCGAGTCGGGAACTGATCAAACAAATTTCCACCGCTTTTTACGCTCTGTCTACCCCGATTCGCAGGCATTTATCCCCCATCCACTGCACTCGCCTTGTGTTAGAATGTTACAAATTCGCTGACTTGCGTTGTCCCGTATGTATCGCTTTCTATTCACCGCTGTTGCAGTAGGAAATTTTAGCTCTTGCATTGTTATGCCTCGTGGGTGGTGATTATGTGCTGAAATGCCATTCAGGTGGGGACCGTACTGTACGTTCCTCTCACATTTCTTCATTGCCGTGATATAATTGCTTTATTTAACTTGGCCAGACGCCCGCTTATTCTTGTTAGCTTATTACATTTTTTTTCCTCCCGGAACGCCAGCAAGAACACACATCCCTGTGGCATCGAGGGATTATGTAAATGATGAAAACGATACTGATCAAAACTGCACCAATAGTTCTGCTTCCATTTCTTATCTCATCATTATACGTCGTCACACACTTACGTACCCTCTCCCTTCCTCGTAGTGCAAAGTAGCTAGATAGAGCGAGTTAGCCAAGGTTATCTGTTTACCATCCCTAAAAATATTCTATACCTTTTCTTAGGTTACACGCGCAGCGAGACTTGAATTTTAGAAAACCTGAGCTATTGGAATTTATTATTCGTCGAAGTGCATTCAATTACCAGACACAATTTCATAAATCTTATTCAGCTGAAAACATCGAAGCAACGAACTTAACTATGCCTCGCTCGTTGTAACAAACTTTTTGGGGAAAGCATGGGTACTGAAACACGTCAAAAGAAACCTTTGATGTCCAATGCTGCCACACATTTTATTCCGGTATCTATACACTAATCACATTACCATGGCGGCTTGACACGGGTAGTTTGAGTTTTGCGAAACTGGCCCTACCAGTTTCACAGCATCGGAAACTTAGCTTCGGCTTACCAGACGTCGCCAGTTGCTCGTTCGCAACCGAGTGGAACTGTTTATTGCCTTCTTAGTACAGCAGTATTCCGCAATTTTTGAGTCTGGCCAAGCTACTCCAGGTAAAAATTACATCTTTTGCCGTACATTGACAAATGTGTTATCCAAGCAAGTGTTTCAAGTCCTTCCGATGTAACTAAGTTCTGAATTTAACAAAACGATTACTGGGTCTCGCCTACTTTGTTAAGTCAGAATTGTACTGTTACTCACATTTTTTTCGAAAGTACTTTCCGTATGCGATAAAGTTAGTATACTAACCCTAGAACAAAAGCTGGGCGAAAGAGCCGCCATGCTACTAGTACTCATTGTGGCCAAAGCAGTTATCTCCAAAATGGCTAAAAACCTTTTTTTAATAGTAACAACACTCAAGCTATAATGCGAAAATAAGTATTCGCGCGTAGCACGTGCGTGCGAACATTGTGTAAAGGTCACTATATATTTTTAATAAAGAGCGGATAGCTTTTTATAAAGGTTACTATGAGGGAGAGGATGCATGTGCACGTGCCTTACTAGATGGCGCCACCATACTAAGCGATGCAAACAATCGCGTCCGATCACGCGTTTTGTCAAAATCGCATCTCATCGTCGGCGTTCGCTTTTGACTCGTACTGAGAGCTCAACTTTACCCGTAATAGACGTGACAAGCACAGATTTGATAACTGCACTATACGATCAGTTTTCCCAGTTTTTTTAGTTCTGACGTCGTTTTATCACGGCGGCGTCCATGCGGTTACCAGTTTCAATGCATAGGTGATACGGGGAGCTTTGCCGGTGGAGTTGGTTATATTAACTCTATGTATGATGCCAGAATTCTTCCATTTGGTTTGTCATCTCACATTCCTCATTCTGCGCCGGTGGAGCTACTATATTACACTTACGGTTCATGACCTTCGTGTGCTCTGAGCATCCACACATATTTCACACTTCGTGCATTCCTGTCGTAGTCACTCTGCACGGCCCTAAGGCAATCAAGATCTCCATCGTTGTCAACGTCGAAAATAGCGACGACGCTTGGAAAGTTCTCGAAAACCTGCAACATCGCATGTTCCATCAGATATTGAAGCACTCTGATGTCGCCGTAACTCGAATGCAACACTATGGGTAAGGGTAAGTGGTGTTCAGTCGGAATATTGGTAACGTGGTCATGAAATGAAATCAGTACTCAATCAGCTTCTCTGACGAACTGCTCAGTATTAAATGTTAGCACGTTGATTGCTTTCGCGTGCAACACCCAATCTGTTGCCTGCTCCTTCAGATTTCCTAACACCTCAATGTGATTCAAGAAATAAGCTTTGCCCTGCAACCGACGTTGGCGTTATTGTTGTCATAGCGTCGGTGACGTTATCGTTGGACATAGTAGCGCATAATCTACCACCAAATCGCACGTGGAGGGAAGCTCACTCAAAGCAGGAAAATGTATTGGTTCTGAGGTTGCGGCTCCTTTTCTTAGTGACATATAAGTATTTATGCGATAACTAGTTATTAATGGAGGGCGATAATACTAGCATAACTAGTAATTACTGGGTATTACTGGTTATTACTGGTTATAACTAGTTATTACTGGTAGGTGATTTATGCGATAACTAGTTACATACTTGTAGTTACACATGGGGCACAAGGTTGGTCGATAAAAAAGACGCTTGAGAAGAAGTGAGGTACCATGCAACTAAGCGATAGGCAAAAAAAAAATTATACGCACAGCGTTAATACACTGTAAGACAGCGGTGGGGATAGAGAGCAAGCGGGAGTAGGTGATATTCTAGCTGAGATTGAGAAGGCGAAATCGAGTTGGGCAGGCCATGTAAAGCGTCGGGCAGTTTCTTGTAGTTCTATTGAAGTTACAGTATAGATGCCGTGAGAAGGCAAGTGTGGTCGAGAACGTCAGAGAAGCAGGTGGTGTGACGAAATTAGGAAATATACAGGCACAAGATGGAGTCGGCTGACACAAGACAAGTGCATTGGGAGATGGATTGTAGGGACCTTCGTCTTGCCGTGGAAATAAAATCGACTGATAATGATGATGACGAATGTTAGAACGATCGTTATTTTTTTGTTTGGCTACGGGCTATATTACTTGGTTTTCCGTTCATGTCATTACTTTCAGGTGGTTGTTATTGTGATGGCTGAAGTAGGATGAAATTGGGGAATGTTGGGATTGAGAAAAATGTTTTTTTTTACACAAAAAACAGCACCCAGCTTCGTGATATTTTGCCTTAACTTTCCTGGGCAAACGTGTATGTTTCCAATAAGGTATGTGATCATCAAAAACTTTGCTGAACCGCTCGTGCAAGAAATGCAAAGTTTAACAAAAAAAAGAAGGAAACGGATAGGCTTTTTTGTGCTTTCAGTGTTTCTTTCGCCAGTCGTGTGTACCGGCGCGGCCATTGCTAGTGGGAACACGGATCAAGTGGCATCGCTCTACGGAGTGCCCCACCACTGGCGGCTCATGAAGCTTTGCGAAGCAGGCGCAATCAAAGCAACTAGCAAATAAGCCCGGCGACTCGTCTACTATGGTGAGTCGACTGCCAAGACTTCACGTGGTGCAGGTGGTGGCACACCGTGGAGGGCTGCCACGGACTCCCCTGTTCCCGCAAGCAGTGACCGCGCCTGTACATGATACGAGCCTCAGGTTTCCTATTCATGTAATGCGTTTTATTCGAGCAAGTTTTGTTTTGTTTCATGTTACCGCAGCCACGATCTCGGAACGGCTGAATAGGTATTCCACGTCTTCTAGTTACATTGTTGCAGAAGCTATATGCAGTAAGGAGTAAGAAAGGTGGAAATGCACTTGGCTTGTGTATACTTTTTTGTCCAGTTTAGGGTGGTGTAAGATTGTATTGATAAAGTAATTATTTAATTATTGAATCAATTTATTTGTTTAAAAATACTGCCGGCTTCCGTTTGGAAGCCCAGGTAGGAGTGGTACACACATCACATCATTTCAAACACTTTTCCCTCAGGGGAACAACAACAAAAACGCATAATAAGCAAGGCAAGCATAATCTAGTACACAAGTCCAAAGAAATAAGATGGCGCCATCACATTTGCTACCAATAGGAAAGGCGTATTAAAAGAAACATCAGAATATGTAACAGAAGCAAAAAGAAACAGTGAACGCATGACATTACAAATACGCCTGCACTGCAGATAAGAAGGAACCTGATCTGCAAGTATGCAAGTTAAGCAAGCCACACGTTCTATTAAGCTGCCTTTCTCCTTCAGTTACCCCAGAGATTTGCGTTTCCTGCTTCTGTCAGCCTTTCGTTTTGTTTTAACGCGAAAGTGTTTTGTGCCGAGTTTCACGATTGATTTCCGGCAACGAATGAAACGTCGGCTCCGGCGCCTCCATCTACAGGAGCGGTGAAGCGAAGTACTGCATCGTCACACAAACGAGCGCCGACAGGGAGCGACAGGGAGCACCGACAGGGACTACCGAAGGAGCGGAACAGAGGCTTCAACGCTGTGTAGCCTTAGAATAAAGAAGCAAGTGTAGCCGTGTGCGTAGAGTGTCATACAATAATTATGCAATAAATAATCACGCAATAACAAACATTATTAAAATTGACGAATGGCAGGATGCGATCACAGGACCTCTAGCAGAAAGTCACGATGTTTAAATCATTACGCCATGGACGCGTGCTGCGACTGGGGACACAAAACGCGTAAAGGTATCGTGGGCGATCCAGTGAATTGAGACGCTTGGTGCGTTTCGATTTTGCCACTTCGACAAGCTGAACCGTTGTAACTTGTAGCGATTGTGCGTGTTGACAGCGTCTTCTGCGCGTCGAAAAGTATAGATTGCTGTGAAATTTACGGCAATTAAGGCAAATAAAGCGTAATAATTAAAAAAAGCCACAGAAACATCTAAGTCCACAAGCCCGAAGATCAGACAAACCCATGCACTTATGTGGCCTCGTGTAGGCAGTTAACGTCGGATTAGCCTGTGGCGCCTCGTCGCCTACGGATTGCGGCTTCAACGGACATTAGCAGTGCACCGCCTACTGCTTCGCTTGCGATGGCACCACCTAAGACAACTGCTGCGCTAAAAAGCGCAGAAAGGCAACGACATCGCTGGGCGAATCTGTCTTTGCTTAGGCGAGAGACACGCCAACATGAAGCTAAATGCCTTCGCACGTTCGCGGCGCACGTTGCGAACTCTGCCACTGGCATTGCTACAGCTGTGCGCGTCGCAGCTCGACCGGCTGCCGGACCGGGGACTGACAAGGAGGGAGAGATCCCTCCTGCTACGCCTACCGATTGGCTGCTTCTGGACAGCCGCCCGGAGCTTCCGTCTGGGTAGAACTCACTCACCAGCCTGCACACAGTGCGGGGCAGACGAAACACTGGAGCACCTCCTATGTTTCTGCCCCGCACTCAACCAACACCGAGCCACCATGGTGGCTCAACTACGCCGCATGGGCCTGCCTGCAGCCTCCAGCATGGTCATGCTCTTCCCAGACCGCAGTTCCAGCAGGGTATTCAAGGTCGTACTCTGCTACCTTTCCGATTCGATGCTGGCTGACCGACTGTAAGGGCACCCTGCCGGAGACGATGACCACTACCCTCTCCCTCCCCTTCTTCCACTTTTCCTACTTTGTATCCCCCTTTCCCCGCCCCTCAGATGCTGAGCCGTGCTCCCTATATGGGCTGCAGAAACATGCATCTTTTCTCTTTTCCTCAACCTCTACTACTACTACTACTACTCGACTGGCAGCCGTAGCCACTACGGAGCCGGGCCAGATGCTCGCACCTTCGCCGGATCCACTCGCCAGCAGGACGGCGGTCGCCATCAGGACTCCACGCGCCAAGCAACCCTGCAACGTTGTCGCGGGCCCGCAAATCGTGTGCCTTTCGCTGCATCGGACCGTGAGTTCATGAGGCAAACATGCAACAGCTTCTGTGAAGACACGTTTCACTTTCGTGTTCTACCGATTCCTATGAAAGGGAGATCAACCATAACTTTTAAAAGTGGAACTGTTTAAGCCGGAGGTTGGCCCATATAGCGTATACCAGAAACTGCGCCTGGCGATTACGTCCACGCGCGTTGCCTAGCAACCACTTGGCACAGCTGCGCCTCGCTTCGCCACCCCTCCACACCACCGCGCCGAGCTTCTACGACCATGCACCTGCTTCGTCTAGCCATGACGTCACTTCGCGTCGCCTAGCAACCACATGGGCCCTGCTTCGCCTAGACATGTCACCGCTTCACCAGGCCGCGTCTTGAAGCGCGTCGTGCGGCCAAGAGAGAATATGCGCGTTGGCAGTGAGCCGATCCGGAATACCATGCCGAAGCTGCAGCCGAGAAGAGGCGTCGTCGAGTCGAAGATCCCGAGTTTCTAGAACGAGAACGCCAGAGTCTGCGTTTGACTACAGTGCTTGGAATTTCTTGGTACTGTAGGTTGAGTATACAGCAATGTCGGGAAAGCGACCCTGGCAGTAGATTGGTCGATCACGAGCTCCGCTGTTTGTTCCAGCCTTGCACCACTAGTGCAAGCTGCGCACATTTTTTTTTTACACTGCCAGCACGAAAAACAATTCTGCCGTGGATCGTTTTTGTAGAGTAGCGTCTCGTTGTTCGCAACGAAAGTAACCACCTATTTATTTCGTTCTTCGCCCGAACGACGAGCTCTGCTTCACCAGTGGGCATGGCGGCAGTAATCTCGGCAACATGCTGGGCCTCGCATTACAGCCTCACATTACAGGTTATTGCGCTTCTTGAAAACCAAGCCTCAACTAGCCCCTGCGACACACCAACAAGCACCCGCCATGGTGGCTAAGAGCTATGGCGTTGCGCTGCCAAGCACGAGGTCATGGGTTGAAGCCACGGCCACGGCGATCGCATTTCGATGGGGTCGAGATGGGAAAACACCCGTGTACGCAGATTTAAGTGCATGTTAAAGAAAGGCAGGTGGTCAGAATTATTCCGGAGTCCCCCACAATGGCGTGCCCCGTATGAGATTGTTATTTGACGCTTAAAACCCGATAATTTATTTATTTATTCCACTTCAACAACGGGAGACTTGAGCTGCAACCTTGGCGTGCACTTATTGACACGTGGAAAATGGGCTGTCAAGGAGCCACCAATCTTTTGATGCGCCACGTGTCCGGCTATCGCCTCGACACCATTGATGTAATCTCACGTGCCTTTCCGAACAGCTATAATGACACTCGGAGCACTCTGCTTCACCAGTGGGCATGGCGGAAGCGATCCCGGCAAGATGCTGAGCATTCCTTTTTGGTTCCTGCTACAGGTTAATAGAAGCATGCCAACTTGTGGTTATCAATCTCATAATCACTTTTTTGATGCCCCTGCCTGGCCCAATCTGTGCTAGATATCTTTTGACTTGTATTAGCCCATTCGTTAGAAATCTTCTGCTTTCCAGAAATCCGGAAACAAGCTGACGACCTTCGAAAAATAACTTTTCTTAGAAATGCTAAATAGACCACAGAAAGATTAAATCAACTATACCTGACATGCAGGTGGCTCGAAATTAAATCTCAAATAACATGTCCAACTTAACAGAAACAACTTATGACATTGAGCGGTGGTTGGGTAACATAAACATGGTAAACATCAAAGTAGACAGTATAAAAGCCACAATATGAACTTACGAGACAAAGTCGCGAATAGTGAGAACAGGTCAATGACTTGGAAAGCTGAATCAGGTGACAACACCGAATAATGTATGGTTTAGGCCAACATAAAGTTGAAATGAACGAAAAACTAGAAGAAAAAGTTAAATGCGAGTTTAAGCAAGCAGTTGTTGCAGTAACACCACTGGAGAGAGTGAGAGAAAACAACTTTAATGAACATAAGGACTACTTGATTTTCAGGAGTGGTTGCTTCCTCACAGGAATCCATACGCCGTCTTGGCTGCGACCTCAACCACTCTCTCAACCAACATGATTGGTCCGAGAGGTGGGAGCTGTTTCCCACTGATCCTGGGGGTGGGGGGTAGCGAGTAGGGGAGGCACTTCTGGATTTTGTTGGCAATCTATGACTACGTGCCGGAGTGTTCCTAGTTGTTCGCAGTATTTATATTGTTCGTCATATTGAGTAGGGAACATAAGATGAAGCCTCCTTGGGTGTGGGAACGTATTCGTTTGCAACAAGCGGAGTGTTTTCTCTTGCGTTTTCGTAGGCTGTGGATGCCGTGGTGGGAGTGTTCTGCGGCTGAGACTGTAGTTTTGAGTGATTCCTGGGTATGTTGTCCATGTAGTGAGCTCTTCTGTGTCCTCCAGGGCCTGGTAGTTCTCTAAGTATGCGTATAACCATTGTGCCACTTGCTCATCTCCACGTAGCCCGGTGCATTATCAATCTTATGAAACTTGATCAACCATTATCGGTTGGTATCAATCTTATAGGACTAGATCCGACCCTTATCAACGCTTATCGGACGTTATAAACGTTATCGGTCTCTATCCGACCTTTACCAACCCATATCGCTCGTTATCAATCTTATCGCAATTGATCTGATCATTATCAACGCTTATTTGTCGTTACAGATAACGACAAATAAGCGTTGATAAACTTATCAGACATGATCGGACCATTATGAACTCTTATCGATCGTTATCAATAGTATAATTGCTCCTACCATTATAAGCCGTTATCGCTCCTTAGCATCCATCCGCGTCCAACCATTATCAGTAGCGTTAAGACCCATATAACCCCTCATCACTCCTTAGAAACTCACTGACTGCTTATCTGTGTTGCGGGACGCGAAGCAAATGCGGCCTTACAGATCGGTAGTATTTCGTTCGATGAAGGAATGGCCGAACGGAAGATGCATCCCGCGACCACTGAAACGCATCGGGGATGTATGTGGCTTGTTAGGCATTAAATTTTCGCAATATCTGAATTTTCAAAATGTCTACAATGCTCAAAGTCCACTATACAGATGGTCCTAGAGATATCTTTTATTCCACAATCACCAAATATTTCAACAAAGCTTTCATGGAAACTGTTCTGCTCGCACATTTGTTTTTTCATACCACCGGCACAACACATTCATATTGTAGCTTTTCCAAGCGTGAGTGTTTTGCCTAGTCGGTAAGACTCTCGGCTTCTGAGCCTGGGGTCGTAGGTTCTCTACCTTCTGAATTTCTTTTGAATTTATTGTTGTAAACACTATTTCTTTATAGCGATTCGTCTTACGTGACACACAGACCGACGGGCTTCCTCGTAGGGTAGACATAGAAATGCTTACGCATTTACAAACAAGGCGTAAACGTAACTGGTTTCAAGAGATGTCCAGACTTTAAAGAAAGTGAAAATTAAAACCCATCATATGTTATAAAATTTCTAGACTACCGTGAGAAAACTTATTGTTAAAAGCCTCTCATACACTAAAAGGTAGCGACATATCACGCTCTGAAGACTTTTCTAGGAGGGTACGTCGTTACGGAAGCTTTTGTGGCAGTGTTCAGAGGGCGAAAAGCAGGCAGGTGTGAAAGTAAAGTTGGTTTACGATAAGCTGAGTATTGACAGTGGTGTGTTTGGCAGGAACGATGATAAATTATCTCGTTCTAAGCTCATGAAATCAGGAAATTAACACATGAGCACGAGCTTAGCCCTAAAGGAGTTCCTAAAATAAATTTTACGAGTGCGATTAACATGCGTACTGATCTGGAGTGAACTCTTCTATCATATAATCCTGATATGGTCGCTTTACCCGAGAAATGGCTAAGTGACGAAATATGTAATCGTGAGTTCACTCCACGCGGCTACAGTGCGTTCATAATAGACAGGGGTAGCAAGAGGGACGGTGTAGCCATCTTCTTGAAGAATAGCAGTACGCTAGTAAAAATTCTTGATGTGAATGACGTTGAGTTCAGTTGCGTTGAGAGGTCAGACTATATTGTCTATTTTGTACAGAGCACCTAGTTATCGTGTCGAAAATTTAGGGGACCTAAAGCAGTACATGAGGAAACATGTGAAACCCGATGACCATATTATCCTTTCTGGAGACATTATTTGACAAAATGTTGATTGACAAACAATGTCACTCAGACTTGAATAACGACATTTGAGGTGAACCTATCCCGGACATTGTTCTCTTCTTTTATTTATTACAATTAGTGGATATGTAAAGATCTATGGGCTATATTAAAACAACATGGGATCTTCAATTTCGAAGTGGTCCGAAACTAGTGAAAGCACCTGCGACGTTTTTCTGAGTATATGAAGTGACAAGACGTGTATTGTTAACAATAAATAATGCAAACCTCAAAAACTACCGTCATAGTATTCGTTAGAAAGACTTCTTTCGTACGGGTGACGTCTCGATTGTACACACGCTTTCATTTCATCTGGACACATTTTCAGCAATTATAGTATATGCGTATGAGCTATGGCAACGCTTTAAGCGTGTTGTTAATGAGTCATTCAAAAGTTTGCTCAAACTATTGCTAAGAAAAAAAATAATCCCTGCAGTTCTCGGGATACATTGCAATTGGATAGACAGCTGAAGCCGTTAAAAAAAGGAATCAGGCTACGTTTCACAACATGTGCAACAAAAGTTTCTACCTGTTTCGTCTAACCTTCGAAAGCATCTAGCTTCTGACAAAAAGTTTTCTATCAGGAATGATTGCCCAAACTCATCACTGCGTCTCCGAAAAATTTTTGAGGGAAGTGTCGCCGAAATATTTTCAATGCGATGTGTTTGAAGTTAAGAATATTTATTTGGATGATAGGAGAAAACTGCCAACGCATTTATTGATCAGTTCCAGTTGGTCTTATGATGATGAGGTGTCACCTGGTTTATATAATTCCTTGCCCCCTATTCCGGATCTCTTAAAAAGTGAACGTGGTGTTTTAAACATGCTCCTAATGCTCGACGCAGAAAAAGAGCACCGGGCCAGACTGCATATTCCTCACTTTCCTTTAAAGATATGCTGAGTGATTTCTATATACTAGCAGCCTAATTCCTGTATTTCTTAGAGGAGGGCCAAGTTACGAATGGCTGGAGGATGGTCTGAATGGTCTGACACCATAAAAATGGTGCGAGACCATGCATAACAAGTTTACAGCCTATCTGCTCAATCTCGAACATTAACAAATCCTTAGAGCGCACAATACGTAAAGATGTTTTACGCTTTTTAGATAACTATAAAATATTGACCAAATTTCAACATGAATTCAAGAAAGGGTATTGAACTTGTAAGCACCTAGTGGCCACCACCTATTATTTTGCCAAATCTATGATTAATTCAAGAAAATCGATGTGACTTTTATGAAGCATTCAAAACTTTTCGAGAAAATATCTCACATAAAATTATTTATAACTTACATACATTGCTTACTCATTTACAGCTCTTATCTGAATCTTAGTCTATGTAAGTATACGGCACCAGAGGGTGCAGTTTAAAGAGACACTAAATGCAAATAAATAGTCAAGCTAAAGTGATAGAGCAATGCCGTAGAGCGTCTAATTATAATCGCGAACAGAGCTTTAGTAATCGGGAAATTGAGGTAAATGCAGGACACCATAAGAGACTCCTCAAGCACATTCAGGTACTTACCCGATGACGAAGGCACTCCTCAAAAAAATTGTCACTAGTACTCAACCACTCGGATTACAAACATCATTTCGTTGGGTTATAAGACGGAAGAAAATGCTACTTCTCTACTTCTATTACATTCTTCGAAAAAAAAATATTCTTCGAAAAAAAAAAAACAACTTTTTGGCGTTACCCTTGAAAGCGACATGGGGGGTGAAAAGGTTTCGTTTTCGCTCGACTCTGCGCCACGGGCTCTCGAGTTTCAGTAGTTCCGACATCGCGTAGTACTGCGCTGGTGTTGCTGGCTCGCTAAACTCGCACTTGAAATTGCAAGCAGCAGAGAATGCCACGTCCATGTGATGTCCCGGGATGCCCGAACAGTCCGCGTGACGGCACGTGCAGACGGTGACCAGCTTCGTCGCCGGACGCCGCATTGCTGGAGTCCTCGCTGCTTTCGCCCTCGGAAAAAACCGGTGTCGCGGCCGCCGTCGTAGTAGGCAACGATGCCGGCAGCGCGAGCCCTCAGCAGCATGTCTTGCTCATCGGAGCTTGAATCGCTGAAATCGAGCCCAGCGTCGCTAGCCAATGCGTCGTTGTCAATGTCGTCAACAAAGTTCATTACGACGAGCGTCGACGGTCATCATGTTTACAATGCGGCGCACGCTATTCCTTCGCTTTCGCACTGCCGTCGACTATTCTTGGCTCTGTTTCTGGCCGCGCGTCTGCGTTTGCCGCAATTAAGCCGTAGCGCCGTCTGCTGGCGGCGCTTTCTCACCGGCGGCATGACGTCATTATGAGACCAAGACGTCACCACTCCTCGCTCGGGAAGGCAGGCGATTTGAATGGCGCTAAAGGTACACGGACACACTTCAGACGCAATTTTCTCATAAAATAAGTCTTTTCTTGGCACAAAACAACCGTTTAGAGGTTTCTGTGATCGTATTTTAACATTCACCGTTGACTTAATATTTGCCTCTAGTGTCCCTTTAAAAGCCATGAAACGGCCCAGTTAACACTTAAATCAGGTGTCCCACAGGGCTCGCTTCTCGGACATCTTTTATATATATATATATATATATATATATATATATATATATATATATATATAGGAAAATCAGAAGCACAACTTCGCGGTTATCTTAGGTTTATTATTTTCCCAACAGTTTCGGTCGGTGGACCGACCTTTTTCAAGGGCCTTGAAAACGACCTTGAAAAACGACCTTGAAAGGTCGGTGGACCGACCTTTTTCAACGACCTTGAAAAAGGTCGGTCCACCGACCGAAACTGTTGGGCAAATAATAAACCGAAGATAACCGCGAAGTTGTGCTTCTGATTTTCCTAAATACGCTTGGCCCATTGAAAAATCCAGTTACTATATATATATATATATATATATATATATATTATTTTATTATATATATATATATATATATATGTCTGAAGGAAATAGGTCTTCCGATCCTGTCTTTATTATATTGGAAGACGTGCAGGCGCAAGTCGAAAAGCACAAACCAACTCTAAATGTTTTACACGCCTTTCAATTTGGATATATATAAATTAGTTGAGAAAGACCTCTCTGTTACTATAACACCGTATGCACAAGACTGTGCTCTTCACTGGTAGGTTAACAGTCAGTCGGACCGGATATAGTTAAATGAGGCTTTTGAGCATGATTCGTGGTGCGAGACAGCGAGGGCTGGTAGATATGTAAAAACTTTCATAAAAATGTGTCTGTCCAGATATATAATAAAAAACATTTGGTGTTTCAGGGTCATTTCTGCTGGTTTTTTTCTGATGTGTCATATGTCAAATATCTTGACATATATATTTCTAGTGATATGAGTGGGACTAAACATGTTGGATACGTCACAGCTAAAGCATACTATCAGTTATTTTTAGAAGAGAAATAACCATAGCTACCTCAGCTGTTCGAAGATAGGATGGATGGATGGATGTAAAACTTTAATAAACGTCCTGAGGTACGCGACTCAGCGCGCAGCGGGCCGCTCCCACGTTGGGACAGTCAGGCCATGCCCGACCGCCGCATCGTGGGCCCTCTGGACAGCCCATAGTTGCGCCCCGGCATCGGGGCTCTTGATAGCGGAGAGCCGCTTGTCCTCATTCATTTGTTCCGTGCCTCGTAACGAGGGGCAACGCCAGAGCATATGGTCTAAGCTAGCGAAGTCATTGCAGTGCCTGCAAGAACTACTGGCATAAGTGTCGGGATAAAGCTTGTGTAATAAAGCTGGGCTGGGATACGAGCCTGTTTGCAATAATCTGAGGGTCAATGCCTGCGCTCTATTTAACTTCTTGTGAGGAAGTGGAAAGTCTCTCCTGCCGAGATAAAAGTTCTGCGTAATTTCATTGTATGTTGTCGGTTGATCTCGGTTCTCCTCCACTCCTGGCCAGCCACGGTCGCGGAAAGCGAGACCTCGCGCCTTGGAGTGGGCCAGCTCGTTGAGGTTTGTGGGGCCTCCCATGATGGATCCCATGTGAGCGGGGAACCACGTGAGAGTGTGGGTGGCGATGTTTTTGCCGTCGAGGATGCGACAGGCTTCTTTACACACGGTGCCAACGCTGAAGATAGGAATAGAAATTTATTGCCCTCCCAATTCCAGACTATGTTGTTATATTATGTGCCTCCTATAAAGGTTTATATTCAAAAACTTGATGAACTCCAGAAAAGAGCCGTAAAGTTCATTCACACAATTTGAGATGCAGCTGACTTATTGAGCTTCTGGCCCGTCCTAATGTATCCCCGTTATCCAAACAAAACCGCTCAAGACTAAACATGTATCAATTTATTAAAGAACACTATGACATCAGTCAATGAGTTCCTTTTTCTTCTGCTAATTTGATGCTTCAGAGACATGATTCATGAGTACCGCAGTTTTGCTTCTGTAATGGCTGTTTTAGGTATTCTTTTGTATGAGAAAAGTCGGGGATTGGAATTATCTTAGCAACAACGTTGTCTTAGCAAATTCGTTATATGTGTTATCACCTTTTCTTGTTAACCAAAGTAGAGTTTGTGTCACTTTCAGCGTTTTCCCTAATACTGGTTTCCTATTAATGTGCCTGTTTTAGGTAACTATTATAACCTGTGCATCTTTTCCTGCCATTATGTTGCATTTTCTGTTACTTTGTACCGCACCCTGCTCAAACCCCCGTAATGGCAGTTGTATTACAACTAAAATAAATAAATAACCACCGACATCAAAGCTGCAACATTGTGTGGTGATTTGCCGTGTTGGGAATTTATCCTCGGTTTTCATCGAGTCTCGGCGCATTCGCAATGAATATCACGGGCGAGGATACTTTTCGTCGAATGTCACGACACGGGGTTCTAGGTCAAATTATTGGCAATTTTCATGAACAGCACGAATATTACTAAACCACTTTCATATACTTCCGCAGGCATTTGACTTTATATTTCGGACTAAATATTTTACGTCAATATTTTCGTTTTCACTTTAAAAATGATTGAAGTACATGGAAAATATATTGTACGATGGGCCTGAGGAAGATATTATTTTAACACTTTAACTGTCAAGATAAGAAAAAGTTGTCCCAGCATTCTTATTGCTTGATTTCCTTTTTTATATTGACCAAATCTATACCAAATGAAATGTCAAAAATTTCTCCAACAACTAAGTGAAATACAGTTGGTGAAATATATTCTTGACCTGCAGTTTAAAGGTAAATGTAGGGTCTAAGACTCGTGTTTGGTGCTTGCTTTGACAAGCACTTTGTGTGTTATTTACATACACCTCAATTGAGATATGAAATAAGCGATTGCTCAAACAGCGGAAGCAATTTTCGCAATGCCGAGAACATGACCACAACGTTCGCTGAGAAGAGACCGAAGAAGCATACGGGTTCTGTTCCCAAAACATCTGCTGATGTGTTCACGGCCGACACCTTTGTAAATTCCGCTGTTTGGCAGGCAGATCAAGAAAGGTAAATATAAAGATACAAAATAGTATGTGAATTTGTCTAGTTTTCTCAGATATTGGTGAGGCCAACAAAGTCACGTATAAAGAATTGTATGCAGTTTTTTGGAGGCATTGTTCATCTTCAAATAAGTTTTCCGAGCACAATACGCTGGAAAGAAATCCACTCTAAATGCACAGCGCGTCAAAAGTGGCTAAAATATGTTTTACCTTTGCAGCGTCTGCAGGCTGCGGAGGCAGTTGGTGTTTCGGCTGGCCATTTGTGAAACACACTGTTAAATCGTAAATGACCAAAATGATCAAGTGCTTTCTGGAGACGAGCAACATGGTCGATATGAAACTGGGGATCACCTTTGAATGCTCCATGCTTTTTGCCCGTATATATAGGCAATAATAGGGGTATTGAGCCGTACTTGTTTTCTTGGAAATGCTTTTAGAGTCGTAGTGTAAATTATGTTATGAATCCAATCAAAGGGCAGACAAGAGAATGACAAGACTTAATTTCGTTGTATAGAACACAATAATTTATGTTATACGGTACCGCTGTGCTTGTTGTGCGTACTGACTTCTGTTTTTAGAGAGGATAAAGAACAAAAATGTAATTACTCACGATACCAATTAACTTTATAAAAATTATAAGAGGTCCAGTGGATCGAAAGGAAAACGGATATCTACTCATTTTGATTGACTTTAATTCACTAATTTTTACAAGGAAAGAAATTACTTCCTGCTGGTTCGATTGAAGCCATGCGGGTACACACGTTGAAGCTGCCAATATGGCGCACTTCACACTAAGTGAGGAGGATGCATATCAGCTGTAAATTATTTCGTAACAGGTGCCACATTTGCTCTCTAAGGCTAAGAACAAGAAGCATGCGGTCAAGCCTTATTACTGTATACGTGAGTTTGTCGTATTTAAGGGTGCTGGCATTTTAGAGTTCATGCTAGAATCAAAGTAATGCTGGAACCAAAACAATTCACAGCCTCAATCTATTGTCGAGTCCAACAGCTTCACTTCAATTAAACTGTCACAAAGTGTCTATGAGAAATCGAGGAGCTTCGGTATCTGTTATGGGTGTTCGCTCTTAGAGGACGCTGCTGCGTATGTTACATTTATGTTGACGGAAGCCATTCCTAGCCGTTGCTGCCAAATTAAAAAAAAAACATTAGCAGATTCTGCGTATAAATCTCTCGAGCTTGAGTCCAGCAGGTCACTTCAAGAAACACATATGGCTTTTTTCGAAACTGTCTGCAACAGGTGGTCGCTTCGTTCCTGCAATTCAAGCTATTAACTGATATCAAAAGCCGTATGCGTTGGTATATTTACCTGAGGCAGAAGAACGCTCATCACTGATTTCGGTTTTCATGCGTAGTGCCGTGATAATGGTTATCACAATAACATTTTTTAAAATTTCTGATGTTTGCCCAACGGCATCAATAACAATTGCAAGCCGGTTTCCGCATTCTGCGCCAATAGAATAAATTCCAAGCTTTACTTGATACAATAAAACTATCTTTCTTTTTGAAACTACTGCGCAGAGTTTTGCAACCAGGAAAGATTCTTCTTCTTCTTCCTGGGGTTTTACGTGCCAAAACCAGTTCTGATTATAAGGCACACCGTAGTGGAGGGCTCCGGATTAATTTTTACCACCTGGGGTTCTGTAACGTGCACTACAACGCAAGCACACGGGCGTTTTTACATTTCGCCTCCATCGAAATGCGGCCGCCGGGGCCGGGATTCGATCCTGCGACCTCGTGTTCAGCAGCGAAACGCCTTAGCTGACTGAGCCACCCCGGCGGGTAACCAGAAAAGCGCTATTCGTTTATGAGATAATTGTGTTTCATGTCTGCTCTGTTTGCCCTTTTGGAATTCACATACACCATGTCTCGTCAGCGTAAAAATTAAAATCGGTCGGTTGAGAGGACTTGCATTGCGATGGCTGGAAATGGCGAATACACTCAAACGGACCATGTTTATGTGCCCTGGCGAACCACTTCATCCAGTCTGCCGCTCTTTCCGTAACCTTTGCACTGGTCTCCTTAACGCGTCCATGCCGCGGTGCTCAGTAGTCTTTAAATGTCTCGCGGTCATCAGGCGTGGGTTATGCCCGCGTCAGAGAAACAACCATGCGAATAATTTCTTTCATGGTAAATATAACCGTCGACCCATAAAGAAACAACAAAGAGGAAACAGGAGTATGGGCAAGAAGTATAAGTGTGATTAGCATTCTTCGGAAACTTCACCAACTTTGCGGTATGTACGATGTATGTTCGTATGGACAACTTCGTTCACTGATTGTGTGCAATATGTATTCTGCCACTGGGTATGATACAAAGTAAAAAAAAAAGATATCTGCACAAACCACCCACATTATAAGAAACAAGGCTATTAAAAATAAAATTGCTAATCATCCCCAAAAGGTGGACGTGCCGCCAATTTTCCATGCGTTGGTCACTAAAGGCCCCTATTTTCTATATTTCTTTCAACCGCTCATTCGTGCTACAATGATCTTCCTCCGCGCTGCAGGCTCTTGTGGCTACGCGACCACTGTGTGCTCATTGTCACTGAACAACCATGGCACACCTCGTGTCGGTTGTATGTATGCCTGCATGGAGATTAGGTGTTTACTTTGACTTTAACGT
This sequence comes from Dermacentor silvarum, assembly GCF_013339745.2. NCBI lineage: Eukaryota > Metazoa > Arthropoda > Arachnida > Ixodida > Ixodidae > Dermacentor > Dermacentor silvarum. Next base: position 52,661,293 of record NC_051155.1, read on the forward strand.
TGCACTTTAGCTTCCACACGGAAAAATAAACGGTTCCCAATAGAAGATAAAGTGCTGTAGGAGTGGTGATCGCTTTGCGAGCCTTGGGCGCAGCTCATTGATGCGAAAGCGTCAAATGGTCCATTGAGGGAAAAAGCCGGCGTCTGCAGTGTGTAGCAGTGAGACGGCATATAAAGTCCCATTGGCTGTGACGAGAAGTCATGAGCGCTCCTCGACGACGCGATTTCGTTCGGGCTTTACGCCACGTGCCGGAAAAAATTCTTCGCATTGACTTAGATGATTATGCCGGATTGTTCCTGCCGTATTTTTTTATGTTTCCATTTTGGGGAACTATTGTCGTATGACTCTAGAGCGCTATATTTATGGCAACCTACGTGGTGGGGGAAGTACATAGGTATCTTTAAGCAGACCAAGGTTGTTGTGGAAAATTTTAAATGTAAGTCACCATGCCCGCCAACGTAGGCGTAGCGCATCCTGCCCGACCTGCTTTAACCCTTCAGTCACAGGTGACGTCAGTGGATATTGCGATAGAGCAAAGCAGGCGGAGGTTAACAAAAAAGCTCGAGAACTAGTTAAGGAACGCCCAAATTGTGATGGAAGGGAAAATGTTAGGCCTAACGTTAAGAGACAGGAAGATAGCGGTGTTGTATAGAGAACAAACTGGGATAGCCGATATTCTAATGGACATTACGAGAAGAAATAGTGGAGCTGGGCAGATCATGTAATACCTAGGATGAATAACCGGTGGACCATTAGAGTTACAGAATGGGTACCAAGAGAAGGAAAGCGCACTCGAGGACGGCAGATAACTAGGTGAGGGGGGTTAAATTTGTAATCAGCTAGCGCAAGACATGATCACTTGGAGATCGCAGGGAGAGGCCTTCGTCCTGCAGTGGACATAAAGATATGCGGCTGCTGCTGCTGATGATGATGATGAAACCGAGCGAGAAGACGCTGCATGCGTTTAACTTTGGAAATATATTTCTTGGGAAAAAGACCCCAAACAAAGGCAGCATGTAAGATTACAGCCAAACATGAGAGAAATAGGGGATACTCGAAATACATGGTCAACTCGTAAGACGGGCCGCATCTGCCATCTTTGTTACGGCATAGTTGTGAGGCTGCTGTATTTTGTGAGGCTCAACGAACGTCGTTGTGTGGCTATTGAGAACATCAAAATGTTACAATCGCTTTCATCGTCAAGCTAATAAAGAATGCCGAACTTCCCCATGCTGCCACAAATGAAAGAAGGTACGCCAACGTCTTCTTGCACCTTTGCACATCCGTCCGGACGGCGTTCTCCATAATCGTACCACTTCGTCGTCGAAACCTACGCCGAGCCCCTTATTGCGACTACGTGCGTTTCGTGCCTTAGCTAAGTCGACGAGGGTGGCGCTGTGGGCTTGTTGTTCGGTCATCATGGAATGGTACTTGGATAGCGCTGCAAAACATGGACATGATAAGAAACGAAGACTTGTCTTCGTCTTCGTTCCTTCTTGTGTCCGTGTTTTGGTGCGTTTAGCTAAGTGCCCTAAAAAAACGTTTCATTCGCAATATAATTGTTGCATCCGGCCTGTAAGGCAACCTTTCATTGCAATACAGTGACCTAGTTTTGTTGAGTTCTCAAGAAAATTCACCAGACATGAACAATTGAAACCCCGGTAATAGTGCTGTTCATCAAAACTGATAATAAAGGTATACGTACGCAGTTGATAACTTTGGTTGCTCTGCTAACTTTGGATTCTCGCTGCGAGAGTGCGAACTGAAATTGTGGAAGTAGGGTGCCACATGTATGTCTGGTGAAAACCGAGTACAAAAGTGCACGGCAAGCGGAATGTCAGGACTTCCTTCTGTGGCCTGCTTCTTCCGTTCAGCGCAGAACTTACCAAGTTATCACGCGATGGGACGTTCCGTGTAGTTTCTCTTGCTCGAATACTGCGCATTTATTTTGTGCTTTTGTGATTCAGGCGTGCGTAACGTGGAGACCTCATAGTTTAGAGACACTACCGCTTCATGCAGAGCGCAAGAGCGAGAACAACCCTGCAAACGAGCGGCTAGGCTCACTTATACCACGGCGTCTCAATAACAGAGCCGGCCACAAAGATACTAAACTTGATTTAATGCCGATCAATAACAGAGTCGAAAGCAACGACATACGACGTGACTTACTGCCAAAATATTGCAAACGATTCAAGAACAATCTGTGTGGTTAAGCAGCGACACCTTGAAGAGAGAGCACAGGCATTGTCCATTTTTACCGGTAGATGCGCTGCTGTGAAAATGTGTAGTAGCAACGTATACCCACGTCGCAACTGCTCTTCCATTTTGCCTTTTACAGCGATGCTGATAGCCTCTTGTTGGTCGGCATTTTTCGTGGGCTCGTTGTGTGCTCACCCAAAAATAGTGCCGCTACCTAGCAAACGCGGCCACTCATACGGACCACAAACGGCAGCTGGAAATGAGCTTTGCCTTTGAGTTTCAGAAGTACGTTTTCTAGTATATTCGAATTACAATCCGAAGCTATCATGTCTGCCACTGTGTGTGTCGTACTTCATAAATTTTCTGACGCAATTTACTTTGAAACGTTCAATTCGTTCAATAACGCTCTTGCGTTTAGCGGAATGCCTAGGACAATGAGGATGTATGCTGCACTTCCGCTCATGTGCGTGCAAGTGTGGCGTACGTCTTTTGTGATGATGGTGCTTGCCTAACGTCGGCAACGGCTTCGCTGTATATCCACATACACAGAGTGGGATGGCATAATATTTCCATGAACATTCATTAGCGGTCTAAACTTTCCAACGAATAAAATACATAATTTTAAAAATGCTCCATCTGCACGTTTGTACTACAGTGTGCAAGCCGTTTTTTTGCATTTGAGTACGAATTGAAATACACTTGTTTGAACATCGCGCTGTCAGCTCAAAAGTTCCTTCATTTTTTACTCGGCGTGGAAAAAAAAAACTGAGCAAAAAGCATGCTGGAACAGCCAGTGGGTGATTTTTTGCTATTTCCAAAGCAAAATATGTTTTTTTTTGCCGTTCGGTGGCTGAAAGCACTTACAGATATCAAGTTGCATTATTGTGAAAGTGCACTGACCTCACATAAAGAACAAAAGGAACATGTGCAGTCCCAGGTCAAACATACCTCTCTGAAACAATATTTAGTACGGCACCTATGTTGTCCTTATGCCTCAAATTGAACAGTAATATCCTTTTTTTTTTGGGGGGGGGGGGATTGGAAGCAATTATACTAGTCCTATCAACAAATAAGACGAAAGGAGATATAATTTAGATACTCATTATGTGTTTACCAGCAACACCGGGTTCATAATGTCCTCCTTGTTCATCTACATTTTAGCATATGTATTTCATTTTACTCGCTATTTTTGGTGTTTTTATTGCTGAAAACACAACCCTATGTTTTTGTAGGCGTGCATATGAAATACGTTCTTCGATTATATTAGCAAACAACAGTGGATGTACCACCAGCTGAGAAATGGGCACCATGGTAGCGGCCCAAACTTCACTTCTGTTCTTTGCTCCCGAGGGTTTCGACCGGAATTTAGGGCGCGGGCTCCTTTTCCAAGCGTATCACCCCCGAAGGAAGCCGAACGCCAGGCTGGGGTAAGCTTGTGCCCATTTGAAGCAGTGGGTGCCCGTTGGTGGTCGGAATCGAACTCACAACCTCCCGCAGCCGAGGCGGGATCTCTACCACTAAGCCACGGCTGCGGAAAAGCACCAGGTAATCGTGTAGCTAAGCAATCGAGCGCGCCGTTTGGTTTTACCGTGCCTTTACCAAAAAGCGGATGGCGCTTCGTTGCAAATTGATAGATGACACCTGAAATTTTGAATCCTCCTTCAATTTAACACGAGAGGAAGAATCTTTTTAGTTTTGTCAGCAAGGCGCGTAGCTTTTGAATGACTTGGCACGTTATCAATATGTGTGTCACATTTACATTTCTTTTTGTATGGTGACTCTTAAGTACTTCACACTAGTGTACTTGAGATTTTAACTGTGTTACTGCTGCAAAAATCAAACTTGCAAGGACAGCATCTCCTAAAGTGCAGGGCGTATCTGACAATGTAGTAGGGATTGCAATATCTTCATATTAAAAGTCATTAGACCAACATTCGTAGCTCCGTGCCTAAATGTCGAGAAATTTCGCAGCTAGGTTTATTCTGTAGCAGTGAAACAAACTTGGGAAATTCTCGCGCTCGAACCACGCATACTTTTTATTCAAGCGCAAGATATTGGGTGCGAAGACAAACAACCAGTTCTTAATTTGCTGCGCGCAAGCGCAAGGGGAGTAAAAGATTATGCACTAATGTTGAACGTGAGGGAGGGCAGGTTAATTTTACGTTATACTGAAGATGCGAGAGGGAAGAAAATTGCGACATCTGGGGGACTGGGGAAGAAGCCCGTCCGGTTTCCGCCGTCGACAGTGCCAATCGACCGCCGTTGGAGTGCTTCCATTCGGCAATCTCCGGTGATCCAACAACCACACAGCGCGCGCAACTTATCAGCTTGCTACGCGAATTTATCGCCTCCTTCGACTGCCATCAACGTTCTCTCGCCCGCACCACCACGGTATCGCACAGCATCTGTATTTTTATTGCGATAGCAATTATATGGACACTTCAACCGGATTTATGCCGTCGCCGTCGCCGTGAGGTTCCTTATAGATAAAATCTTCGCCGCGCGCCGTGTGCCCGAGCGGAAGCGTGCTGGGGCGCGCGCTATCACGGAGAGCGAACGCACTCAATCACCCACGCGCAAGCAAGGAAGCGGGAAGCCAGCGCCGGAAGGAGCGCGGGGGGGGGGGGGGGCACACTTCTACTCTGCCAACAACCGCGCTCGTCGCTCGCCCGCACCGTCTCTTATCTCCACACGGCTCTGACCTTTATGCGCCGTGCATTCGCCGCTCTGTTTCTGTTGAAGCGATAGACCGGATGTACCTTCGCCCGCTGCGGCGTATGCGCTCGCTGCCAGCGTTTTGACAGTCGTTGTCTGCAGTCATTCAGTGTGATCTATTCATGTTTGTTTGTGCGCGCTCACACCACGCTTGTTCATTCAGTTAGTAATAGTCGGGCCACATTTTCCAACGCACGCTACACATGCAATGCTGCCCGGATCGGCAGTAAAGCACTACAGGTGTGTCCCTTCGCACGCGCTGCCCATGGGAAGCGCTTCTCATCAACACCACCGTTTCACACGCGCCTTCTCATGGTCATCGAGTCTCTCTTCATGTCGGTCTACTTACGCCGCAGCACACCTGCTTACTTAATAAGCTCATGTTTACTACAATTCATATTGCTACCAAAGCCGCTCACCTTACTTCGTATGACACTGCTGTGTTGCTATCGCATTCATTGCTTCGCCCTTAGGGCGAAACTGACATTTTTTAAAGGTAGTGCAAACTCCTCCTCTCCGCGCCGTTTCCTCCTCGCCCAGTGAGCGAAGCGCGCGGCCGCTACCGCCCGCTTCATATCGTATCGCATGCGGCGCGTTGAAGCGCTTGCTTGAAACGCGACTGTTCCGGGCGCATTTTCACAAGGCTGTTCGTACGTGAGATTTCTATGTAAGATATGTATAGTACATTCAATAATAAGTAGAATCACAAGGCTGTTCGTACGTGAGATTTCTATGTAAGATATTGTGACAGAGCGATGAAGAAGACGTTTTGAGAGCACTTGAAGAAGACGAAGCTCGGGACTTCGCGTGCTTACTATGATCTTGTCAGCCGCTGCCGGTCTTGTAAATACACTGTAAATACATTTCTTATTCCTTTTCCCCGTAACATTTTTGGTGGAGTTTGCGGGCTCAAGTTCAAGACGGATTTACGCAGCGGGCGCTCCTTGGCTGCATCTACCATGCCAGCTCAAGGCGAGGATGCTTCGGGCTCGTCGACCCCCACGCCAACCGTCATTCTGGCACAACCGCGCGACCCCGGCACCTTTTCCGGCACTGACAACACGGATGTTGAAGACTGGCTTCAACTATATGAGCGGGTGAGCAAGAGCAACCATTGGAACCAGACCGCCATGCTGGCTAATTTGATCTTCTATCTCGCGGGAACGGCACTCGTCTGGTTTCAGACCCACGAAGAGGAACTTACCACCTGGGACATTTGTAAACAGAAGTTCACGGATTTGTTTGGCAAGCCTGTTGGACGTCAGCGCGCCGCTCAAAAAGACCTCGCTTCGCGTGTCCAGACGTGCACTGAGTCCTACCTCACATACATCCAGGACGTGCTCGCTCTGTGCCGCAAAGTGGATCCGAGAATGTCCGAAGCTGATAAGGTCGCACATGTCATTAAGGGCATAGCAGATGACGCCTTTCACCTCCTCGTCTTTAAGAATTCTTCTACTGTACAAGCCATCATTACCGAATGCAGGCGGTTTGAAGAAGCCAAGAGCCGCCGCATTGCCCACCCGTTTCCCCGCCTCCCCAACACGGCTGCTACGTCCACCTGCGAAGACCTCCGCAGTCTGCCCACACCCAATCGCTCTGATGACATCGTCCACATCATCCGGCGTGAAATTGAGGCCGCATCTCCTATCCAAACCCCAACCCTTGGCTCCAACAATTGCCAGTCCACCGTTTCCCTGATCCAGACAGTCGTACGCCAGGAATTGGCCAACGTTGGCTTGACGAATGTCTGCTCCGTTAATCGGCCTGACTACGCTTCGTCCGCCTCTGTCATGCGCCCTCGCAACATGAATGCCCCTCCGCGGTATCGCAACCCGACTGAATGGCGCACTCCCGACGACAGGCCAATATGCTTCACTTGTGGCCGTATCGGTCACATTTCACGTCACTGCCGCTCTTCGTGGAATTCGACCCCTTGGCCCTATCTGCCATCCGACCGCCCGCCTCATGCTGCTTCTCGCTTCCCACCGCGCATGCAACCAGTAACTCCTGGCGACTCCTCTCGGCCCGCCCGCTCTAGCCGCTCTCCTTCGCCACATCGCCGCTCCTCTCGCTCGCCCCCATCGCGTCGGTCACCGTCCCCAGCTCCTTCCGGCGCACGCTTTCGGAAAACTAACAGGGTGCAGCACCTAGAGGTGATGCTGCTATACCGCCCCGACGCCAAAATCCTCTTCTGACCCTGCCTACAAATCGGAACCTCATCAAAGTGAACGTGGATGGTGTACCTGTTACGGCTCTGATTGACACTGGCGCGCACTGTATCTGTCATGGGTGCTCAGCTTCGCCATCGTCTCAAGAAAGTCCTCACTCCTGCCCCGTCGCCTGTGCTCCGAGTCGCCGACGGGGGAACGCCGGCCGTTATTGGCATGTGTCCAGCTCGTGTGAGTGTCGCCGATCATCATACTTCTGTTTTATTCTATGTCCTAGAACACTGCCCTCCCGACCTAATCCTGGGACTTGACTTTCTCTCAGCCCATTCCGCCTTGATAGACTGTTCTGCTGGTGTTGTGCAACTCGCTCTACCTGTTGCTATTGATCCCCCCGATAGTGCTCCGATCCGGCTATGTTCCACAGAGCATATTCGCCTCCCTCACCTTGCCGTTACCTACATAGGTGTTTCACCCGTTCCGCCCATTCCAGACGGTGACTACATCGTATCTCCTAATCCGGATGTCCTGCTCTCGCATAACGTCGCATTTCCTCACACCGTCATTACCATTACGGACAACACGTCCTGTCTTCCGCTAGTGAACTTTGGACTTAGTGCACAAGTTCTCCCGCGCGGCATATCACTTGCGCAAATCACGCCGGCCGAAGACTACCAGATTTCGGGTTTAAATGCTGACGACTCCTCGTGTGCAACTCTTGCTGTGCCTCCTGCCCCTTCAGACTTGAATGCCCTAACGAAAATGATCGCGCCCGACCTTCCGCCCCAGTGTGCCAATGAACTACGTTGCCTCCTTGCCTCGTACTGGACTTATTCGACCTTGGAGACCGTCCTCTCGGACAAACATCTGTTGTGCAAACATCGCATTAACACCGGGGATGCGAGCCCAATCCATCGGCGACCCTACCGCGTCTCTCCTACCTGAGCGAGACATCATCCAACACGAAGTTGATAAGATGCTTCTCGTAACATCATTGAACCTCCTTGTAGCCCATGGGCATCCCCTGTTGTACTAGTTAAGAAAAAGGACAACAGTTGGCGATTTTGCGTAGATTATCGGCACCTAAACAAGGTAACCAAGAAGGGACGTCTATCCGCTACCACGCATTGACGATGCCCTTGATTGCCTCCATGGAGCACAATATTTTTCGTCCATAGACCTTCGCTCCGGGTACTGGCAAATTGCCGTCGATGACATGGACCGTGAGAAAACGGCTTTTATTACTCCCGACGGCTCTTATCAGTTCAAAGTGCATGCCTTTCGGGTTATGTAATGCCCCAGCCACATTTGAAAGAATGATGGACGCCCTCCTACACGGTTTCAAGTGGTCCATCTGCCTCTGTTACTTGGACGATGTGATCGTTTTTTCTCCCGACTTTTGCGACGCACCTCGAACGCCTATCGACGGTCCTATCTGTTTTTCGTCGGGCGGGGCTACAACTCAATTCGTCCAAATGCCACTTCGGTCGTCGTGAAATTTCTGTGCTCGGACATCTCGTCGATTCTTCTGGTGTCCGTCCTGATCAAGATAAAATCCGGGCAGTGAAAGACTTTTCCCGTGCCAACGTGCGCCAAGGACGTTCGCAGCTTCTTGGGCCTCTGCTGCTACTTTCGTCGGTTTGTCCGCAATTTTGCGGACGTTGCACGCCCTCTTACTCAGCTCCTCAAGAAAGACGCTGCCTTCATTTGGGGCCTGTGAGCAAGCTCGTGCTTTCACTGAGCTGATCCGGCTGCTTACTTCCCCTCCCATTCTCGCTCACTTTGACGCATCAGCTCCAACAGAAGTCCGTACCGATGCCAGCGGCCATGGTATTGGAGCTATCCTGGCCCAGAAACAACAAGGACAAGAACGTGTTATTGCTTACGCCAGCCGCCTTCTTTCCCCTGCTGAGCGCAAATATTCCATCACTGAGCGCGAGTGTCTGGCTCTCGTTTGGGCAGTGGGAAAATTCCGCCCCTATTTGTACGGCCGGCAATTCACAGTCATTACTGACCACCATGCTCTGTGTTGGCTTTCATCTCTGAAAGATCCTTCTGGGCGCCTTAGGCCGATGGGCTCTGCGCCTTCAAGAATACAACTACTCAGTTGTATACAAGACAGGCCGGTTACACCAAGATGCGGACTGCTTATCGCGCCATCCTGTCGACCCACCTGACGTTTCTATGGCCGAAATTCCTGTCACCGTTCTCTCTTTGAGTGCTTTTGACGATATCGGAGCGGAACAACGCGGGACGACTTCTTAAAAGACCTTATTCAACGGCTGACTTCAACGACGCCCGATCCATCCCTTCGAATGTTTGAACTCCACGATGGCATCTTGTACCGCTGTAACATGCGCCCTGACGGCCCTGACCGACTCTTACTTGTCCCTTCCCATCTGCGCCGGACTGTTCTCGCCCAGCTTCATGATGTGCCGACTTCCGGTCACCTTGGCGTGTCACGGACTTACGACCGCGTTCGTCGGCGCTTTTTTTGGCCTGGTCTTTACCGTGACGTCTGCCGTTATGTCGCTGCGTGTGACCTTTGTCAACGACGGAAAAAAGCCGACCACAGCTCCCTGCTGGCCGCCTTCAACCACTTGACGTGCCATTCAGAACCATTCTTTCGTGTAGGCGTTGATCTTTTAGGCCCTTTTCCTACGTCTGTTTCGGGAAATAAGTGGAATGCTGTAGCAACAGACTACGCCACCCGATACGCAATCACACGGGCTCTTCCGACAAGCTGTGCAACCGATGTCGCCGATTTCCTAGCTAGAAAACGTCATCCTTCACCACGGTGCCCCTCGACAGCTCCTTACCGACCGAGGCCGCTACTTTCTTTCTAAAGTTGTTAATGACATTCTACACTCGTGCGCGACTAAACACAAAGTTGCTACTGCTTACCATCCACAAACGAATGGTCTCACCGAGCGTCTCAACCGGACCCTCACTGAGATGCTATCCTATGTATGTCTCCAGCTGACCATCGCGACTGGGACGTTGCATTACCATTCGTTACCTTTGCCTATAATTCTTCTCGCCACGATACCGCAGGCTTCTCTCCATTCTTCCTCTTGTTCGGCCGCGACCCTACGCTACCTTTCGACACCCTTCTGCCTGATAGCCTGCATTTCACATCAGAGTACGCCCGGGGCGCCATACTCCAGGCACAAGAGGCACGCCATATTGCCCGACGTCGATTTGTGGACTCGCAGGAAAATCAGCGGCGCTTATATGACACCCGCAATCGTGACGCCCACTACACGCCGGGCGCCCTGGTTCTCCTTTGGTCTGCGTCGCAACGCGTTGGCCTCGCGAAGAAGTTGCTTTCACGCTACTCTGGCCCTTACCGCGTCTTGCGTCAAGTAACCGACGTCACCTACGCAATCGCCCCTCTTGACCCCACCGTGGCGCAGCCTCGTTCCGATGTAGTCCACGTGGCGCGTCTTAAGCCGTATCATTCGACCGCCTCCTAACCAGCACCGGGTCGGTGCTTCAGCCGCCGGGGGTCATGTGACCGAGCGACGAAGAAGACGTTTGGACATGACTTGAAGAAGACGACGCTCTGGACTTCGCGAGCTATGATCTTGTCAGCCGCTGCCATACTTGTAAATACAGTGTAAATATATTTCTTGCTTCTTTTCCCCGTAACAATATATTCGCATAAATAATTTTTATAGTCGAGCGAGGTATACTCTAGGTACCTTTCATTTTATAACGACTGATATTTACGTTTCAAATAAAAAAGTCGAAACTCAGACACAAGCTGTGTTGCTGGTTGTTAATTGCATTTTATATAGCATTCCGCATGGATTGAGGGCATCAATACGGTTGTGCATGTCACTTTAATAGCTTCGCTGCAATAGGGAGTATGTCTCGCGTAAACCTATATGGGCTTCTTATATAATAGCGGCCGCAGCATTGGGTTCGCATTCATTTATAACAGGCACTCGCATCCTTACGAAGCCGATGCTCCAGATGCAGCACGCGGAAGTACTGGCTTGCCTTCGGCAAATTAAACTGAGCCTTGCAGAGCGCTGGCGTGTCTTGTATGCTTTATTTTGGGATCCACCGAAACCTAAGGGTCCACCCTGTAGCTCGTCACAACAATATTGTGTTGTTAGTTTGGTAGTTACGGGGTAAGGTATGCAATTGTGTCCACGTGAATTCGTCCCCTCGCCTCCAAAACTGCGAACTACTCAACAGCTTTTATTTATTTTGAAAGCTATATATATATATATATATATATATATATATATATGCAAGGTATGCGTAGCGAATATAACTGCCACGCGGTTCGGTCGTCAGAAGCCTGACGATAGAACCATGTAGGTCTGAAACTCTTGTCTTGCGCCGTGATATTCAATCGTTTTTTTTTTTCTTGAACAGCTTGGCGTGAACGTGAACTCATTGTTAGCGTAGGTAAGGTAGAGGGGCCATCCAGACCCATTGCTCTGGAGAGGGCGACGCGGATCAACTTCAAACTGTGGTTCTTGGCGTAGTCGTATACGGCATTGTCCTACGTAGCCCTCTGTGACTTGTCAATGGTGTTTGCGTTTAGGGGGATGTGGTTTCGCTTAAGTGAAAGCCCTAGCTTGGCGTAACGGTGACCATTCTTCTTTGAATGGGCACCCGTCATGCGTGAATGTGCGCAGTCTCTAGATGCTGCGTCTGGGCTCTGAGGATCTTGTCTATGGTTGGGTTAGGGAAGCTCAGCCACAGACGTCACACTTCGTGGTGCTCACTTTGCTCGATCGTGTCCATTTTTATTTTACAGTAGTGTACCCACGTTGCCTACAACATGGGTACACAGTGGCCGATATTGGTCGATATTGGTTGGGATCATGTACGGACATCCTACGTGGAAATTATACGTAAACGTATAATTGCTCTGGATGCAGTGAGACGTTTGCCATCAAACTGCTTAAAGACACGTATGAAGGCACCATACCCACTCAACCTAAGAAGGATCAACGCAGGAAAGCTCAACGTAATAAGGCTCAACGTAAGAAGGCTCAGCGTAAGAAGACATCGAAGCTCCTACTGTTTGCGCGGACAATGAGTTCTTATCACGCCACATCTGCCAGCCGCAGTCAATCACGCACTCAATGGGCTTTAACTGCGCATGATCCCCTTGTATAGAGAAAGGGTTATATATTGGGCAACGCTCGGCCCAGTGTTGTATTATATCCGGGATCGGCCCATATTTTTTTAGCCACGGATGACGGACATAATTTTGGGAGCTACTCCACCTATAATGCTACACACTCAAAACATCTAGCCCAACGCAGTATTTGCCCCTTTTTTCTCTCATACTCTGCGCCATGGGCCGGTGTTCTCAAAAACAGTATTATTTCAAGTATTAGATCAACAAGGTAAAGATCCTTGCGCGGACGCCTGTTCTCTGCGTGAATACAGGGAACGTTCAGGTCAGTCAACCGAATTTATTTGGCAGTGCATCTGGCTTTCCTTAGGCAAACCAAATCTGAAGCCAAGGCCTCTTAATAACTTCACCACAATGGGTGGAGTGACTGTTCCTGATGATCGAAATGTTGTTCTCGGCAAAGGGCCAGAATTAAGTTATGAACCGCAATTGTCTGCTGATCAGTTCCTGGTCGTGGCCAGAGATTTGGTAGACAAGGTCGATCAACATGAACGTGTCTACGCAACTACAGGAAGCATTGACTGCGTTATAATGACCGTGCAGCACAAAAAGGCACCTAAACTACCATTTCAAGAAGTGATGTTTAACAGCATGAATGTCCTGCAGTTTGACAAGGAAGAAGGGTTTGCCATGCTACCAGGGTCCCTCCTAGAGGAAAAAGCCACCGAAGAAATTGCGAAGGTTTTCAAGGCAGTCAAATTCGATCCGAAACAGCAAAGAAAAGCTGCTCTCAAGCTACTCGGAAAATTAATCTTGGACCGTTAAAGAAGCTTACTTGAAAAACAGAATCCGGGTATCTGGAAGTGTTCTTTATGTGCAAAACACACAAGGCCGAACTACCCGATGACAGTAATAGTACCTGGGGTGCTATGCAGGATGCCCCGAGTTTGGCGAAACTCGGGATCTTCACGAGCTCTGGCGACGCCCCAAGATCAAAGAACAAATGGTAACAAGACGACGTTTGTCCATCGGCACACCTCCAATTTCATTGGTTTATCTTGATTCACTCTGGGTGGCTATTATCCCTTGGGCGTTGCCATATGGGCGGTCGACAAACTGGGGCTCACGTGATCATACGGTCGGTGCATGGTCGTGCCTTCTTTCACTTGTTTGTCGTTCCACCGAGTGCAATACAGGCACAAGCAAGTTATAAAATAAATTCATTTAGTACAATAATATTAGTCACATTAACGTGGGTTGTAAGCATTTTAATGTTTCCACGATGTACACGGAATGTGTATTAGACTAATTTGTATTTAAATACGTTTCGCGTTATGCCACGAGGGGACGCTCGCCCCCCTCTTTTTTTTCTGGATTCGATTGGCACGGCTCGATACGTGCTTGCTCTAGCATTTCCGAGCACCGATTGGTGTGCGCTTGCTTTTCTCACTGGGTTTCCAACAGATCGCTCGTTGCTCCTTTGCTCTAGATTGGATTGGTGCGGCTCGCTACGTGCTTGCGCTCCCATTTCCGAGCAGAGATTGGTGTGCGCCTGGTTTTCACACTGGGCTTTTAACAGATCGCTCGTTGCTCGCGCTAAAGAAAAGCTGCGAGTAGCGCGCGCATCCAGCTACAAGACGAAGTGAGCGTCGGCTAGCGCATAAGTGGTTTGCCGCGCGCTTACCGTGTAAGCACACAGGAATGCCGGAAAGCACACATACAAGGGTCAGAAAACTACGCTTTATTTTCTTTTACTTTGCGATACACCTCCATACTGGCAAGCGTCGAGCGATGGCTTCTAACAACCGCAGGAAAGAGTCTTTGTAGTGGCTAGCCCGAGCGATCCGTGGCTTCTAACAAACGCACGAAAGGGTATTTGCAGCGCACGTGGATGTTGACTGCCACCACATGCATCCCAGGTGGGACTCCAGCATCGGTGCAGTTACCCTGTACCCATCGCTGACGAGGGAGCGCTTCACTTTTTGACAATAACTTTCTTTTTTTTTGCGTGTGAACGCCCGTGATGGGGTCCACAAAGTTCACGCTTTGGTTGACTGTCTACCAATGCGGATTGAGGCATAGCCCCGTTAGCATCCACTAAATTTGGGATACATTTGTATGCGGCCAATTCGTCACTATGAATAATGGTCCCCGGTTGAACATTGGCTGCAATAATGGCGCCTAGCGTCGCCGCCTTTCGTCGGTATACTTTGAAAGTCGCAACACCCCTCTGGTCGCGCAGAACATGCCGAAGACCCATGGGCCCCCAACTTTAACACCGCCGTAATTTTGGCGGCTGGCGGAAAGTTGTCGCCCGTCATTAGGCGGCCTCGATTGTATACTTTTGCTCGCCGCGAAGAAGGCACTCATCAATTTGCGCTATCTACCCGGGGTACCAAGTGGAGGTCGCGCCAGCAGCTCGTCCCTCGCGACCTTACGGGGGTAGTTCGTCCTGTCGGCGATGGTGTGCTCCTATAGAGGAAACAAGTCACCGGTCATCTCCTTCAACAGCCATATGTCTACGCTTTTGCTCACGCAGTACGTGAGCCAAATCATTTGCCGCCTGGAGAGGTGGTCGTTCGGATGGCCGAGGCGGTCCGTGTTGGCGAAGTAACGTCCTTCGCCTCTCTGACCGTGCAGTGCAGCTTTACCGTGTAACTGCGAAAACTGATTTCGGCACCTGTTGCATCGGAAGGCAGCCCGGCTTCCATTCTGAGTCTTCCAATATAATGTGACCACTTCGCCTACGCAGGTTGGTTGGCCCGGGTTGAACCCCAGGTGCTCGTAGGTGCCCCAGTACTCCGATGACGACGCCGGACCTGGCCTGGGGCTAGGGCGCGGTGGACGAGCAGCGCTTGAAACAGGAGAGAGCCGAAGCGATCGCACGAACTTTTCCTCCGCAGCCTAGTCACATCAGTCTGTGCTCGGAAAGCATAATATGCCCGCCACGCAGTCTCCGCAGACAAGGGCGTTCGCCTAACTCGTCACACAGCCAGCGCACTGACGTTTTGGAAAGGCAAAAACGACGCTGAAACTCTACGTCGGTCATGTAGCTGAACGGGTCCAGATGGTCATATTGACGCTTGCCGCCGCTGGATGCGATGACACAGGCTGCTGCTGCCGCCGCCATGCTCCCGAGTTTAACTCGAGAGGGGTTTCGCGATGTACGAGTTTGGCCCGAGTTCGCGTGTCAATCAAAACCATAGGTCACGCCCCGAGCGAGGCATGTAACTCTTGTGCGCGCCCACCACGGTTGGGCCACGCCCAACTTATTTTTCGACAACAGCGACGTGGTGCGGAACTGAGAGGAATTAACAATCTTGACCGGCGAAATAAAACACGCACAACGCACTGTCATCGGTGATGTACTCAGCACCACTATAAAAAAAAAAGCGTCGACTTTCGCTGCCTTATGCATATGTCTTCTTGGGCTGTGATGACCCCACAACACGGTTCATTGCCTGCGTTGTGGCTACGTAGCGCACAGCAAATAATTATCCGCACGTCACTGTAGCTGCTTGCAAGGCGTCGATGCGCCGTGGTGGACGACGATCTTGAGCAGTGCGTAGTGTTTTCCAACGGCAACGTATCGCAGCTGTCATTTGAGATGGCTGCTCTGTCAATGATATAGTGCAGCAAACACGGTCAGCGGTCAGCGCAAACACACCCAGTGCAATGGCATTTTGTCATCACAAGCACGGCACACTAAACAATTGCAACACCTTCCTGCGTTCGAAGTCTAATTTCCTAACTGCACACAACAGCCCTCACCCACCAAAATGCGATTGCTGCGCTGTCGTTACGATATCCATCTGCGATCGCTGTTAGCTCAGCAGCAGAGGCAATCGGCAAGCACATTGGAGTGAACAACACACTCAAATTCTGCGCACATGCGCACGGAGGCACCTTCAATGGGCAAGCGGTGACAAGCGACGAACTGTGTCGCTGGGCAGCACGCTCGTGTTCGCAATGCATCGCGGAGACTTCGCGCACGCAGATAAACTGGTGCATTTTCATTGTGCTGCGTCACTACGGACCCAGAATACCGCACAGCCATTTTGCAGCGACAGCCGTTGCTCCCGTCTCTATGGCTAAAGTGTCGTTTCAGTTGGTAAAGCGGCGGCCTTAATAGCCGCCGCAGTGAAGCACCTGCGGTGAACAGCCATGCCGCAGCGCTGCGTTGCCATTCCCCTATTAGACAGGGAATGGGCAGATCGTTGTCATGACTGACTTTATCGAACATAGCACTGCAGCGCCCCTGGCGACTGCTCACCGCATGAACTCCCTCGTGCGTGTGACCCTCTAGAATGTATCCGCTTGTAAGCTTTCGCCTCACTGTCGCCACTCGCGGCAAAAAAGTACAAAATTTAATAATTCATTATATGTCCGTTTGTCATCACAAATTTACAGCATTCAAAACAAAAAAAACGATACTTTAAGAAGTAAAATGTTGGTTATTTTATTTGTTGTATTTCAAAGTATTCGATTGAGGGAAAGTATAGGTGCAAGAATGCACCGCATGTGCCCTGTTCGCATTCGACGGAGGATAGAAAGATAATGCCCGAAAAAGGAGGCACGCCCTTGACGCGCCCGAGAAAGGCGTGGCAAGCGGCTCACGGCAAGTGTGCAGACAGACAGCGGGACAGTGACGGTATTGCTAAATTGCGATAATACGTTGATAACAATACGCGGCGCTGGCGCGTTTTGTTGCGCAGTCCTCTGTGCTTGAAGCCCGGCAGCACTGTGCCGCGCAGGGTGCGCTCATGTTGTCATACGCGGCTTTATCTCGACATTTCTTTTTGCCTGCTGTTATTGCACGTTCCTTGCTATCTTCGTTCACTGACTGCCATCGAGCAAACTCGGGTAAAACTCGGGTGAACGAGAAACTCGGCGCATCCTGCATAGCACCCCTGCAAAGATTTTTGAGGCAGTTACGTGTCGAAAGTTTGTGCACGGCCATCTAAAGAAGCTGCCGGTGAATTACCCCGACCTAGTGAGAAGTTCTTAAGAATTTGAAAATGAACTAAGTGGACCCTGCGTTACAAATGGTAATGTCGTCAAGTGGCTTTTTGTCGATGTGGAAGATCTGTATTATTCACTTCTCTGCGATGGTTTTCTTTCTGCTGTACGTGAAGACAATCAATGAAACAGGTGAACAAGAGCTTCAAACCTCAGTAAGCATATACGGTGACAATTTCATCCCGCTGTCAGAATTTTATCTTCATTCAACAGCCATCCTTTCTTCTTTCTGGAGTTTTACGTACCAAAACCAGTTCTGATTATGAGGCACGCCGTAGTGGAGGGCTCCGGATTAATTTTAACCACCTGGGGTTCTTTAACGTGCACTACAACGCAAGCACTCAGGCATTTTTGCATATCGCCTCCATCGAAATGCGGCCGCCGGGACCGGGATTCGATCCTGCCACCTCATGCTCAGCAGCGCAACGCCTTAGCTGACTGAGCCACCCCAGCGGGTATTCAACAGCCATTAACCACAACGAAATTTTTTATGCCCAACGCACTGATATTTGTATTGGATCGAACATAGAACCCATTCTTGCTGATACATTTTTTTAAAAACCGTGACAACCGCATTTGAGCCGCTTTAGCTGACTCGCCAGTTACTCGCATTTATTACTGCGTGGACGACTATTTGGTTCTTCTAAAGCAGCGACCATATTATTGTTCTGACGAAGGAAAAACTATTCTGTGAATTTTTAGTATGCTTGATGTGAGACTGTTCACCTTTTCACCTTTGAAATATTGAATAATAATAACATTCAATTCTTAGATGGCAAATCAGTTCTGCGGAATCCCACAAGATGGAGGAAGCATCACGAAAGGGCAAAATTGTCATCCTCCCGAATGCAGCCTCGTGCTATATTCGGGTGGACGACAATTTTCCTTTCAAGTTCTTAGATATTAATCTTTCATTTGCATCAAATTACATGCACACATTACATGCACAAAGAATTGAAACGCCTGGCTGACTAACTACCAATAATTCACTAGTGAAGTTTTTAACTAATTACCTTTTGGTCCATATTGCAATTTACTGATAATAACCATGGATTGCAAGGCGCATCCGCTTAGAACGAATTCTGAGGATGTCACCAGTTTCAAGGCATGAATTTCCTAACTTTGGTGAGAAATGCATTGTCGATCGAATTACTTTCCTAACAAAACGTCGTTTTGTGCATTGAAGCACAAAAGTAACTGGAACGCCAATGCATTTCTCCGCAAAATTCGGAAATTGATACCTCGAAACCGGTGTCATCCTGAGAATTCGTTCCAAGTGGATTCGCCTTGCGAGCTCCACGGCTAGAATTTGTAATTTGCAATACGGACCAAAAGGTAATTAGTTCAAAACTTCATTACTGAATTTTCGTTACTTGGTCGACTAGGCATTTCAATTCTTTGTGCACGTAATGTCCGCCTCCTCAAGTAGACCGGCTCATGAGCTAGAATTGTGCTATCTGCCACAGCAACCTTTAACAAAATGTTAAAACTGCAGGACAATTAAATAAAGTTATTAACAACCAAGTGCTCGCTGAAACAGCCGGTATACGGATCAATATTTCACTGCAGAGTTTGGAACCTTGCGCTCTATGACAAAGGAGCTCCTTACGCCATCGCCTCCCGACCACTTGACTACATATTGACATCAAGACGTAGACCCGACGTAGACCTGTGCGGGTATACGCATGCGAGAGTTTTGTATTTGTATAATTGTTTGTAAGCAATAAAATTTTAGTCGTGAGCATGGTGTAAAATATACTCCGTGTTCAAAATTAAGGTTTACGGAATTTTTGAATATCGCCTGTGGCAGGTAGCATAATTCTTATCATTCAGCTGGGTTATTCGAAGAGGCGGCCATTAGTAGCACGAGAAGTCGAAACACATGTTCTACTAATTACCAAAAATTGACTAATTAATTTCTTACTTCATTACTTTACGACACATATTGCAATTTACGAATTGTAGCCAGTGAGTTTGCAAGACGCATCCACTTGAAATGAATTTCCAGGATGACACCAGTTTCGAGATATTATTTCCCAAAGTATGGGATGAAGTACACGGGCGTTGCAGTTACGTTTGTGCTTCAATGTATAAAACAACATTTTGGTAAAACGTTAATTAGAACATTCCATCAGTGCATTTTAACGGCGAGTATGGTGGCACATATCTCCAAACTGGTTTCATTCTGGAACTTTATTCCAAGTGGGCACGCCTGGCGAGTTCACCGGTGATAACTCGTAAATTGCAATGAGTGTCGTAAAGTAATTAACTAAGAAGTTAATTAGTGCATTTTTTATTTGTTGAATATTTATTTCCATTTCTCGTGCTACTAATGTCCGCCTCTTCAAATAACCCGACTCAACGATAACAGTTATGGTACGTGCCACCGGCGATTTTCAAAAATACTGTAACGCTTAATTTTCTACACCCGGTATATCATAGACCGTGGTCGTGATTCAGCGCTCGTGTTACGTTTGTCTTTTTCCGTGTTTGATTTGTTCGCTCTGTAAGTAATAATTGCAACACGAAATTGCCTCATTACATGACGCTGGTCAAACAGGCGCACGTTGGCAATACGACTTGGTATCAGCTTTTCTGGCATGCTAAGCGGCAGAAAAAAAAAAAACGTTTGCGGCACTGTACTTCCAAAACGTTTGGTCTCGACTATACCCATTTTCGCTGGAAACACAACAGAAGAAGAAAGAAAGAAAATGTTTTAATGAAACTTGCCGCGCGGAGATGCCCTCGTCGCGTCTTCGCCTTTACCGATGGACGCCCTAGCTACCCTTACTTGAAACTTAAAGCACCTCGGTGGCGGAGAGGCTGGATGCAGGCATCTGAAATCAGATATGCAGGGTGCCCCAAGTATCATGGACCAAGACATGAAAACTTGCAAATGCCACGTAGCTGGACAGAACCAAGGTAATGTTGCTCGTCATCGCTTGGAGATACTCAGATTATTTTTTTTTGCATTCCGCCTAATTACATATTTAGTCCTAATTAATTATTAAACTTCTCAAATATTATAATTAGATGAAAAATGTCAATGAGAAAATGGCACAGCAGCATAAAAAAAAACTTGGAGTGCGCTTAAGCTTCGCGTTTAAGAGCGGAACGCGATAGCGTTATTGGATGCCGTTGACGCCGACTCCGACACCGCATTTACTGTGACATGGGGCCCGATTCAAATTTATAAGGGCTCGGTTTTCAACCTTCCCCTCAATGTTGCCCAGAACGAAAGTACAGAGAAACATCATCCGAGTTGGAGGACGCTTAAGTTTCGCCTTTAAGAGCGGAACACGATAGCATTCAAATATTCCTGGCTGCTTATCAGGCCTTTTTCTCGTATATTCAAATTACAATGCGACGCTATCATCTCTATAGGTTGTGGTTACGTTGTACTTAACAATTTTTCTGACAGATTTTACTTTGAGAAGTTAATTTTTGTTCACTAATGCCTTGCGCCACGCGAAGGACCCGACCGGTCGGGGTGGATCGGGATGATGTGGTTAGGCTAGGCATGATTAGTTCCGCCAGACGCCTATGTTTGCGCAGACATCGACACCGCCGCTGACGCCAGATTTTCTGCGACACAAGGCCCTTAACGCTTTCGCGTTAAAACTCCCCATACAGATATCTGTTGTTCAATACGTGCTACATAAAAGTGTTTTTTCCGGGCGTGAAAGAAGTCCGCGAATACACGCAAAATTGCCGCGTGACTGTCCGCTCGAGGTGTTTATTTTTCTTCTTTTTTGTTATTGTGGAAGGGTTTTAGTGTTCGCCTAAGGAGGTGCAGTGTCTAACGCTAGTTTCATCTTTTTACCCAAGAGGGTTACAAAAGAAACAATCGCCTTTAAGTTTAGCAAAACAAAACAAAAAAACATTTAAGTCGCGGGAACAAGTTTTATGCCACGTCAAACGCTTGAGTTTGGCTTTTAGAAAATTTTCTTAGGCAGCTACAAAGTATCCCATTGTATTCTTGGCACGGACGGCATAAAGAACAACAGAAAAAGTCTGTAAAATCCCGTGATCACATTTATTTTGCAGCGCGAATAGCGTAAAAAAGCACAGTGCTTGCTTCTTGAAGTTGCAGAGGCTTTAAATAATAGGAGGAAAGCTGCCGCTTAACCGTACAAGAATGCGATTGCTGGAAGCCTGATTGTAGCACTGTATGGTATATTCATTGAATTTATGCTTATGATGCTTTCTGTTAGAATCATTATTCGGTACTTATGGGCTATGGCTTTTTGATTATTATTTTTGTCGACGCCCGCCTACAGTTCATGTCGCACCCTTGAGACTTCGCCGCACAAGAAGCAAAACCAGCAAGATTCGTGATTTGAAGAGAATATTCTTCTTTATTCTTAGTTGCCTGTCTTTTGTACGTCGTTGTCTTCAGGAAAATAAAGAGGCAGGCATAAAGAGCAGTTTTGAACTGCCGTGTTGTTAAGGCGCAGGATTAAACCCATCATTTTTAAGGAACTAGTTTTGTTAATAGAGTCTGGTGATAGGAAGCTTACGGGCAGCACTTATCATTGTTTCTTTCTCTTCATAAAAATATATTTAGTTCCAGAACGAGCAATTATTAACAGAGGAGCAGAAACAAAGAAGAGATGCGTAAGTGGAGCCGTTTTCTATGCCCGAGAAAAATAGATGGAGAGAGAGGGAAATGAATAAGTAAAAGGAGGTGAACTAGAGTTTGTCCAATTCGCTAGCCTACCCAAGAACGCGCTAAAGCAAACCAGGACTCGCAATCGCCTTTCTACATTCGTCAGTGTTTGTGACATTGTTCTTGTTCGTTAACCGACGTACCTTTTGGTTAAATTTATTGTGGTGTTTTATGTGCCTAAACAATGCTATAATGTTGAGGCGCGCTGTAGTGCAGCGCTGAATTTCATTTTCACCGCTTGGAGTTCTTTAACGTGCACCTAAATCTGAGTACTCGAGCATTCTTTCATCCCGCCCCTGTCGATAGGCGGTCGCTGTGGCCGGCATCGATCGAGCCCGCCACCTCCAGCTCTGCAGCGCCACGTCATAGCAACTGAGGTATACCACACTGGGTACTTGATTGATTGATTGATTGATTGATTGCCTTTATTTCTTTCTTTTGGTACATAAAATTTGCACACACTGAGTGGCCTTAGGCTAGTTTGGGTCCAAAAAATTGTTTTTGTTACAATGGCTATTTGGACATGGTAAACGTCATAAATAAAATCAAGTATACAATCATCAAAATATAAAATCAACAGTGTCATCAACAAAAGCAAACAATGTTGATAAAATATGAAATGGAGCATAAAACCAATCAATTTTAATGAAATTTAATATGAACTCTAATCTACAATATACAATGGTATATTTCAAAAGAAAGTACTTATGACCAAGTTACGCCGTGACAACTCGTAATTTGACGTAATAATACTTAACAGGCTTGTAATTTCATTCTTCGTGTTGGAATTTAAATACGCCTTGGCAGTGCGTGCTGGTTTGCCAAAATAGAAGATTATACTTCTATCATGAACCGGAGAGGACATTGGTGTATAGAAGCGATTCGTATTACTATGACGTGAAAAGAAAATGACCAGCACATATATTATAGGTGTGAAAGCACGAATACAAAATTATTGTTTTCTTCATAGATGCACATCTGTCTGCTGATCAGCCTAAGTAAAAGCACTCGCTCGCTGACCCGGCTTTTTTTTTAATACATCGTCAGCAATGAAGCACAAGCGTAATTGTCAGCAAACACAGTACACAAACTAATGCCGTTGACATACAAGGCAAAATGATATTCCTGCAATACTCTTATCCAGCCGAAGTAAGAAACTAGAATGGAAAGGCTATCGTTACCCAAGCAAGGTTTTGGAAGGAAGCAAATACACATACGGAGTGACAGTTTTTCCACCGTTTCTCGGCACTCCACTCAGTGCGACCTTCTGTGCTTCTTACAACTCGAGCAGGACTGCGGCAAGTCCGAAAAGAAACAAAAACACATTCTACAAAATGGCGCAGCGAAGCATCTTACAGGAACTGCTTCTCGAACTTATCTTTTAGGAAATACGCCATCGGTCCTGTTTCCTCATGCGAAGTAAGACTCCCGTTGAAGTACACGCGTATACACTAACAGCAAACGCTAAAACTTCTAACTTCACATTTCCTTCTTTCCACCACAAGAGAAGAGCAACGGGAAAGTCGAGGAAACGTGAGGGAACATTTCCCGACTTGAAATGAGAAAACAGAAATGGAAGGGTGGCTATTAGGTTCTACACTGCTATAAAAAAAAAAAAGTTTTCTTCGCCCGACAGCCTTCGGGGAGCAGCCGGCGTGTCAACAAACCAACAAGGCGTCTTCTGAAAGCGTCCAGTTTCCTCATCAGCGTTTTTCTTTGGGCTTTTCTTTCCCACTGGGCCACGTGGCGTGCGTATAACTTATAGACGGTGGCACTTTTGTTTTCTGGTGCCGATGCTGACGTCAGCTGCCGTGGAGGCGGGCGAGCGTTGAGTCCATCGGCGTCGTTAATTCTGGGAATGAAAGTCTGTTTATGGCAATATTGCCACACTTGCGTTTTTTTTTACTCGTTGTCTGTCGTGGCTTTTCACCAAATAATCGATGTTATTTTGTTATCTCTCAATGCGAGAGGCGATCGCTTTGAGCCCGCCGTGGCTGCTTAGTTGCTTTGGCACTTCACTGCTAAGCACGAGGTCGGCGGATCAAATCCCGGTACACCATTGGAGTTACAGAATGGATACCAAGAGAAGAGAAGCGCAGTCGAGGACGGCAGAAAACGACGTGGGTGATGAAGTTCGGAAATTTGCAGGCGCTAGTTGGAATCAGCTAGCGCAAGGCAGGGGTAATTGGAGACAGCAGGGAAAGGCCTTCGTCCTGCAGTGACCATAAATGTAGGCTGATTATATATGTATATAGATTGTACCGGAGCACATCGGCACCAGCTATGTGCCAGCCAGTTTGGAAGGAGACGTTGACGAGCTTGTGGTTCGCGCTAGGTCGGTTTTCAACGAGCTAGCTTGTTTTAACCGTCAAGCTTCGTCAAGTTTGCCTGCCGAACTCTCTTGTCACATTTGGTGGATGTGCTGGGTCGTCCCTTTCAGCGTCCTGGAACTCCGCAGCCGTACGCTACCATCTGCTTTCGCTATGACCAAGGACGCCAGCCCCTCGCGAACTGCCCCCGCTCCCACACCTGTCGTGTGCTCTGGGGTGCTTCGTCAGCGTGATCCTCCAGTTTTCAGTGGCACTGACGGTCACGACGTGGAATACTGGCTGGCCGAGTATGAACGTGTTAGCGCACACAACAAGTGGGATGAACGCGACAAGTTGACTTACGTCATCTTTTACCTTGCCGACGTCGCCAACCTGTGGTTCAAGAACCACGAAGCTGATTTTACCACCTGATCAGCGTTCAAAGAGACCCTCGTTTAGTTTTTCGCCCGGCCAGCGGTGCGCAAGCTTCGCGCTGAATACAGCCTCCGCGGCCGATCTCAACAAATTGGTGAGACCTTCACAAGTTACATTGAGGATATCATCAGCCTCTGTGGGCGGGTGAATGCGTCCATGTCGTTAGTTGCGTGGGCTGGGCAAAGAAAGCTATGTTTAAAAAAGTCCAAGGACACCTAGCACTTGATACGAGTTGCGAATGCGATAGCATTAATGTCTAATTAAACGCCGTTGAGCGCTCCTTCGAGTTGTGAACTCATCGCGGTCAAGTGAGCTCGTTGAGACGCTTGGCGTGTTTTGATTTGGCCTTACCGAGGCTCAATTAGAGCGCAGGTGAGAGCTTGCGCGGACAAGGAATGCGCTACTTCCGAGAGAGAGCGTGGTTGACGTGGCGTCGCGGCAAAGCCCTTTCCCTCACGCAACACCAGGCACGCTATTGCTACTGCAGGCGTTCCCGTTCGCCCGCTCTGGTGTGTCGAGGCGGGCTTGTGACGTGGCGTCGCAGCCAATGGCAATGGCAGCTTAGGTGCCGTTTCGATCCTACGGACGACAGACGCAAGGCTTGCTTGCTCAATGGGCCATTTGACGCTTTCGCATCGAAACATTGCGAACGAACCGAGGACCAGGCAATAAGTGATAGAAGAGAAGTTAATAAGCGTAACGTTGCGTGAAATCAGGAGGGCCGGCATTCGTGAGCGAACGAGTGCAGCTGATATTCTAGATGAGATTAGTTGAAAAAAGGTGGAATTTGGTAGGTTATGCAGTTTCCAGACAACAAATCGGTCCTGTGACAAATTGACAAGGTGGAGGGATTTCAATCAAAGGAAAAGATTGTCTCCATCCGGAAGGTATCACAAAGTTCAGATGGTAAAGCGGCAGGAGCTGAATGTCTTTGATAGCCCGTTCTTTCTCCGGACCAAGACGAATATTTTCGTGAACTGCGGAGCTTTCTTTCCGAGATGCGCACGGGTTTCATTTGTTGCTTCGTGCCACAGGTGTGAATTGATGACAATATTTCCATTTCGTTAATTAGATGTGATAAAATTAGGAAGTTAGCCGGCATGTAGAATGAGGAAGGCTGGCGGAAGAAAGTGCGAATTGGAAATCGCTAGAAGAGGCCTTCACAGCAGTCGACGTGATTTGTAATAATGATGATCATGAATATCTTTTATCTAAGATCCTTCTGGCGCATACATATTTCTTGCGCCTTATCTCGTGTGCCCTTTCGTTCAATATTTTTCATGGCACAATGTTTCTTATTGTTTCTTGTGTTTTTGGTGGTTGCAAGATTGTTTCGTCACCTATATACTAATATGGAACCTGCATGCTGTTACTAGGTGATACCTGCTCGTGCTGGATTTCTGGGCGCTAGATGTCTTCAATCAACTTCCATTTATCTTCCGTTCCATAAGTGACTGGTACGAACGCAAGTATTCATTCATTCACCACAATGACGACGAGGATAGTAGACGTTGTTATATGGCATTCACTGTGCAGTCTTCATTTCGTTCCACGTCGGTCCCACTAAGTATGTGAAACGTTCTTCCAAAACTGTTCTGCTTAGGAGGTGTAATTCGTGGGAAACAAATATCTTCAAGTGTAGACCCTGCCTTCTTCGAGCTTCTTTCAACTGTTAGAGCGTATCACTTTCAACCTCGCTCCACCTAAACTTCACCCTAATGAGTGGAACATTACAATATCGTTCCACGAATGTTCCGCAAAGCATTGTAACAAACTAGAAAAAGGTTTCACTAAGTGTAACTGCAATGGAAAGAGAACAAGAGTGTATCGTTCACTTGTTGTAACCAACTACATATAATGAGCGCAGCACTTATTGGGGCGAAGAGCTTCAAGGCCACTCCTGTACCCGTTCTGCGGTTTCTTCGCCAAGGCGGCGACAGACATTACGTTGGGTTCCGCTGCAGGCTCGGCCAACTGGCGCTCATTATCGATCCCTCGCAGGCGCGCAGACGGGCTGAGCGTTCGCGGGTAAGAGAAGGAATCTTCGTTTCCTCCTTTCTCGGCGTTCTCATTGCGGCATCGCGATTTTCACTCCCCCTCGGTTTCTTTCTTCCAGCACACTGCATCAGACGCGCCGGCGTCGTCACTCTGAGGGAAGTTTCTATAGTGCGTGACCTCGTGGCTACTGACCCTATTCCGTATAGACGCATTGCGGGTCCGGGAGCGTCGCGCGTCTAGCGCGACACTCACTGGCAGTCAAGATGGAGTGTGCTCAAAGCACAGCTATTTCATCCTAGACTACATTGTCCTCTGAGGGATTCCGTTGTCAAACGTTATCACCATCCATTGGGGTTTCTGAATATAGATTCGGGGACTCAATCGGACGCATTTTATTAGATTTGCACGTACATGCAAATACACAAAAGCCGTTAAGACAAACGAAGTACTAAGGTAGATTCATATCAAAATTATTCTGCTGAGGTACGCCTTGTGTCTCTCGTGCGTCAGTCACACCGCTTTTAGGGAAGAGTGTTGCCTACAGGGAGCATACTAGAAAAAAATTATTCTTGCCTAGTTTAAGTACCGAGTACAAAACTTCTGGTTAAATGTATAATAGGTCAACACAGTGACAGGCGAGAAAGCGTCATTTGTTGGCTTAGAGCAGGATCAAAGGATGAGGAAACAGAAGTTTGGCACGTGACTCGATTTCCTTTGTAAGCATGGTCACAAGCGACAGCCTGATGCAAAATCTCAGGCGGCAGTGGTAACACGCGCGTGATGTGAAGCAAATGAAATCTACACCCATGCTTCACATATGAGAGCTCTCTGTAAAACTGCAAACGAAGCCATATGTAGCTTTGGGTAAGCCCACTTCCAGTTTCCTGCCTGATGTTTTCTCCCTCTTTCTGAAAAAGCTTCCGCAAAACGTTTTGTTCTTTCTTTTCGTTCATTATGCTAATTCTCGATTTGTTTTGCACATTTGACAGAAAAATATAGAGCCAGAGGTTTATGATATGTTTATATGAGCCAGAGGTTTTTGACGTCGTGAAGCGGCGTACACCTTCCGGATGGCGACGCCGAAACTGATTCGCAGAAACAAGTATGGCAGTAAATTATTTACCGCGCTAGAGTGTACTAGATTGGGGGAGTGGGTCAACGAGGGCTCTGTGCTGAGGCATTTTTTATGGAAAATCCAGGTGGCGCCATGTTCACTTTCTTCCGATTGAGCGGTCCCGCTCGCCGGCCGGACGCTTGTCGCGTCGGAGACCCTACCGCAGCTGCATGGAGCTTGACAGGCTGGATTACTCGGGGCGTAGATCTATTCGCGCCACCGACGGTGCGTCGG
>NC_051155.1:52689353-52806774 GCF_013339745.2 Dermacentor silvarum
TTGTGCATAGTGTAAAATCTGTAGATATAAATGAAATACCGTCATAGCTATTAGAAGAACAAACGGACAAGTGATCGCCAGTGACCGAAAAACTCTGTTTCAGACCGTTTCTTTTTTATTTACAAAAGAAAGCATGCTTTATGGTGAATGCCAAGAAAGTTGAAAAGATTTGCCTTCAGTGCTTCGAGGCAGAAAATTTGTGTCCGTCCGCCTTTAACTATGGACATCCGCGCAAGTTTCCTCGTCGTATGACAGCTTCGAGTTCTCGCAGTTGTCTTCGAAGTAAGCCATGCATTTCGGCGGAATGTGGTCTTTGACTTCTTCTTTTACCCAAAGTACGCATTCTGTGATGTAAGGAAATTATTAGTCAAAATACAGTCTCCACAATTCCCAAGCATAGGTTTCCTGGGGACATTAACGAAGCGCACAGAATATAGTGGTAACTTATACCACATACACAATGTACAAGGTGCTCTGTTTTTTTTTTTCAATATGCTCAGTTGTTAAAATTGCCTTTGGCCGATAAAACTGCTCAAGTTCATGAGCTGAATCACTCAAAGGGGTGGCCATCACCTCCTGCAGAAATTGGAATGCGTCATCGGCAAGATTATCAAGATCTCGCCACTTCATTTTTAACTAATAATCTTGCGGCACATGTTGTCATTAACGAATCGTTGCGAGTGACTCGACAGGGTGCATCCACTTGGAAACATTTGTGGCGAGGACAGCAGTTGCTAGATACTCTTTCCCAAAGTGTAGCAGCAAAGCCATTGTCGTTCTGTCATTTTAGCGCTTGAATATTGACAAGAAAACACTTTATATTATTCTAAGCTAGCGGAACAATTATGTGAAAGATATACGTGCATTTCCGCAGTCACCGTGATGTTCTGTATAAAGTCGAAATGCATAACATCGCGGCCACGCGCCGTAGGCTGAGGATGCAAGTGAAGGCAAGTGATGTGGAGCTGAGGTTGGTTGGTCGATCTCGCGCGCTAAAGGACGGACGAGGGGAGGAGACTAATGCACCGAGACTAAGAGCGGGGGGGGGGGGGGGGTGGGGGGGGGGTGGTTCTACTGCTGCGGGGCTGCGAGTGGCGCGGCTGAGTGCGCCAAGCGATCTGAGGTGGTACGAGTCTTGGCGCGCCAAGGGTTGATAGCTTTTTGGTGCTCTGTTGTTCTCGTCACTTAGTTTGCGTTGAAGCGCGCGGCAGCACGACCGGCAATTCGCTCTCTGCTGCTGCTGCTGCCGCTGCCGCGCTTCGTCACTCCAGCGTTTTGGCAGCGAGTTTTCGCGGCCATCGAGCGAGATGTGTTCGTGTTTTCCAGCGCGCGTGTGACACCATGCTCGTTATTTAGGTGGTAAGGGAATGTTTACAACATTATGCGGTTGATAAAACAACTGTCCTTAGATTGTATAGCTGTGTAATAGTTTGCTATCGAATCGATGCTTCGCCTTCCGGACGAAACTGCGGCTATTTTTCCTGAAGATTGACGGCGCAAATCTATGTGCCTTTCAATTTATTCTGCAAGTAACTCCTATTTCTAACGCGATAGCGTTAAGGGTCCTGTGTCGAAGAAGATTATATATGCATACATATATGATCTTTATATATGTATATATATATACATATATAAATGTGTGTGGGGGGAGGCGGTAAAGGCGCATCCTGTCATAAATACGGGGAATGCAGTGTTTGGCGTCAATGAGAGGCGCTTCGGCTTCTGTGGGCTAGTTAACGTAATACACTGTCATTCGCAGTATACATTAAACAGTCTCTTCTTACACACAACTTCCTGTCAGAATTGTTTTTTGTGAGTGTTTTATATACAGAAACACATTAGCCTTCTATTGTGATGAAGCAAAAGTATTTAGCGAAAAGGAAGTAAAAAGAAACGTGCAAAGGTTTCTGAATTCAATTCTGTCACTTGTGCGTGTTTGTTTGAGTCATGACCAAGCGCCTATTCTCCGTAGCGCCACAGAAAAAAACACATAAGTTTTTGCTCCAGCGAAATGAACAGATAATTTCGAATTTGCTTAGAGATGTTATTCTCCTATGTCAGCGCTGAGAAAATCATTACCATCAACATTCATGAACATGTTTGCTTTAAAGCAGGTGCTTGCTTAAGCCCTTTGTGCGGCTCCATTACCAAACTAACGCGAGAAAGTTTGCATAAAATTTAGCTACATTATTCATGTATTGCTTTTTAGTGATATATGGTCGTGTGTTTATGTATATAGCAATAATGAAGGAGGACAATTCAATACTTTTACATGCTACATAAAGTGCGCGTTTTAGCTTGTTTCAACAATGCATTTGGAAATAACTAGAAAGCTGAAATATTAATATTTTCATAAGCCGCTTTCAAGAATCAGACGTAAGATCATACAGGCTGTCCCAGCTAAGGAAAAGCAAGGCATCTAAAAAATAATAAGTAGTAAAATGTACATTGATTAGACCTACGCGTTGTTTGGTCACCTGTCCTCTCTGCCAACAAGATAATTTTATTGTCTGCCTAATTTTTAACGAATATCTAAATAACACCTTAGTTTTGAGTTAAGGGCGTAGCTTCCGGCGGAAAAGGCGTTATTTCCTTTAAACCCGCCGTTCAGTTGTTGTCAGCCTGGTTTATTATGCGTAACAATTTCCTTCGCTCTTTACTCGTAGCGCACGAATTAAGAAACGTAGCGCGTGATGACGCGCCCGCGCGCCGTGACAGAAGTGGCCCGAAAACTTATTAGACGTAACTCTATCAGCTCATTGCCAGGCCCACCAATAACATAGTCATCGCGTGCACCGGATCGCCACACGGAACACGCAGCATGCGATCAGGGGAAAAAAAAGGGTGAAAATTAGTTTGGAAAAGTGATACGCCGTGGTTAGCTTGTATACCAAAATTATTCGCTCCACTCGTGAATGCTGTTTTTTTTTTTGCTATTTGTGTTTCGGTGCGTGTAAGATTACTGGCAGTCTCGCAGTAAACAAAATAAGAAGCAGAGTTCTGTTTCGTAAGGTTATTAGATAACCATTAATAATGCTCAAGTCTCACAAATTTAGAAGTTTATTTTGCTGAAATGAATATAAAAGAATGAAAATTACACGACCATGGCTACCACTCTCTTTTACAATGTAGTAATTATGGAAAATAATATTTTAAGAAGAAACGTCAGTTCAAAAATTATTATTAACTAAATAAGAAATATCGCTTGCATTGTGAACCCTGGTGGGCGCTGTAATGGAAGTGAGAACTTTGCTCACCTTGCTTTTTTTTTTTCAAATACATTCGAGAGAAGTGTAGCAGAGAATGAACCAATTCGAAAATTAAAGATAAAATATGTAGTGAGGACTGTATCGCACCGATTGTCAGGGAACACGCAGTTGGAATGACCTGCCAAAGCTGAGGGGCCCTCATCGAAGTGATGCATGTTTTTAACGTGATAAGGAAACAAGTCAATTTATTTACCAGCTCACGGTCTAGGGTCTGTCTATATCTATATTTTCTTACCTTGCCAGCCGTTGTAAGGCATTCGCATGACGATGCAGTTTTTGTAGTCTGAGTAGTCATATGTACCAATCTGAAGAGGCTCGTCATCTATCAGAGAGAGAGTAAAAAAAATGTGTCTTCAACTCAAAATTCTCAGTCTGGGTTTAAAAACTGGATCACACACGGAATCGAAAAATTCAAATGGTTCCAATTCGTTTATTCGTTCACCGTGCAAAAGAATACAAGTCTGGCGGCCGGACAGCTTGCTGCCAAAATGTTTACAATAATCAGGCTTCGCAGCCAGTAAAACTTTTTCTGATACCTCATGGTAACGTTTTATCAATTAATTAGCAGTCGACATTTAACAAGGTCTCATACAGGAACATTTTGTTTTGACAAATACCGACGGAAATGCAGAAACCAGATTTGGTCAATATTAATTAACGTCAGTTTCGTTATTGCCGTAGTTGGACGTGTTCGGATTTATTTCTTTTACTGCTGCTATTATCTGCTTATTTGCAAGGGGAAAATATTTTCGCTGCTTGATTTCTTCCCCGTGAAGCTCTTAGCTACGAAGTTGTCTCTGAACACTCCATTGTGCTGAGCTTATTTTACAGTATTCCTTTAGCATTCGGAATAAAGCAAGCACTGTGCCTTACCGGCATCTAAGCTTTGCTTTCTACCGATATATCAAGGCTGATACCACGCCTCTCCCGAATAATAATTAGTAAGAAAGCGTGAGTCGTATATACCGCGGTGTTTGTGCACAAGATTATTAGCGTGCTGGGCACTCAGAGGACCACTCAAAAGAAACGTTATTTTGGCTGTACTGGTAGTCTAGCCTTCTGGAGCACAAAAAGAAAGTCACACTAGCTGTTAGTAGAGAGTTGTTAAGCCAGGAAACACTCAACATGAGATGCCGGTGGCGACGCCGCCTCTAAGTTCTCGCACCCGATCGCTGTGACGTCATAGATTTTACGGCATCTGCTGAGGCCTAGTTAAAGTTTTGTCGCTCAAGACCGACTGACATATTTTCCAAGTCAGGCAAACATTTGGCAAGTGCTCAGGTCTTCTCTGGAGCCACAACAGCCCAATATACACGAAAACAAAAATTGAAATCTCTGAAGTCACATTGATTTACCAGCGCCGGCGTTTCGCCGCGAAATTGAAACGAATTAATGAAACTTCGTTGCTGAGTTTCTCCTTTAATATTCCGCTATTACGCTGACACTAACGTAAATATAATTTTGAACGTGCACTTTTCAGTCTAAATTGATTTGGCGTTGCTATGCACTGTCTGAGAGACGGCTCCAAAAGGTTGTAAGGGGTGTTGAAATGAGGTTTCACTCCAGCCTAAGTATGGTGACCATAGCCTAAGTATTAACTCCATTAAGAACGCCATTTTCACATGGAATTTATTCCTCTTCGTCGTCGCATCAATTCCTGAGCTTTGTGGCGGACTACTAGCGCAAAGGTCTATGAGAGATTCGGGCAAATTATCGGGCCAAAACGTCAGAAATTCAAGCATTTTAGGCGTGGCCTCATGGAAAAAAAACACGTTCACCAGGTGTTAGGGCCCATTCACACTTGCGACTAGGCGAGGTCGCGCGACCAAGTTAGTCGCAAGTAGTCGCAAATGGTCCCTTTTCTCGAAAGGCGACCATTTCGGGCCAGTCGCTCACTGCTCGATTTTTCAGTCGCGCGACCGCAATTTCAGAACAGCTGAACCAATCAGATGCGAAGGAACAGGACGTCCGTATACGCTGATGCTTATTTTAAGCAGCGATGACATTTCAAGCAGACGTGAACGGCATATCGTGAGACATTTCGGTTTAGCGACTCGTCGGTCGCATTTGCCAGTGTGAACATCGTTCGTCTTGAGTAGCTTTCTGGTCGCCAGTCGCAATCGGTCGCGCGAACCTCGCCTAGTCGCAAGTGTGAATGGGCCCTTACACTATTGTAACACACTAAGGCAAAAGCCTGCTGCACATTCGGTAAAACATGAACTTATACAATCGGCATTAGACTTCTTTGTAAGGCATATTGGTAATGCGTTAAGTTATACAATCGGGGCTAGACTTCTTGCAAGACATAACGAGCCGCAATGGGAAGTATACGTGTGGCACTAAGGCGACCTCCTTGAAGCCACATATGAACACTTAACGTAGTACCTAAAGTGCAGCTTGGTAGTGCGCGCACTAGGTCACACCTTTAGTCAGCGAGATGGCTGCGACGTGACATGTGCAATCACGCACGCACTAGGCATGCCTTTAGTAACCGAGGACCGTGGAGCAGACGTGGCTTCTGGGAAGCGTGCTGGTCTCGCTCCCTAGAGTCCCGGGTTCCATTCCCACCGAGACCGAAATGTACGAAATTATTTTTTTCAAAGCCACTAATTTACTTTGCTTACAGGAACCTATTTTAGATATGTGACGTCAATCCAAGCATTTTTTGCGGCCTCGGCCATTTTTCGTCACGGCGCAGTTTTGCCACGGTCACCGCCAACATAGACAC
This sequence comes from Dermacentor silvarum, assembly GCF_013339745.2. Lineage (NCBI taxonomy): Eukaryota > Metazoa > Arthropoda > Arachnida > Ixodida > Ixodidae > Dermacentor > Dermacentor silvarum. The sequence goes on from NC_051155.1 coordinate 52,695,351, forward strand.
CTTAAGGCTTTCGCCTTAATGACTACACAGCCGCCTATTACTACGTTGTTTAAAACATTAGATGCAGTTCTCCACAGTGCTGCTACTTTTCGTGCTTGTTCACTGCTTCGAGCATTCTGAATTTATTTCAATGTGCAACAAATTTAGCTTGCAAAGCTCCAAGATCTTTATGTGAAATTAAATTTGTTTTCTTGCGTGTTTTTTGCTAAAGCATACGTGTACAGATACAGCAGTGTTAACTTCGCACTCTTTTCGTAGAGCTGGTTTAATGTACTTACCGTTTACGTTCTTGAAGATAAACTCGCCTATCTTCGCTCCCGGAAGAACCAGAAATGTAACATTACGCCTGAATAACACATCGCAAGCTTTACTTTATGAAAACACAAGCCACCATTTAAATTGTGTGACATCGTAACATATCGTGCAAATGAATGAAGTTTCTGTTTAGAAATGTGTAAAGTAAAAACAATATTACACTTTAAGATGACCTCGTAATTATAAATTAGAAGCGTGGGTGTATTATTGTCTTTGTTTTTTTAGCTTCAAAGCTGGTGCAGTCATTCTGCACGTATCCGAATGAAGGGTGGAGAGAGGGCATGAAAACATGTCCAGAAGACCGCAGCGCTAAAACAAAATAAATCTCTCAAAGAAAGGCATTTGTTAACTCTAGTGCCACCCATTGGCCAGCACCTACACCCAAAAAGAATTCCTCTGGGTCCTCGATGCACTGGCAGCGTCCGCCTCTATAGAACTGCGAGTGGGGAACTGATCAAAGAAATTTCCACCGCTTTTTACGCTCTGTCTACCCCGATTCGCAGGCATTTATCCCCCATCCACTGCACTCGCCTTGTGTTAGAATGTTACAAATTCGCTGACTTGCGTTGTCCCGTATGTATCGCTTTCTATTCACCGCTGTTGCAGTAGGAAATTTTAGCTCTTGCATTGTTATGCCTCGTGGGTCATGATTATGTGCAGAAATGCCATTCAGGTGGGGACCGTACTGCACGTTCCTTTCGCATTTCTTCATTGCCGTGATATAATTGCCTTATTTAACTTGGCCAGACGCCCGCTTATTCTTGTTAGCTTATTACGTTTTTTTTTCCTCCCGGAACGCCAGCCAGAACACACAGCCCTGTGGCATCGAGGGATTATGTAAATGATGAAAACAATACTGATCAAAACTGCACCAATAGTTCTGCTTCCCTTTCTTATCTCATCATTATACGTCGTCACACACTTACGTACCCTCTCCCCCGCAGTGCAAAGTAGCTAGATAAAGCGAGTTAGCCAAGGTTAATCTGTTTACCATCCCTAAAAATATTCTATACCTTTTCTTAGGTTACACGCGCAGCAAAACTTGAATTTTAGGAAACCTAAGCTATTGGAATTTATTATTCGTCGAAGTGCATTCGATTACCAGACACAATTTCATAAATCTTATTCAGCTGAAAACATCGAAGCAGCGAACTTAACTATGCCTCGCTCGTTGTAACAAACTTTTTGGGGAAAGCATGGGTACTGAAACACGTCAAAAGAAACCTTTGATGTCCAATGCTGCCACACATTTTATTCCGGTATCTATACACTAATCACATTACCATGGCGGCTTGACACGGGTAGTTTGAGTTTTGCGAAACTGGCCCTACCAGTTTCACAGCATCGGAAACTTAGCTTCGGCTTACCAGACGTCGCCAGTTGCTCGTTCGCAACCGAGTGGAACTGTTTATTGCCTTCTTAGCACAGCAGTATTCCGCAATTTTTGAGTCTGGCCAAGCTACTCCAGGTAAAAATTACATCTTTTGCCGTACATTGACAAATGTGTTATCCAAGCAAGTGTTTCAAGCCCTTCCGATGTAACTAAGTTCTGAATTTAACAAAACGATTACTGGGTATCGCCTACTTTGTTAAGTCAGAATTGTACTGTTGCTCACATTTTTTTCGAAAGTACTTTCCGTATGCGATAAAGTTAGTATACTAACCCTAGAACAAAAGCTGGGCGAAAGAGCCGCCATGCTACTAGTACTCATTGTGGCCAAAGCAGTTATCTCCAAAATGGCTAAAAACCTTTTTTTAATAGTAACAACACTCAAGCTATAATGCGAAAATAAGTATTCGCGCGTAGCACGTGCGTGCGAACATTGTGTAAAGGTCACTATATATTTTTAATAAAGATCGGATAGCTTTTTATAAAGGTTACTGTGAGGGAGAGGATGCGTGTGCACATGCCTTACTAGATGGCGCCACCATACTAAGCGATGCAAGCAATCGCGTCCGATCACGCGTTTTGTCAAAATCGCATCTCATCGTCGGCGTTCGCTTTTGACTCGTACTGAGAGCTCAACTTTACCCGTAATAGATGTGACAAGCACAGATTTGATAACTGCACAATACGATCAGTTTTCGCAATTTTTTTAGTTCTGACGTCGTTTTATCACGGCGGCGTCCATGCGGTTACCAGTTTCAATGCATAGGTGATACGGGGAGCTTTGCCGGTGGAGTTGGTTATATTAACTCTATGTATGATGCCAGAATTCTTCCATTTGGTTTGTCATCTCACATTCCTCATTCTGCGCCGGTGGAGCTACTATATTACACTTACGGTTCATGACCTTCGTGTCCTCTGAGCATCCACACATATTTCACACTTCGTGCATTCCTGTCGTAGTCACTCTGCACGGCCCTAAGGCAATCAAGATCTCCATCGTTGTCAACGTCGAAAATAGCGACGACGCTTGGAAAGTTCTCGAAAACCTGCAACATCGCATGTTCCATCAGATATTGAAGCACTCTGATGTCGCCGTAACTCGAATGCAACACTATGGGTAAGGGTAAGTGGTGTTCAGTCGGAATATTGGTAACGTGGTCATCAAATGAAATCAGTACTCAATCAGCTTCTCTGACGAACTGCTCAGTATTAAATGTTAGCACGTTGATTGCTTTCGCGTGCAACACCCAATCTGTTGCCCGCTCCTTCAGATTTCCTAACACCTCAATGTGATTCAAGAAATAAGCTTTGCCCTGCAACCGACGTTGGCGTTATTGTTGTCATAGCGTCGGTGACGTTATCGTTGGACATAGTAGCGCATAATCTACCACCAAATCGCACGTGGAGGGAAGCTCACTCAAAGCAGGAAAATGTATTGGTTCTGAGGTTGCGGCTCCTTTTCTTACTGACATATAAGTATTTATGCGATAACTAGTTATTAATGGAAGGCGATAATACTATCATAACTAGTTATTACTGGGTATTACTGGTTATTACTGGTTATAACTAGTTATTACTGGTAGGTTATTTATGCGATAACTAGTTACACATGGGGCACAAGGTTGGTCGATAAAAAGACGCTTGAGAAGAAGTGAGGTACCATGCAACAAGCGATAGGCAAAAAAAAATTATACGCACAGCGTTAATACACTGTAAGACAGCGGTGGGGATAGCGAGCAAGCGGGAGTAGGTGATATTCTAGCTGATCAGATTGAGAAGGCGAAATCGAGTTGGGCAGGCCATGTAAAGCGTCGGGCAGTTTCTTGTAGTTCTATTGAAGTTACAGTATAGATGCCGTGAGAAGGCAAGTGTGGTCGAGAACGTCAGAGAAGCAGGTGGTGTGACGAAATTAGGAAATATACAGGCACAAGATGGAGTCGGCTGACACAAGACAAGTGCATTGGGAGATGGATTGTAGGGACCTTCGTCTTGCCGTGGAAATAAAATCGACTGATAATGATGATGACGAATGTTAGAACGATCGTTCTTTTTTTTTTGGCTACGGTCTTTATTACTTGGTTTTCTGTTCATGTCATTACTTTCAGGTGGTTGTTATTGTGATGGCTGAAGTAGGATGAAATTGGGGAATGTTGGGATTGAGAAAAATGTTTTTTTTTTTACACAAAAAACAGCACCCAGCTTCGTGATATTTTGCCTTAACTTTCCTGGGCAAACGTGTATGTTTCCAATAAGGTATGTGATCATCAAAAACTTTGCTGAACCGCTCGTGCAAGAAATGCAAAGTTTAACAAAAAAAAGAAGGAAACGGATAGGCTTTTTTGTGCTTTCAGTGTTTCTTTCGCCAGTCGTGTGTACCGGCGCGGCCATTGCTAGTGGGAACACGGATCAAGTGGCATCGCTCTACGGAGTGCCCCACCACTGGCGGCTCATGAAGCTTTGCGAAGCAGGCGCAATCAAAGCAACTAGCAAATAAGCCCGGCGACTCGTCTACTATGGTGAGTCGACTGTCAAGACTTCACGTGGTGCAGGTGGTGGCACACCGTGGAGGGCTGCCACGGACTCCCCTGTTCCCGCAAGCAGTGACCGCACCTGTACATGATACGAGCCTCAGGTTTCCTATTCATGTAATGCGTTTTATTGCGATAGCAATTATATGGACACTTGAACCGGATTTCTGCCGTCGGCGTCGTCGTCGCCGTCGTCGTCGCCGTCGTCGTCGCCGTCGCCGTGAGGTTCCCTATAGATAAAATCTTCGCCGCGCGCCGTATGCCCGAGAGGAAGCGTGCGGAGACGCGCGCTATCACGGAGAGCGAACGCACTCAATCTCCCACGCGCAAGCAAGGAAGCAGAAAGCCAGCGCCGGAGGGAGCAAGGGGAGTGGGGGGGGCGCACTTCTCTGCCAACAACCGCGCTCGTCGCTCGCTCGCACCGTCTCTTATCTCCACACGGCTCTGACCTTTAAGTGCATTCGCCGCTCAGTTTCCGTTGAAGCGATAGACGGCACGTACCTTCGCCCGCTGCGGCGTATGCTTGCTGCCAGCGTTTTGACAGTCGTTGTCTGCTGTCATTCAGTGTGATCTCTTCGTGTTTGTGCGCGCTCACACCACGCTTGTTCATTCAGTTCGTAATAGTCGGGCCACATTTTCCAACGCACGCTACACACGCAATGCTGCCCGGATCGGCAGTGCAGCGCTACAGGTGTGTCCCTTCGCACGCGCTGCCCACGGGAAGCGCTTCTCATCAACACCACCATTTCACACGCGCCTTCTCGTGGTCATCGAGTCTCTCTTCATGTCGGTCTACTTACGCCGCAGCACACCTGCTTACTTAATCAGCTCATGTTTACTACAATTCATATTGCTACCAAAGCCGCTCACCTTACTTCGTATGACATTGCTGTGTTGCTATCGCATTCATTGCTTCGCCCTTAGGGCGAAACTGTGACATTTTTATTCGAGCAAGTTTTGTTTTGTTTCATGTTACCGCAGCCACGATCTCGGAACGGCTGAATAGGTATTCCACGTCTTCTAGTTACATTGTTGCAGAAGCTATATGCAGTAAGAAGTAAGAAAGGTGGAAATGCGCTTGGCTTGTGTATACTTTTTTGTCCAGTTTAGGGAGGTGTAAGATTGTATTGATAAAATAATTATTTAATTACTGAATCAATTTATTTGTTTAAAAATACTGCCGGCTTCCGTTTGGAAGCCCAGGTAGGAGTGGTACACACATCACATCATTTCAAACACTTTTCCCTCAGGGGAACAACAACAAAAACGCATAATAAGCAAGGCAAGCATAATCTAGTACACAAGTCCAAAGAAATAAGATGGCGCCATCACATTTGCTACCAATAGGAAAGGCGTATTAAAAGAAACATCAGAATATGTAACAGAAGCAAAAAGAAACAGTGAACGCATGACATTACAAATACGCCTGCACTGCAGATAAGAAGGAACCTGATCTGCAAGTATGCAAGTTAAGCAAGCCACACTTTCTATTAAGCTGCCTTTCTCCTTCAGTTACCCCAGAGATTTGCGTTTCCTGCTTCTGTCAGCCTTTCGTTTTGTTTTAAAGCGAAATTGTTTTGTGCCGAGTTTCACGATTGATTTCCGGCAACGAATGAAACGTCGGCTCCGGCGCCTCCATCTACAGGAGCGGTGAAGCGAAGTACTGCATCGTCAAACAAACGAGCGCCGACAGGGAGCGACAGGGAGCGCCGACAGGGACTACCGAAGGAGCGGAACGGAGGCTTCAACGCTGTGTAGCCTTAGAATAAAGAAGCAAGTGTAGCCGTGTGCGTAGAGTTTCATACAATAATTATGCAATAAATAATCACGCAATAAAAAACATTATTAAAATTGACGAATGGCAGGATGCGATCACAGGACCTCTAGCAGAAAATCCCGATGTTTAAATCATTACGCCATGGACGCGTGCTGCGAGTGGGGACACAAAACGCGTAAAGGTATCGTGGGCGATCCAGTGAATTGAGACGCTTGGCGCGTTTCGATTTTGCCACTTCGACAAGCTGAACCGTTGTAACTTGTAGCGATTGTGCGTGTTGACAGCGTCTTCTGCGCGTCGAAAAGTATAGATTGCTGTGAAATTTACGGCAATTAAGGCGAATAAAGCGTAATAATTAAAAAAAGCCACAGAAACATCTAAGTCCACAAGCCCGAAGATCAGACAAACCCATGTACTTATGTGGCCTCGTGTAGGCAGTTAACGTCGGATTAGCCTGTGGCGCCTCGTCGCCTACGGATTGCGGCTTCAACGGGCATTCGCAGTGCACCGCCTACTGCTTCGCTTGCGATGGCACCACCTAAGACAACTGCTGCGCTAAAAGGCGCAGAAAGGCAACGACATCGCTGGGCGAATCTATCTTTGCTTAGGCGAGAGACACGCCAACATGAAGCTAAATGCCTTCGCGCGTTCGCGGTGCACGTTGCCAACTCTGCCACTGGCATTGCTGCAGCTGTGCGCGTCGCAGATCGACTGGCTGCCGGACCGGGGACTGACAAGGAGGGAGAGATCCCTCCTGCTACGCCTACGGATTGGCTGCTTCTGGACAGCCGCCCGGAGCTTCCGTCTAGGTAGAACTCACTCACCAGCCTGCACACAGTGCGGGGCAGACGAAACACTGGAGCACCTCCTATGTTTCTGCCCCGCACTCAACGAACACCGAGCCACCATGGTGGCTCAACTACGCCGCATGGGCCTGCCTTCAGCCTCCAGCATGGTCATGCTCTTCCCAGCCCGCAGTTCCAGCAGGGTATTCAAGGTCGTACTCTGCTACCTTGCCGATTCGATGCTGGCTGACCGACTGTAAGGGCACCCTGCCGGAGATGATGACCACTACCCTCTCCCTCCCCTTCTTCCACTTTTCCTACTTTGTATCCCCCTTTCCCCGCCCCTGAGATGCTGAGCCGTGCTCCCTATATGGGCTGCAGAAACATGCATCTTTTCTCTTTTCCTCAACCTCTACTACTACTACTACTACTCGACTGGCAGCCGTAGCCACTACGGAGCCGGGCCAGATGCTCGCACCTTCGCCGGAGCCACTCGCCAGCAGGACAGCGGTCGCCATCAGGACTCCCCGCGCCAAGCAACCCTGCAACGTTGTCGCGGGCCCGCAAATCGTGTGCCTTTCGCTGCATCGGACCGTGAGTTCATGAGGCAAACATGCAACAGCTTCTGTGAAGACACGTTTCACTTTCGTGTTCTACCGATTCCTATGAAAGGGGGATCAACCATAACTTTTAAAAGTGGAACTGTTTAAGCCGGAGGTTGGCCCATATAGCGTATACCAGAAACTGCGCCTGGCGATTACGTCCGCGCGCGTTGCCTAGCAACCACTTGGCACAGCTGCGCCTCGCTTCGCCGCCGCTCCACACCACCGCGCCGAGCTTCTACGACCATGCACCTGCTTCGTCTAGCCATGACGTCACTTCGCGTCGCCTAGCAACCACATGGGCCCTGGTTCGCCTAGACATATGTCAATGCTTCACCAGGCCGCGTCTTGAAGCGCGTCGTGCGGCCAAGCGAGAATATGCGCGTTGGCAGTGAGCCGATCCGGAATACCATGCCGAAGCTGCAGCCGAGAAGAGGCGTCGTCGAGTCGAAGATCCTGAGTTTCTAGAACGAGAACGCCAGAGTCTGCGTTTGACTACAGTGCCTGGAATTTCTTGGTACTGTAGGTTGAGGGGGGACGACGACGATGTTCGTGCGTTCGGCTGGTGGCTCCTTTTGATGGTGAAGTTTTTTCTATTTTTTGTGTTTAATCGTACATCAGCAACACCCAGCGCTGTTTGTGCGGGCCTTCAAGACTGCTGCTTTGCTGGGAGGCCCTCCCTGCGAAGCCTGCTATGGAGGAGATGGTGGTGGACCCGTCTAGCGACAGGGACAGACCTCCCGTCGCAAGGAAGCGCCTCAGCTCCTCAGTGGAATCAGAAGCTGCCGATTCCGAATCTGACGCCAGGTCGGACAACTCGGATGCCTTTATACCTGCTAAGCATCGGCGTTCAAGACGGAAGTCTTCGACATCGTCATCAAGCGAAGCAACCATTATATACAACAGCATCGTGACTACGACAGTAGCCTTCGTACCAGTCGACGTGATGGTAAGCCTGAATGCCATCTCCTAACAGAAATTGCATGAATTCTTCTTCAAACTGGCACCGGGTCTTATTCAAGAGGTTCGAGTGAACCCCAAGGAAAAATATCATTGCCGTGGACACAACAGATGAGAAGACGGTGCAAACTCTACTTGGTCTGTCTCAACTCTGTGGTGTCAACACGCGGGCTTACATACCACAGGGAGCGGATGTAACAGCTGGCGTCATATCCGATGTTGACCTCGAACTTCAAGACGACGTGTTAAAAAGTATGATCGTTTGCACGCCACCATGCAAAATAATCAGCGTTCGACGGCTCGGCTCGTCAAAGTGTGTGAAGATTCTTTTCGACTTTGCAAAACTGCCTAGTCATATAAAGGCTGGACTAGTGCGATACCCAGTTCGGCCTTTCGTACCAAGACCCTTACAGCGCCGCAAATGTTTAAAGCTTGGTCATGTGCAGGGTTTCTGCACAAGTGCGGTGGTGTGTGCTAAATGTGGTCAAAATCACGACGCAAATTCTTGCGACAGTCCGACATCTCGGTGCCCGAACTGTAACGGTGAACACTTGGCAACAGACAAAGAATGTCCCACACTGAAGAAAAAACTAAAGTTCCTTAAAGATAAAGCTAAGAAGAAGGCATCAGGAGAGAAGCCTAGTAGCCGCAGTGCCCGTCCAGCGGCTACAAATGGCAAAACTGAAGATATACCCGCACGTACGAAGAATAGCAAGGACAACGCGCGTCGGCAGGAAACTGGGAAGCGGAATTTCTGTCTCTCTGCGATATCGTGGCCGGCGCTTCCATCGAAAGCGTCCGAACCAGTATCTGCCAATATCACGCCTCCGAAAGCTTCGGAACCAGCTCCATCCAAAGCGTCCCCGTCTGCAGTAGTAAACTCTGCAAATAGGGTGCCTACAGCGGTCTCGGTCAACGATGACGAACAACTTATCAACCTGCTTAAGATGCTTGTCAACGTTGTTAGGTCTCTGATTGCCGGTCGTCAGACACCAGCAGCATTAGCCGCAGAGCAACTACTAGAGGCTCTTGTTCCAGTGCTTGACGGCCTTCACTAGAAACATGAATGCTCGTGGAAAGCCCCGTCCCTCTGTGCTGCAATGGAATGTCAGGTCCTTACGGCCGCGGCATGCGGACCTAGTCCTTCGGCTTCTCGCAATGAACACCCCGCCAGATGTTATAGCACTTCAAGAAACCAATGTAAGAAAAGATGATTTCAGACTTCCTGGTTACGTAGGCATCCACAGCAACGCTCGATGCACAGTGCCGGCATGCGGATCCTTCCAGTGTACGGACACCACGCATCCGCGAAATACTTCAAAAGCATCGCTATACATCCGAATTGATCTACATTTTGCAGTTATTGACACAAGTGATATCTGCGACGCCGATTTTGAATGCACAGCCGTTACTGTGAGTCTCAGAGATACGACGACGACTGTGGCAAGTATATATTATTGACCGACACGATCTTCAGACACCACCTTATTGGAGCTCTTAGTCTCTCGGTGTAGCCCATCATTTGTGCTGTGCGGGGACTTCAATGCTCACCATCCTCGCTGGTGTTCTCGTCAACAAGACCAGCGTGGGATAGAGATCAACGAGCTTATTGTTAGGCATGATCTACAAACACTCAATGACGGCTCACCTACATTTGTCGGCAGAGGGAAGGGACAGTCCACCATCGACCTTGCGATATCAACAAGAGATGTGTGTCTCGCCTGGTCATGTGAATCTGACCCATGGGGCTCAGATCACCTACCAATTTGGTTGATTCCAGAACATACTCCTAGCCGCCAGACTGCCGCCTACACAGTGATGAACTGGAACAAGTTCCGTCAGCTGATTTAAGAGGCCCCATCGCACGACAAGTTGTTTAAACTGGTGAGCGAGTGTCTTCAACAAGCTTCCGTAAGACGACGGCGGGGCATAGATAAACCGAACCCTGATCTTAAGCTCTTGAGGCTACGCGCCTGTCGACGCCGCGCTTACAGGAGAGCGCAGCGCTCTAAAAGAAGCTCCGATTGGACGGTGTATAACCGCCTAGACGCAGCCATACGGCGGCACACAAAACAACTTCGTCGAAAGAGCTGGGCAGCACTGTGTAGTTCATTGCATACGGCATATGGTTTTGGAAGTGTTTGGCGAATACTGAAGGCTCTTCGCACTTCTGAGATCTGCAAGAATCCAACTGCTGCTTTGTGCATAACGACTGGCCGGACTCCGAAAATTCTTGCGGAAGCATTTGCCGACCTTTTCGTACCTCCTATGCCAAGTGACAACGCAAACAATGACCTTAATCCTCTGACAAGTCAGAACAACACAACGTTCTGCTATGGTCCAGCCTGGTAGATGGATGAAACAGACTTTACTCTCGAAGAGCTGCATCACTCCCTCAGCCTCTCCAAACGTCGCACTGCCCCTGATGAAGACGGTGTTACGTACCAGGCATTACGAAACATCGATGAGGCCTTTCATCAAAATGTCTTGGACGCATACAACGAAGTATGGCGAACGTCTCTGATCCCCAATGATTGGAAATTATCTGTGGTGATACCAGTCTTAAAGCCCGGCCGCCCTGCAAAACACCTAAAGTCTTACCGGCCAATATCGCTGACTTCTAATGTTATGAAGCTGATGGAACGAATGGTACTGTTTCGTCTAGACGGCAGGCTACAAGAGCTTAATTTCTTTCCTGATGTCATGAGCGGCTTTCGTCGTCACCGTTCAGCCCTCGATAGCATGGCAGACCTCGTTTCATCTCTAGAGTCTGCTCGAGAGAACAAGCACTCTGCATACATGCTCTTCCTGGATATACAGCAAGCGTTCGATTCGGTTCCCCATAAGGCGATTATTATCGCCCTTAGGAATGCGGGAATTTCGGGTCGACTGCTTCATTTCGTGCATAACTTTCTATCTGAGCGCCACATGAAAGTGCGTGTTGGAGGAGCAACAAGTGATTCTCGCCCCGTTAAGTGTGGTGTACCAAAAGGCAGCGTCTTGTCGCCGCTTCTCTTCAACAGTGTACTTGCTGGACTTCCAAGCCGATTGCCTCAGGAAGCAGACTTTCCAATATGTATAGCAATCTATGCTGATGACATTGCACTGTGGATCAGCGGGCCTTCGTACCACGGTCCACGTCTTCGTGGAATCTTGCAGAGAGCTCTGAATGCGACTTCAGAGTACTTGGAGGAAGTTGGTCTGCAGATCTCACCAGCTAAGTCAGCCGCGATTGCGTATCATCCAAGGCAACGGGCTCGTCGAACCATGAGGCGGCTGTACCTCGGAGAGACACCGGTACAATGGGTACAACACCACCGCTACCTGGGCGTAATTATCGATGATCGCCTCTCTTGGCACCCTGCCATTACCTCTGTGCGGTGCAAATCCCGGTCGCTGCTCAAGTATGTGGCCGCCTTGACTGCTAGAGGCGCTGGATGCGACCAGACGACAGCACTTCAGGTATACCAATCGTCTGTCCTCTCTGGCATGATGTATGCCTTGCCAGTCTTGAACGTGCCGCCAAATGTGATGTCTGAGTTGGAACGGGACCATCGTGTTGCCCTCCGAGTCATGCTTGGCTTACCTCGTGAGGCGCAATCTGTTCCACTACTCACTGAAGCGCACCAGTTGCCCCTGAGCTTGCAAGCAGACCAGAGAGCGCTACACCATATCGAGCGTTTGCACCGAGCATCAGACGGCCAAGCACTGATTAATTGGCTGCTTCAGCGCCCGTTCTCTCGGATGGGGAAAATGGCGGCATTGTTTGTGGACATTACTCACAGTTCAGGAGACACTACTTCTTTCACAACTCCGAAGAAGCGCAACAAATGCTCCTTCCCCATCTGAAATACACAAAAAATCTAGTCAGCCTGTTCCTGCACTATTTCAATTGGCCCAGTCCCACCTATTTGAAAAATTTGAAGGTTATATTGAGGTATTCACGGACGCATCTGTACACAGCGACGCGCAAGGCGCTTCTGCAGCTTTCTTGTGCCCTTCGACTGGCATCAGACGGGTATTTAGAATACTACATCCAACCTCATCAACAACTGCAGAACTAGCAGCGATTGATGTTGCTCTGAAATACGTACACGAAGAATTAAACGCCTTGAAGGTCGTCATTCTTAGACTCCCGTGCTACCCTCAGCAGACTTAGACAAGATGCCGATAGCCCATTGTTGTGCAGTATCCAAGAAACTTCCGGCAAAATTACTTTCTGTGGAGTGTCCCTCATTGCCCAGTGGGTACCCTCGCACGTGGGCATCGCTGGAAATGAAGAGGCTGATCGCCTCGCTTCAAGCTGTGCCCACCATGAATGTGACTGCCCTGACATTTCGTGCACGTTTGAAAATGCCCGTCTCCTGATACGCCGACACCTCCTAAAGCAGCACCCAGACCGGCGTGTTGCAGACGGATCGTTCCCTCCATGCGTTCGTGGTCGAGGCTTGCCCCGTCGTGCTAGAGCACTGTTATACAAGTTAAGGGTTGGGTGTGTGTTGTTGCGCGAACGCCTATACCGACAAGGACGTGTGGACAGCCCGTCGTGTACGTATTGTGGCTCCTGTGAGACACTTGAACATCTAGTTTTAGAGTGTCCCGCATTCGTTGCGCAGCGCGCATTACTAATTAAGGAGTACAGACTTATGGGGCTGCCATGTGCGACCCTTGACGATTGCCTTTTTCCAAGGGGGAGCGCTGCAAGACGTGACCAGGCCCATCGAGCCCTGCGAAGTTTTCTGAAGGACACTGACTTGGCCTCCCGTTTATAGACATTATTTGTATTTTTGTTTTGTTTTTGTTTTGCTTTGTTTTGTTCTGTCTCCGTCATTTCTTTATTTCCTCTTTTCTTTTCTCATATTTTCATTTCCTCTATTCCCTCCTCCTATAGGAGTAGGCAGGCGTTGCGCCCCTCTCGGTGGCAGTTGTCAGCTTGCTCCCTCCTTAATCCCTTTGTGTCCTTGTGTGTATATGTGTACAAATCAAATAATAATAATAATAGGTTGAGTATACAGCAATGTCGGGAAAGCGACCCTAGGAGTAGATTGGTCGATCACGAGCTCCGCTGTTTGTTCCAGCCTTGCAGCACTAGTGCAAGCTGCGCACCTTTTTATTTTTACACTGCCAGCACGGATGGCACGGATGGCAGCGCTACTCTACAGAAACGAGCCGTGGCTCGTTTCTGTAGAGTAGCGTCTCCTTGTTCGCAACGAAAGTAACCACCTATTTATTTCGTTCTTCGCCCGAACGACGAGCTCTGCTTCACCAGTGGGCATGGCGGCAGTAATCTCGGCAACATGCTGGGCCTCACATTACAGCCTCACATTACAGGTTATTGCGCTTCTCGAAAACCAAGCCTCAACTAGCCCCTGCGACACACCAACAAGCACCCGCCATGGTGGCTAAGAGCTATGGCGTTGCGCTGCCAAGCACGAGGTCATGGGTTGAAGCCACGGCCACGCCGATCGCATTTCGATGGGGTCGAGATGGGAAAACACCCGTGTACGCAGATTTAAGTGCATGTTAAAGAAAGGCAGGTGGTCAGAATTATTCCGGAGTCCCCCACAATGGCGTGCCACGTATGAGATCGTTATTTGACGCTTAAAACCCGATAATTTATTTATTTTTTCCAGCTGCAATCTTGGCGTGCACTTATTGACACGTGGAAAATGGGCTGTCAAGGAGCCACCAATCTTTCGATGCGTCACGGGTCCGGCTATCGCCTCGACACCATTGATGTAATCTCACGTGCCTTTCCGAACAGCTATAATGACACTCGGAGCACTCTGCTTCACCAGTGGGCATGGCGGAAGCGATCCCGGCAAGATGCTGAGCATTCCTTTTTGGTTCCTGCTACAGGTTAATAGAAGCATGCCAACTTGTGGTTATCAATCTCATAATCACTTTTTTGATGCCCCTGCCTGGCCCAATCTGTGCTAGATATCTCTTGACTTGTATTAGCCCATTCGTTAGAAATCTTCTGCTTTGCAGAAATCCGGAAACAAGCTGACGACCTTCCGAAAAATAACTTTTGTTAGAAATGCTAAATAGACCACACAAAGATTAAATCAACTATACCTGACATGCAGGTGGCTCGAAATTAAATCTCAAATAACATGTCCAACTTAACAGAAACAACTTATGACATTGAGCGGTGGTTGGGTAACATAAACATGGTAAACATCAAAGTAGACAGTATAAAAGCCACAATATGAACTTACGAGACAAAGTCGCGAATAGTGAGAACAGGTCAATGACTTGGAAAGCTGAATCAGGTGACAACACCGAATAATGTATGGTTTAGGCCAACATAAAGTTGAAATGAACGAAAAACTAGAAGAAAAAGTTAAATGCGAGTTTAAGCAAGCAGTTGTTGCAGTAACACCACTGGAGAGAGTGAGAGAAAACAACTTTAATGAACATAAGGACTACTTGATTTTCAGGAGTGGTTGCTTCCTCACAGGAATCCATACGCCGTCTTGGCTGCGACCTCAACCACTCTCTCAACCAACATGATTGGTCCGAGAGGTGGGAGCTGTTTCCCACTGATCCTGGGGGTGGGGGGTAGCGAGTAGGGGAGGCACTTCTGGATTTTGTTGGCAATCTATGACTACGTGCCGGAGTGTTCCTAGTTGTTCGCAGTATTTATATTGTTCGTCATATTGAGTAGGGAACATAAGATGAAGCCTCCTTGGGTGTGGGAACGTATTCGTTTGCAACAAGCGGAGTGTTTTCTCTTGCGTTTTCGTAGGCTGTGGATGCCGTGGTGGGAGTGTTCTGCGGCTGAGACTGTAGTTTTGAGTGATTCCTGGGTATGTTGTCCATGTAGTGAGCTCTTCTGTGTCCTCCAGGGCCTGGTAGTTCTCTAAGTATGCGTATAACCATTGTGCCACTTGCTCATCTCCACGTAGCCCGGTGCATTATCAATCTTATGAAACTTGATCAACCATTATCGGTTGGTATCAATCTTATAGGACTAGATCCGACCCTTATCAACGCTTATCGGACGTTATAAACGTTATCGGTCTCTATCCGACCTTTACCAACCCATATCGCTCGTTATCAATCTTATCGCAATTGATCTGATCATTATCAACGCTTATTTGTCGTTACAGATAACGACAAATAAGCGTTGATAAACTTATCAGACATGATCGGACCATTATGAACTCTTATCGATCGTTATCAATAGTATAATTGCTCCTACCATTATAAGCCGTTATCGCTCCTTAGCATCCATCCGCGTCCAACCATTATCAGTAGCGTTAAGACCCATATAACCCCTCATCACTCCTTAGAAACTCACTGACTGCTTATCTGTGTTGCGGGACGCGAAGCAAATGCGGCCTTACAGATCGGTAGTATTTCGTTCGATGAAGGAATGGCCGAACGGAAGATGCATCCCGCGACCACTGAAACGCATCGGGGATGTATGTGGCTTGTTAGGCATTAAATTTTCGCAATATCTGAATTTTCAAAATGTCTACAATGCTCAAAGTCCACTATACAGATGGTCCTAGAGATATCTTTTATTCCACAATCACCAAATATTTCAACAAAGCTTTCATGGAAACTGTTCTGCTCGCACATTTGTTTTTTCATACCACCGGCACAACACATTCATATTGTAGCTTTTCCAAGCGTGGGTGTTTTGCCTAGTCGGTAAGACTCTCGGCTTCTGAGCCTGGGGTCGTAGGTTCTCTACCTTCTGAATTTCTTTTGAATTTATTGTTGTAAACACTATTTCTTTATAGCGATTCGTCTTACGTGACACACAGACCGACGGGCTTCCTCGTAGGGTAGACATAGAAATGCTTACGCATTTACAAACAAGGCGTAAACGTAACTGGTTTCAAGAGATGTCCAGACTTTAAAGAAAGTGAAAATTAAAACCCATCATATGTTATAAAATTTCTAGACTACCGTGAGAAAACTTATTGTTAAAAGCCTCTCATACACTAAAAGGTAGCGACATATCACGCTCTGAAGACTTTTCTAGGAGGGTACGTCGTTACGGAAGCTTTTGTGGCAGTGTTCAGAGGGCGAAAAGCAGGCAGGTGTGAAAGTAAAGTTGGTTTACGATAAGCTGAGTATTGACAGTGGTGTGTTTGGCAGGAACGATGATAAATTATCTCGTTCTAAGCTCATGAAATCAGGAAATTAACACATGAGCACGAGCTTAGCCCTAAAGGAGTTCCTAAAATAAATTTTACGAGTGCGATTAACATGCGTACTGATCTGGAGTGAACTCTTCTATCATATAATCCTGATATGGTCGCTTTACCCGAGAAATGGCTAAGTGACGAAATATGTAATCGTGAGTTCACTCCACGCGGCTATAGTGCGTTCATAATAGACAGGGGTAGCAAGAGGGACGGTGTAGCCATCTTCTTGAAGAATAGCAGTACGCTAGTAAAAATTCTTGATGTGAATGACGTTGAGTTCAGTTGCGTTGAGAGGTCAGACTATATTGTCTATTTTGTACAGAGCACCTAGTTATAGTGTCGAAAATTTAGGGGACCTAAAGCAGTACATGAGGAAACATGTGAAACCCGATGACCATATTATCCTTTCTGGAGACATTATTTGACAAAATGTTGATTGACAAACAATGTCACTCAGACTTGAATAACGACATTTGAGGTGAACCTATCCCGGACATTGTTCTCTTCTTTTATTTATTACAATTAGTGGATATGTAAAGATCTATGGGCTATATTAAAACAACATGGGATCTTCAATTTCGAAGTGGTCCGAAACTAGTGAAAGCACCTGCGACGTTTTTCTGAGTATATGAAGTGACAAGACGTGTATTGTTAACAATAAATAATGCAAACCTCAAAAACTACCGTCATAGTATTCGTTAGAAAGACTTCTTTCGTACGGGTGACGTCTCGATTGTACACACGCTTTCATTTCATCTGGACACATTTTCAGCAATTATAGTATATGCGTATGAGCTATGGCAACGCTTTAAGCGTGTTGTTAATGAGTCATTCAAAAGTTTGCTCAAACTATTGCTAAGAAAAAAAATAATCCCTGCAGTTCTCGGGATACATTGCAATTGGATAGACAGCTGAAGCCGTTAAAAAAAGGAATCAGGCTACGTTTCACAACATGTGCAACAAAAGTTTCGTCTAACCTTCGAAAGCATCTAGCTTCTGACAAAAAGTTTTCTATCAGGAATGATTGCCCAAACTCATCACTGCGTCTCCGAAAAATTTTTGAGGGAAGTGTCGCCGAAATATTTTCAATGCGATGTCTTTGAAGTTAAGAATATTTATTTGGATGATAGGAGAAAACTGCCAACGCATTTATTGATCAGTTCCAGTTGGTCTTATGATGATGAGGTGTCACCTGGTTTATATAATTCCTTGCCCCCTATTCCGGATCTCTTAAAAAGTGAACGTGGTGTTTTAAACATGCTCCTAATGCTCGACGCAGAAAAAGAGCACCGGGCCAGACTGCATATTCCTCACTTTCCTTTAAAGATATGCTGAGTGATTTCTATATACTAGCAGCCTAATTCCTGTATTTCTTAGAGGAGGGCCAAGTTACGAATGGCTGGAGGATGGTCTGAATGGTCTGACACCATAAAAATGGTGCGAAACCATGCATAACAAGTTTACAGCCTATCTGCTCAATCTCGAACATTAACAAATCCTTAGAGCGCACAATACGTAAAGATGTTTTACGCTTCTTAGATAACTATAAAATATTGACCAAATTTCAACATGAATTCAAGAAAGGGTATTGAACTTGTAAGCACCTAGTGGCCACCACCTATTATTTTGCCAAATCTATGATTAATTCAAGAAAATCGATGTGACTTTTGTGAAGCATTCAAAACTTTTCGAGAAAATATCTCACATAAAATTATTTATAACTTACATACATTGCTTACTCATTTACAGCTCTTATCTGAATCTTAGTCTATGTAAGTATACGGCACCAGAGGGTGCAGTTTAAAGAGACACTAAATGCAAATAAATAGTCAAGCTAAAGTGATAGAGCAATGCCGTAGAGCGTCTAATTATAATCGCGAACAGAGCTTTAGTAATCGGGAAATTGAGGTAAATGCAGGACACCATAAGAGACTCCTCAAGCACATTCAGGTACTTACCCGATGACGAAGGCACTCCTCAAAAAAATTGTCACTAGTACTCAACCACTCGGATTACAAACATCATTTCGTTGGGTTATAAGACGGAAGAAAATGCTACTTCTCTACTTCTATTACATTCTTCGAAAAAAAAAATATTCTTCGAAAAAAAAAACAACTTTTTGGCGTTACCCTTGAAAGCGACATGGGGGGTGAAAAGGTTTCGTTTTCGCTCGACTCTGCGCCACGGGCTCTCGAGTTTCAGTAGTTCCGACATCGCGTAGTACTGCGCTGGTGTTGCTGGCTCGCTAAACTCGCACTTGAAATTGCAAGCAGCAGAGAATGCCACGTCCATGTGATGTCCCGGGATGCCCGAACAGTCCGCGTGACGGCACGTGCAGACGGTGACCAGCTTCGTCGCCGGACGCCGCATTGCTGGAGTCCTCGCTGCTTTCGCCCTCGGAAAAAACCGGTGTCGCGGCCGCCGTCGTAGTAGGCAACGATGCCGGCAGCGCGAGCCCTCAGCAGCATGTCTTGCTCATCGGAGCTTGAATCGCTGAAATCGAGCCCAGCGTCGCTAGCCAATGCGTCGTTGTCAATGTCGTCAACAAAGTTCATTACGACGAGCGTCGACGGTCATCATGTTTACAATGCGGCGCACGCTATTCCTTCGCTTTCGCACTGCCGTCGACTATTCTTGGCTCTGTTTCTGGCCGCGCGTCTGCGTTTGCCGCAATTAAGCCGTAGCGCCGTCTGCTGGCGGCGCTTTCTCACCGGCGGCATGACGTCATTATGAGACCAAGACGTCACCACTCCTCGCTCGGGAAGGCAGGCGATTTGAATGGCGCTAAAGGTACACGGACACACTTCAGACGCAATTTTCTCATAAAATAAGTCTTTTCTTGGCACAAAACAACCGTTTAGAGGTTTCTGTGATCGTATTTTAACATTCACCGTTGACTTAATATTTGCCTCTAGTGTCCCTTTAAAAGTCATGAAACGGCCCAGTTAACACTTAAATCAGGTGTCCCACAGGGCTCGCTTCTCGGACATCTTTTATATATATATATATATATATATATATATATACATATAGGAAAATCAGAAGCACAACTTCGCGGTTATCTTAGGTTTATTATTTTCCCAACAGTTTCGGTCGGTGGACCGACCTTTTTCAAGGGCCTTGAAAACTACCTTGAAAAACGACCTTGAAAGGTCGGTCCACCGACCGAAACTGTTGGGCAAATAATAAACCGAAGATAACCGCGAAGTTGTGCTTCTGATTTTCCTAAATACGCTTGGCCCATTGAAAAATCCAGTTACTATATATATATATATATATATATATATATATATTTATATATATATATATATATATATATATATGTCTGAAGGAAATAGGTCTTCCGATCCTGTCTTTATTATATTGGAAGACGTGCAGGCGCAAGTCGAAAAGCACAAACCAACTCTAAATGTTTTACACGCCTTTCAATTTGGATATATATAAATTAGTTGAAAAAGACCTCTCTGTTACTATAACACCGTATGCACAAGACTGTGCTCTTCACTGGTAGGTTAACAGTCAGTCGGACCGGATATAGTTAAATGAGGCTTTTGAGCATGATTCGTGGTGCGAGACAGCGAGGGCTGGTAGATATGTAAAAACTTTCATAAAAATGTGTCTGTCCAGATATATAATAAAAAAACATTTGGTGTTTCAGGGTCATTTCTGCTGGTTTTTTTCTGATGTGTCATATGTCAAATATCTTGACATATATATTTCTAGTGATATGAGTGGGACTAAACATGTTGGATACGTCACAGCTAAAGCATACTATCAGTTATTTTTTAGAAGAGAAATAACCATAGCTACCTCAGCTGTTCGAAGATAGGATGGATGGATGGATGTAAAACTTTAATAAACGTCCTGAGGTACGCGACTCAGCGCGCAGCGGGCCGCTCCCACGTTGGGACAGTCAGGCCATGCCCGACCGCCGCATCGTGGGCCCTCTGGACAGCCCATAGTTGCGCCCCGGCATCGGGGCTCTTGATAGCGGAGAGCCACTTGTCCTCATTCATTTGTTCCGTGCCTCGTAACGAGGGGCAACGCCAGAGCATATGGTCTAAGCTAGCGAAGTCATTGCAGTGCCTGCAAGAACTACTGGCATAAGTGTCGGGATAAAGCTTGTGTAATAAAGCTGGGCTGGGATACCAGCCTGTTTGCAATAATCTGAGGGTCAATGCCTGCGCTCTATTTAACTTCTTGTGAGGAAGTGGAAAGTCTCTCCTGCCGAGATAAAAGTTCTGCGTAATTTCATTGTATGTTGTCGGTTGATCTCGGTTCTCCTCCACTCCTGGCCAGCCACGGTCGCGGAAAGCGAGACCTCGCGCCTTGGAGTGGGCCAGCTCGTTGAGGTTTGTGGGGCCTCCCATGATGGATCCCATGTGAGCGGGGAACCACGTGAGAGTGTGGGTGGCGATGTTTTTGCCGTCGAGGATGCGACAGGCTTCTTTACACACGGTGCCAACGCTGAAGATAGGAATAGAAATTTATTGCCCTCCCAATTCCAGACTATGTTGTTATATTATGTGCCTCCTATAAAGGTTTATATTCAAAAACTTGATGAACTCCAGAAAAGAGCCGTAAAGTTCATTCACACAATTTGAGATGCAGCTGACTTATTGAGCTTCTGGCCCGTCCTAATGTATCCCCGTTATCCAAACAAAACCGCTCAAGACTAAACATGTATCAATTTATTAAAGAACACTATGACATCAGTCAATGAGTTCCTTTTTCTTCTGCTAATTTGATGCTTCAGAGACATGATTCATGAGTACCGCAGTTTTGCTTCTGTAATGGCTGTTTTAGGTATTCTTTTGTATGAGAAAAGTCGGGGATTGGAATTATCTTAGCAACAACGTTGTCTTAGCAAATTCGTTATATGTGTTATCACCTTTTCTTGTTAACCAAAGTAGAGTTTGTGTCACTTTCAGCGTTTTCCCTAATACTGGTTTCCTATTAATGTGCCTGTTTTAGGTAACTATTATAACCTGGGCATCTTTTCCTGCCATTATGTTGCATTTTCTGTTACTTTGTACCGCACCCTGCTCAAACCCCCGTAATGGCAGTTGTATTACAACTAAAATAAATAAATAACCACCGACATCAAAGCTGCAACATTGTGTGGTGATTTGCCGTGTTGGGAATTTATCCTCGGTTTTCATCGAGTCTCGGCGCATTCGCAATGAATATCACGGGCGAGGATACTTTTCGTCGAATGTCACGACACGGGGTTCTAGGTCAAATTATTGGCAATTTTCATGAACAGCACGAATATTACTAAACCACTTTCATATACTTCCGCAGGCATTTGACTTTATATTTCGGACTAAATATTTTACGTCAATATTTTCGTTTTCACTTTAAAAATGATTGAAGTACATGGAAAATATATTGTACGATGGGCCTGAGGAAGATATTATTTTAACACTTTAACTGGCAAGATAAGAAAAAGTTGTCCCAGCATTCTTATTGCTTGATTTCCTTTTTTATATTGACCAAATCTATACCAAATGAAATGTCAAAAATTTCTCCAACAACTAAGTGAAATACAGTTGGTGAAATATATTCTTGACCTGCAGTTTAAAGGTAAATGTAGGGTCTAAGACTCGTGTTTGGTGCTTGCTTTGACAAGCACTTTGTGTGTTATTGACATACACCTCAATTGAGATATGAAATAAGCGATTGCTCAAACAGCGGAAGCAATTTTCGCAATGCCGAGAACATGACCACAACGTTCGCTGAGAAGAGACCGAAGAAGCATACGGGTTCTGTTCCCAAAACATCTGCTGATGTGTTCACGGCCGACACCTTTGTAAATTCCGCTGTTTGGCAGGCAGATCAAGAAAGGTAAATATAAAGATACAAAATAGTATGTGAATTTGTCTAGTTTTCTCAGATATTGGTGAGGCCAACAAAGTCACGTATAAAGAATTGTATGCAGTTTTTTGGAGGCATTGTTCATCTTCAAATAAGTTTTCCGAGCACAATACGCTGGAAAGAAATCCACTCTAAATGCACAGCGCGTCAAAAGTGGCTAAAATATGTTTTACCTTTGCAGCGTCTGCAGGCTGCGGAGGCAGTTGGTGTTTCGGCTGGCCATTTGTGAAACACACTGTTAAATCGTAAATGACCAAAATGATCAAGTGCTTTCTGGAGACGAGCAACATGGTCGATATGAAACTGGGGATCACCTTTGAATGCTCCATGCTTTTTGCCCGTATATATAGGCAATAATAGGGGTATTGAGCCGTACTTGTTTTCTTGGAAATGCTTTTAGAGTCGTAGTGTAAATTATGTTATGAATCCAATCAAAGGGCAGACAAGAGAATGACAAGACTTAATTTCGTTGTATAGAACACAATAATTTATGTTATACGGTACCGCTGTGCTTGTTGTGCGTACTGACTTCTGTTTTTAGAGAGGATAAAGAACAAAAATGTAATTACTCACGATACCAATTAACTTTATAAAAATTATAAGAGGTCCAGTGGATCGAAAGGAAAACGGATATCTACTCATTTTGATTGACTTTAATTCACTAATTTTTACAAGGAAAGAAATTACTTCCTGCTGGTTCGATTGAAGCCATGCGGGTACACACGTTGAAGCTGCCAATATGGCGCACTTCACACTAAGTGAGGAGGATGCATATCAGCTGTAAATTATTTCGTAACAGGTGCCACATTTGCTCTCTAAGGCTAAGAACAAGAAGCATGCGGTCAAGCCTTATTACTGTATACGTGAGTTTGTCGTATTTAAGGGTGCTGGCATTTTAGAGTTCATGCTAGAATCAAAGTAATGCTGGAACCAAAACAATTCACAGCCTCAATCTATTGTCGAGTCCAACAGCTTCACTTCAATTAAACTGTCACAAAGTGTCTATGAGAAATCGAGGAGCTTCGGTATCTGTTATGGGTGTTCGCTCTTAGAGGACGCTGCTGCGTATGTTACATTTATGTTGACGGAAGCCATTCCTAGCCGTTGCTGCCAAATTAAAAAAAAAACATTAGCAGATTCTGCGTATAAATCTCTCGAGCTTGAGTCCAGCAGGTCACTTCAAGAAACACATATGGCTTTTTTCGAAACTGTCTGCAACAGGTGGTCGCTTCGTTCCTGCAATTCAAGCTATTAACTGATATCAAAAGCCGTATGCGTTGGTATATTTACCTGAGGCAGAAGAACGCTCATCACTGATTTCGGTTTTCATGCGTAGTGCCGTGATAATGGTTATCACAATAACATTTTTTAAAATTTCTGATGTTTGCCCAACGGCATCAATAACAATTGCAAGCCGGTTTCCGCATTCTGCGCCAATAGAATAAATTCCAAGCTTTACTTGATACAATAAAACTATCTTTCTTTTTGAAACTACTGCGCAGAGTTTTGCAACCAGGAAAGATTCTTCTTCTTCTTCCTGGGGTTTTACGTGCCAAAACCAGTTCTGATTATAAGGCACACCGTAGTGGAGGGCTCCGGATTAATTTTTACCACCTGGGGTTCTGTAACGTGCACTACAACGCAAGCACACGGGCGTTTTTACATTTCGCCTCCATCGAAATGCGGCCGCCGGGGCCGGGATTCGATCCTGCGACCTCGTGTTCAGCAGCGAAACGCCTTAGCTGACTGAGCCACCCCGGCGGGTAACCAGAAAAGCGCTATTCGTTTATGAGATAATTGTGTTTCATGTCTGCTCTGTTTGCCCTTTTGGAATTCACATACACCATGTCTCGTCAGCGTAAAAATTAAAATCGGTCGGTTGAGAGGACTTGCATTGCGATGGCTGGAAATGGCGAATACACTCAAACGGACCATGTTTATGTGCCCTGGCGAACCACTTCATCCAGTCTGCCGCTCTTTCCGTAACCTTTGCACTGGTCTCCTTAACGCGTCCATGCCGCGGTGCTCAGTAGTCTTTAAATGTCTCGCGGTCATCAGGCGTGGGTTATGCCCGCGTCAGAGAAACAACCATGCGAATAATTTCTTTCATGGTAAATATAACCGTCGACCCATAAAGAAACAACAAAGAGGAAACAGGAGTATGGGCAAGAAGTATAAGTGTGATTAGCATTCTTCGGAAACTTCACCAACTTTGCGGTATGTACGATGTATGTTCGTATGGACAACTTCGTTCACTGATTGTGTGCAATATGTATTCTGCCACTGGGTATGATACAAAGTAAAAAAAAAAGATATCTGCACAAACCACCCACATTATAAGAAACAAGGCTATTAAAAATAAAATTGCTAATCATCCCCAAAAGGTGGACGTGCCGCCAATTTTCCATGCGTTGGTCACTAAAGGCCCCTATTTTCTATATTTCTTTCAACCGCTCATTCGTGCTACAATGATCTTCCTCCGCGCTGCAGGCTCTTGTGGCTACGCGACCACTGTGTGCTCATTGTCACTGAACAACCATGGCACACCTCGTGTCGGTTGTATGTATGCCTGCATGGAGATTAGGTGTTTACTTTGACTTTAACGTTGCACTTTAGCTTCCACACGGAAAAATAAACGGTTCCCAATAGAAGATAAAGTGCTGTAGGAGTGGTGATCGCTTTGCGAGCCTTGGGCTCAGCTCATTGATGCGAAAGCGTCAAATGGTCCATTGAGGGAAAAAGCCGGCGTCTGCAGTGTGTAGCAGTGAGACGGCATATAAAGTCCCATTGGCTGTGACGAGAAGTCATGAGCGCTCCTCGACGACGCGATTTCGTTCGGGCTTTACGCCACGTGCCGGAAAAAATTCTTCGCATTGACTTAGATGATTATGCCGGATTGTTCCTGCCGTATTTTTTTATGTTTCCATTTTGGGGAACTATTGTCGTATGACTCTAGAGCGCTATATTTATGGCAACCTACGTGGTGGTGGAAGTACATAGGTATCTTTAAGCAGACCAAGGTTGTTGTGGAAAATTTTAAATGTAAGTCACCATGCCCGCCAACGTAGGCGTAGCGCATCCTGCCCGACCTGCTTTAACCCTTCAGTCACAGGTGACGTCAGTGGATATTGCGATAGAGCAAAGCAGGCGGAGGTTAACAAAAAAGCTCGAGAACTAGTTAAGGAACGCCCAAATTGCGATGGAAGGGAAAATGTTAGGCCTAACGTTAAGAGACAGGAAGATAGCGGTGTTGTATAGAGAACAAACTGGGATAGCCGATATTCTAATGGACATTACGAGAAGAAATAGTGGAGCTGGGCAGGTCATGTAATACCTAGGATGAATAACCGGTGGACCATTAGAGTTACAGAATGGGTACCAAGAGAAGGAAAGCGCACTCGAGGACGGCAGATAACTAGGTGGGGTGATAAAGTTGTAATCAGCTAGCGCAAGACATGAGCACTTGGAGATCGCAGGGAGAGGCCTTCGTCCTGCAGTGGACATAAAGATATGCGGCTGCTGCTGCTGATGATGATGATGAAACCGAGCGAGAAGACGCTGCATGCGTTTAACTTTGGAAATATCTTTCTTGGGAAAAAGACCCCAAACCAAGGCAGCATTTAAGATTACAGCCAAAACATGAGAGAAATAGGGGATACTCGAAATACATGGTCAACTCGTAAGACGGGCCGCATCTGCCATCTTTGTTACGGCATAGTTGTGAGGCTGCTGTATTTTGTGAGGCTCAACGAACGTCGTTGTGTGGCTATTGAGAACATCAAAATGTTACAATCGCTTTCATCGTCAAGCTAATAAAGAATGCCGAACTTCCCCATGCTGCCACAAATGAAAGAAGGTACGCCAACGTCTTCTTGCACCTTTGCACATCCGTCCGGACGGCGTTCTCCATAATCGTACCACTTCGTCATCGAAACCTACGCCGAGCCCCTTATTGCGACTACGTGCGTTTCGTGCCTTAGCTAAGTCGACGAGGGTGGCGCTGTGGGCTTGTTGTTCGGTCATCATGGAATGGTACTTGGATAGCGCTGCAAAACATGGACATGATAAGAAACGAAGACTTGTCTTCGTCTTCGTTCCTTCTTGTGTCCGTGTTTTGGTGCGTTTAGCTAAGTGCCCTAAAAAAACGTTTCATTCGCAATATAATTGTTGCATCCGGCCTGTAAGGCAACCTTTCATTGCAATACAGTGACCTAGTTTTGTTGAGTTCTCAAGAAAATTCACCAGACATGAACAATTGAAACCCCGGTAATAGTGCTGTTCATCAAAACTGATAATAAAGGTAGACGTACGCAGTTGATAACTTTGGTTGCTCTGCTAACTTTGGATTCTCGCTGCGAGAGTGCGAACTGAAATTGTGGAAGTAGGGTGCCACATGTATGTCTGGTGAAAACCGAGTACAAAAGTGCACGGCAAGCGGAATGTCAGGACTTCCTTCTGTGGCCTGCTTCTTCCGTTCAGCGCAGAACTTACCAAGTTATCACGTGATGGGACGTTGCGTGTAGTTTCTCGTGCTCGAATTCTGCGCATTTATTTATTGCTTTCGTGATTCAGGCGTGCGTAACGTGGAGACCTCATAGTTTAGAGACGCTCCCGCTTCATGCAGAGCGCAAGAGCGAGAACAGCCCTGCAAACGAGCGGCTAGGCTCACTTATACCACGGCGTCTCAATAACAGAGCCGGCCACAAAGGTACTAAACTTGATTTAATGCCGATCAATAACAGAGTCGAAAGCAACGACATACGACGTGACTTACTGCCAAAATATTGCAAACGATTCAAGAACAAGCTGTGTGGTTAAGCAGCGACACCTTGAAGACAGAGCACAGGCATTGCCCATTTTTACCGGTAGATGCGCTGCTGTGAAAATGTGTAGTAGCTACGTATACCCACGTCGCAACTGCTCTTCCATTTTGCCTTTTACAGCGACGCTGGTAGCCTCTTGTTGGTCGGCATTTTTCGTGTGCTCGTTTTGTGCTCACCCAAAAATAGTGCCGCTACCTAGCAAACGCGGCCACTCATACGGACCACAAACGGCAGCTGGAAATGAGCTTTGCCTTTGAGTTTCAGAAGTACGTTTTCTAGTATATTCGAATTACAATCCGAAGCTATCATGTCTGCCAGTCTGTGTGTGTCGTACTTCATAAATTTTCTGACGCAATTTACTTTGAAACGTTCAATTCGTTCAATAACGCTCTTGCGTTTAGCGGAATGCCTAGGACAATGAGGATGTATGCTGCACTTCCGCTCATGTGCGTGCAAGTGTGGCGTACGTCTTTGTGATGATGGTGCTTGCCTAACGTCGGCAACGGCTTCGCTGTATATCCACATACACAGAGTGGGATGGCATAATATTTCCATGAACATTCATTAGCGGTCTAAACTTTCCAACGAATAAAATACATAATTTTAAAAATGCTCCATCTGCACGTTTGTACTACAGTGTGCAAGCCGTTTTTTTTTTTTTTTTGCATTTGAGTACGAATTGAAATACACTTGTTTGAACATCGCGCTGTCAGCTCAAAAGTTCCTTCATTTTTTACTCGGCGTGGAAAAAAAAAACTGAGCAAAAAGCATGCTGGAACAGCCAGTGGGTGATTTTTTGCTATTTCCAAAGCAAAATATGTTTTTTTTTGCCGTTCGGTGGCTGAAAGCACTTACAGATATCAAGTTGCATTATTGTGAAAGTGCACTGACCTCACATAAAGAACAAAAGGAACATCTGCAGTCCCAGGTCAAACATACCTCTCTGAAACAATATTTAGTACGGCACCTATGTTGTCCTTATGCCTCAAATTGAACAGTAATAGCCTTTTTTTTTCTGGGGATTGGAAGCAATTATACTAGTCCTATCAACAAATAAGACGAAAGGAGATATAACTTAGATACTCATTATGTGTTTACCTAGCAACACCGGGTCCATAATGTCCTCCTTGTTCATCTACATTTTAGCATATGTATTTCATTTTACTCGCTATTTTTGGTGTTTTTATTGCTGAAAACAGAACCCTATGTTTTTGTAGGCGTGCTTATGAAATACTTTCTTCGATTATATTAGCAAACAACAGTGGATGTACCACCACCTGAGAAATGGGCGCCATGGTAGCGGCCCAAACATCACTTCTGTTCTTTGCTCACGAGGGTTTCGACCGGAATTTAGGGCGTGGGCTCCTTTCCCAAGCGTACCCCAGCCTGGCGTTCGGCTTCCCAAGGAAGCCGAACGCCAGGCTGGGGTACGCTTGTGCCCATTTGAAGCAGTGGGTGCCCGTTGGTGGTCGGAATCGAACTGACAACCTCCCGCTGCCGAGGCGGGATCTCTACCACTAAGCCACGGCTGCGGAAAAGCACCAGCTAATCGTGTAGCTAAGCAATCGAGCGCGCAGTTTGGTTTTACCGTGCCTTTACCAAAAAGCGGATGGCGCTTCGTTGCAAATTGATAGATGACACCTGAAATTTCGAATAATCCTTCAATTTAACACGAGAGGAAGAATCTTTTTAGTTTTGTCAGCAAGACGCGTAGCTTTTGAATGACTTGGCACGTTATCGATATGTGTGTCACATTTATGGTGACTCTTAAGTACTTCACACTGGTGTACTTGAGATTTTAACTGTGTTACTGCTGCAAAAATCAAACTTGCAAGGACAGCATCTCCTAAAGTGCAGGGTGTATCTGACAATGTAGTAGGGATTCCAATATCTTCATATTAAAAGTCATTAGACCAACATTCGTAGCTCCGTGCCTAAATGCCGAGAAATTTCGCAGCTAGGTTTATTCTGTAGCAGTGATAACAAACTTGGGAAATTCTCGCGCTCGAACCACGCACACTTTTTATTCAAGCGCAAGATATTGGGTGCGAGGACAAACGACCAGTTCTTAATTTGCTGCGCGCAAGCGCAAGGGGAGTAAAAGATTACGCACTAATGTTGAACGTGAGGGAGGGCAGGTTAATTTTACGTTATGCTGAAGATGCGAGAGGGAAGAAAATTGCGACATCTGGGGACTGGGGAAGAAGCCCGTCCGGTTTCCGCCGTCGACAGTGCCAATCGACCGCCGTTGGAGTGCTTCCATTCGGCAATCTCAGGTGATCCGACAGCCACACAGCGCGCGCAACTTGCCAGCTTGCTACGCAAATTTATCGCCTCCTTCGACTGCCATCAACGTTCTCTCGGCCGCACCACCACAGTATCGCACAGCATCTGTAGTTTTATTGCGATAGCAATTATATGGACAATTCAACCGGATTTCTGCCATCGCCGTCGCCGTCGCCGTGAGGTTCCCTATAGATAAAATCTTCTCCGCGCGCCGTTTGCCTGAGCGGAAGCGTGCGGGGACGCGCGCTATCACGGAGAGCGAACGCACTCAATCACCCACGAGCAAGCAAGGAAGCGGGAAGCCAGCGCCGGAGGTAGCGCGGGGGGGGGGGGGGGGGCGCACTTCTACTCTGCCAACAACCACGCTCGTCGCTCGCCCGCACCGTCTCTTATCTCCACACGGCTCTGACCTTTATGCGCCGTGCATTCGCCGCTCAGTTTCCGTTGAAGCGATAGACCGCACGTACCTTCGCCCGCTGCGGCGTATGCGCTCGCCGCATCTGTATTTTTTTAAATGTAGCGCAAACTCCTACTCTCCGCGCCGTTTCCTCCTCGCCCAGTGAGCGAGCGTGCGGCCGCTACCGCCCGCTGCATATCGTATCGCATGCGGCGCGTTGAAGCGCTTGCTTTAAACGCGACTGTTCTGGGCGCATTTTCACAAGGCTGTTCGTACGTGAGATTTCTACGTAAGATATGTAGTACATTCAATTATTAGTAGAATCTGCATCGCTCAGACGAGGAAAACGAAAGGTGGAACAAGTTAAACGCAATCCTAAGCAGTCTTTACCACTGCTGATTGTTTCTCGGAATTGAATGGTGTTCTGTTTACCTGACGCATTTATGAAAACAAAGAGGTACATCAAACTATGCACACACAACACGGCGGAGACATTTATGTGCTAAATACCTTCAACGCGTTCTTTTTTTTTTAGATGCGAAGCAGCTTATGGTCGGGGTCTATGTCACTCCCTCCCTCCATCCATCGGCCGTGCGGCGTCCACACCTGCACTGCGTATGCGCATCCTCCTCCCCCTCCTCTCCTCTCGGCATTCCTCCTCTCCTCTCCGACGCTCCTCTCCTCTGCGGATTGCGCAACGAATGGCAACACCTGGGTCTCCGCGCGCGAGAATGCGAAGCAGCTTAGGTTACAGGCGTGACGGTAGGCGCTACATACTGCGCGGGGGGGGGGGTGCCACTGTAGCTCGCGGTATAATGACGCGCGCTCCTCTCATTCTCTTCCCGCAACGCCGCGATGAGTGCTACGGACAGCGCCAGCGTCAACTCCAGTGTCAGCGCCGTGGACAGCGCCGCGGAGAAGAGGGCTCGAGCCGCTGCCACGAAACGGCAGCGGCGACAGGCCGATCTGAAAACTAATGGGAACTTGAGTCGACCCCATGGCTGCTTCGCATACTACTCAGGGTTCCCCTACGGGAAGCTGGTGTAACTTATTTAATATCCAAATTGCATCCCGCGCTTTTCTTTCCCTGTCAGTTATATGCCTTGGTTCCCGTGTCTGCGCGCGCTTTCTGCGTTTTGCTCTTTAATTGTCGACTCTTTCATTATGCTCATTTTATAAGAAGTCATGCTGGTATTCATATTGCACACATGCGCCCTTTTGTTCGCCGCAGAGCCTAAACCGGGACTTTTTTTTTTACTCAGTTGTTGTCTGATGGTGAACTCGCGAACGCACCCACCTTACCGCGTTCATCACTAACTGGGTGAGAACAGCGATCAGAAACGCCCTCAGTAATGACCTCCCTCGGTGGCAGTCAAATTTCTTTCTTCCGATACGGTAGAGCCATATCGCTCGCTGTTTGAGGTTTCGTTTGCCACGAGGAACCGCAAAAAGCTTGCCCCCCTTGGCAATGCTATTCGAACATCTAACAGCACAGCAAGTCGACATCGTGCTGCAGCCGAGCGCGTCTTCAAAAATGTAAAAAGCATCCGCTCACACACAGCGCACATGTGTCCCGGTGTTTCTACGCTCACTAATGGCGCCGTTTCCACGCGATAACGAAAGCCGCGCGGGTTATTCGCCACATGTCAAGCCTCGTCCTATGGGAGAGCGTAAAACGGCGAAGAAGTCAGGAGAGGGATAGAGGGCGGGGAGGAAATTCTCCTTTCCTATTTGAACAATGGTTTGCGCTACCTTTGGAACATACAGGGACCTTAATCGACTCCGGTTGGTACTGTTCGCACGCCCCACTGCGGCAGCGCCCTTACCTTCTCCCAGCTTCTGAACGCCGTGTCATCGACGAACAAGTGAGCGAAATCCTTCGGCGTGGCGTGATTCAGCCGTCCCATAGCCCGTGGGCGTCGCCAATCGTCCTAGTGAAAAACAAAGATGGATCCATTCGCTTCTGCGTTGATTACAGACGTCTTAACAAAATTACGCACAAAGTCGTATATCCCCTACCGTGCATAGACGATGCTTTTGACTCTTTGCAAGGTGCCGAGATCTTTTCCTCTTTCGATTTGCGGTCTGGATATTGGCAAGTCCCCATGGCAAAGGCTGACCACTCCAAAACCACCTTCGCCCCACTGGACGGATTATACGAATTTAATGTCATGCCATTCGACCTATGTAATGCGCCCGCTGCTTTCGAGCGCATGATGGACAGCATCTTGTGCGGTCTCAAGTGGCACACGTGTTTGTGCTATCTAGATGATGTCGTTGTTTTGTCACCTGCTTTCCCGACTCACCTGAAACGACTAAGAGAGGTATTAAGCTGCCTTACTAAGGCTGGCCCTACGGCTTAACATCAAAAAATGCTTCTTTGCTGCCTGTAAGCTTACCATCTTAGGCCACGTCGTATCCAAAGAACGCGTGCTTCCGAATCCTGCAGAACTCCGTGCAATTGCGGAGTTCCCCCAACCCACCAACCTGAAGACACTACGCAGTTTCGTCGGCCTCTGCTTCTATTTTCGCCGCTTCGTCACGAACTTCGCTATGATCATCGCCCCTTTGACTCAACTGCTGACTGGATACAACGCCTTATCCGCCTGGTCGAAAGCATACGATGACGTGTTCACGACCTTTCGCCATCTGCTCCCCTCTCCTCTTATTCTGCGACATTTTGAGCCCGCTGCCCCAACTGAGGTCCATAGAGATGCTAGTGGAGTCGGCCTTGGGACGGTTCTTGCCCAACGCAAACGTGGTCTTGAGGAATACGTGGTTGCTTATCCTAGCCGTACACTCACAAAGTCGGAGCTAAACTACTATGTTACAGAAAAGGAGTGTTTAGCCATACTCTGGGCCCTTACGAAATGTCGACCTCATTTATACGGCCGCCAATTTGATGTAGCAACGGACCACCATGTGCTGTGCTGGCTCTCCTCTTTGAAAGACCCCTCTGGCCGCCTCGTGCGCTGGGTGCTCCGTTTGCAAGAATACGACCTCCGGGTCGTGTACCGCTCTGGAAGCAAGCACACCGATGCCGACGCTCTCGCCCACCCGCCCATTTCACCTGGCATGCACAGTCTGCGCCCACTCACCTTTGTCCTGTCAGTACTTGCCATCGATGGCATGCGCTCTGAGCAGAGCAAAGACCCGTGGATTTCTTCGCTTTTGGAGTTTCTCGCTGATCCTGCCACTGTTACAGCGTCTAGGACTCTACGGCGACAGGCACATCACTTTGTTATTCGCGACCAACTCCTCTACCGTCGCAACTATCTCCCCGAGTGTCGGCAATGGCTCCTCGTAATACTGCGTCATCTTTGGGCTGACTTATGCGCATCGTTTCACACTGATCCCCAATATGCACACGGTGGCGTGTTAAATACCTACACCCGCCTTAGGCTCCAGTATTACTGGCCTGGCATGGACAAGTTGGTTCGCAAGTACGTCCGCTGCTGCCTCAACTGCCAGGGCCAAAAGTCGGTCCCTACTTCCACTGCCGCAACTTTGCAGTCGCTTCCTTGTCCGTCCCGTCCTTTTGTTCGCGTCGGAATCGACCTTTGCGGTCCGCTTACTTGTACAGGGGCTGGCAAACACTGGATTATCGCTGCAGTGGATCATCTCGCACGCTATTGAGAAACCGCTGCACTTCCGTCTGCTACTGCTCAAGACGTTACATCATCCATACTGCAGCATTTTGTTCTTCGTCACGGAGCCCCTCGGGAACTTCTTAGTGATCGAGGCCGCGCTTTCCTATCTGAAGTCGTGACGTCGCTTCTGAAGGAGTGTCAGATCATCCACAGGACCACTAGCGCATACCACCCACAGAGAACGGGTTGACGGAGCATTTCAACCGTACTCTTGGCGACATGCTCACCATGTACATCGCGTCTGACCATTTCAACTGGGGCGCTGTGCTTCCGTTCGTCATGAACGCCTATAATACTGCCACTCAAGCCACCACTGGTTTTTACCCATTTTTCTTACTGTATAGACGCAAACCTTCCGGCACCATCGATACCATTCTACTCGAACAGCCTGATTTATCAGAAAGTGTTTCTGTCTCTCAAGCTGCGCAGCATGCTGAAGAATGCAGACAACTCGCCCATTGTCTTACCACCGCAAATCAGACGCATCAGAAGCTTCGTCGTGGTGGCTCCGACCCTCCAAGCTTCCCTTCCGATTCATTGGTTTGGCTGTGGGTTCCACCTATAGCTCCCGGCCTTTCTTCTAAGCTGCTCCCACAATATCATGAACCTTACCATGTAATTGCACAAACTTCCCCTTTGAACTATGTCGTAGAGCCTGTGTCGCCGTCTTCAGATCAGCGCCGTCGCGGTTCTGAAACTGTTCACGTAGATCGGCTCAAGCCCTTCTATGATCCCTCTATGTTACCTAATGCTTAGATCGCCAGGATGGCGTATTTTTCTCCGGGGGACAAATGTAAAGAAAAAGCGCCGGTTAGCCCGGCGCATCTCCAGCGTATCAAATTGAACGAAGTACCGGTCAGTCAGGCGCATCACCAGCGCTTTACGCACGGGGCCGGTTCTGACTGCTCGCAGGGTTCTAACTGCCGCACCGAGTTCAACTTCTCACTGCTTGCGTACCCTGTCAATAAACACCTTGACATTAAATTAAAGTTTTTCTACTACTACTATTTGAGAAAGCGAGAGAGAGCGCGATTGTTTGATAGAGAAAAGCAAAACCTGCTGACAGTACCGTATGCTGTCTAGTGTGCGGCTGACACCTGAACATAGATCAGCAATGTGGGGAAGGAGGGGAAGGGATGGAGATAACAGATATGGGAAGGAAGTAAGAGAGTGTTCCGAGTTGATAACTTTGCTGGTACAAGTTGCTCTTCCACCGCTTAGCGGAAATGCGGAAAGCAACAAGTCCCGCTGCACGCACTTTCTTGCAATCCGCATAATATTAGATGAGTACTGGGAACTTGGTCTTTCCTTCGACTGCGTAGAATGCCTCCTCTGGTCGTGAGATAAGGCTCATTGTAGTCTGGCCAAGTTCATTCGCTCTGAAGGATTGTCAGTTTGAATGATGTTCACGAGGTAGCCGCATACGCGACATTTTGGCCACCTCCGACTCTAGTGGCGCATCCGTCACGGGAAAAAATGCTCCACGGATGAATCGAGACTTTGCCGAAGCAAAGTTTGTACTCATTTGACTAGACTAATTGAAAGGATACATATCACCACTGGACAGAGACTTGAATACAGAGCGTGGATAGCGGCCGGCGCAATGTACAGTGCAATACAGTCCTAAAAAGCACAGCTCATTGGTAGACGTTTCTATCTTAGTTCGGCCTGTTTTTTTTGTTTGTTTGAGAAAAACAGGGTGGGCCTAATGAATTCTGACACAAATATTTTTCAGTGACAGGTGCGTGTTCATCGGAAATGTAGTGAATACACCTGTGTCTGTGCAGTAGAGCTTGTAAATGCTTAGCGGCAGAGTGGCAAAAAAAAAATCTGATGAAAGCGGCCCACATGCGCATTTAATAGTGTACTCGTGGAGAGTGCAGCGCGGCGGAAAGTATAATATTTAGGCACGTCTTAGAACTAAGAATTCTTGTTACATATTGCGTACTTTGCATTAACAAGCATAATGTCATGTATTCCTCCTACATTCGTATGTAGAGCTCCGCGATCCTGTGGTCGGTGCTTGGACGATGACGACGACGACGGGTGGTTTTTCAGGTGTGCAAGCGCTCCCCTGAACGATTGCTGCAGCGTTGTGCGCCTTACCCTGTAAATATATCCATTCTATTTATATTCTCCCCGTAACATCTTTGGTGGAGGTGCGGGGTACGCTCGCTACAACACCGGGAACTGGATCTTCGCAGCGGACGGCGCGTTGCTGCCACCACAATGACCGACCAAGCGACCCAGTGTGACCAAGACCCGTCACCGGTCATTCTCTTGCACCCTCGTGATCCCGGGACATACAACGGCACCAGCGGCGTGGACGTCGATGCATGGCTGGCAATGTATGAGCGCGGCAGCCGCACAAACAAGTGGGACCCGACCATAATGCTGGCGAATCATAATGCTGGCGAGTGACTGAACGCCTCAACCGTACTCTCACAGATATGCTTGCTATGTACGTGTCTGAGGACCACCGAGACTGGGACATTAACTTGCCTTTTGTGACCTTCGCCTACAACTCTTCTCGTCACGACACAGCTGGCTATTCACCTTTTTATCTACTGTTTGGCTACGACCCCCCATTACCTATGGACACCATACTTCATGCTCACGCAGACACATCCTCTGCCTATGCTCGTGATGCTCTTGCCCGTGCTGACATCGCCCGTCAGGTTGCCCGCGATCGCTTGTCGGCTTCACAGGTCAAACAAAAATGTCTCTATGACCGCCGACACCGGGAGGTGAACTTCCCTCCAGGATCGCTCGTCTTGCTGTGGTTCCCGTCACGTCGCGTTGGCCTATGCGAAAAACTTCTCTCCCGTTATGCTGGCCCTTACCGCGTCGTACGCAAAGTCACTAATGTGTCCTATGAAATCGCTCCACTAAATCCTACGTCGGCCTCTGCAACAATCGCGAGTGACATAGTCCATGTCTCGCGTCTAAAACCGTACCACTCTCAGCCCGGGCCCTAATTGCACCGGGACGGTGCTTCTGCCGCCGGCGGGTAATGTCACGAGCGGCGATCCTGTGGTCGGTGCTTGGACGATGACGACG
This sequence comes from Dermacentor silvarum, assembly GCF_013339745.2. Lineage (NCBI taxonomy): Eukaryota > Metazoa > Arthropoda > Arachnida > Ixodida > Ixodidae > Dermacentor > Dermacentor silvarum. The sequence continues at coordinate 52,731,966 of NC_051155.1, forward strand.
ACGACGGGTGGTTTTTCTGGTGTGCAAGCGCTCCCCTGAACGATTGCTGCAGCGTTGTGCGCCTTACCCTGTAAATATATCCATTCTATTTATATTCTCCCCGTAACAGTATGTTCGTTTGAAACCGCGAAATATAAATTTAAGTTAACAAAATACTGCAGCAGCGCAGGAAACGCGAGGACACATGCAGCACGAAACGCAGGCCACGACCGCTCACGGCGTCTGTGTTACATTTCCCGTTTTCTTAACGACCCTGCACTGCCACCTTGGCAATTCGAACCAACTAGCCTATCATCTCGCGCTTAGGTAATAAAGCTGATGTAGTAATGGTTCCCAGTGCACCGAATATGAACGTCGCCTATTCATGCAGATCAGCGGTGAGCTTGGAATCACATACATACATTATTTTATAATTACGTGCAAAAAAATTGCTATAGTGTTATACACAATAAACCCAAACACCGTTCCACACAAATAAAACTCAATACAACTTGATCCCCTTTTTTCAGGCCACTGAATGTACACTCGTTCAAATAAAAAAAATTTTTGAGGTACATAGTTTGTATAGTAGCAAATCTCTTTTCGTGTTGTAAATTATGCACATCTGAAATGTCCCTCCAGCGTGTAATAAAATGCTACTACTGCTTTTCGTTAACTTTACCGCGCCTAAATGGCCATTTCATGGCGTAAAACTTAGCCTATCGCCTACCTTACGGCGGGCGTGGTGGCTTCATTACAGCTTCTGTTGGGTCCTGTTGCTTCAAATGGAGCTGCATATCAAGCCTGATCTCTGTAGCTGACTGTAGGCCTAATGATTATACAAATATTTAGCTGGTTTTCAGTGATACCACCTTTTCACAATAATGCATAAGCACCAGTTTGCTGAAATAATAAATGTAACTATATTTTCTTAAAAAGCAGGCTGTTGTCTTGCACAAAAACTTGAGTGAGCTTTTTTAAGCGCACGTGGCAGGCTTAGGGTGTTGGTTGAAAATTAAGTTGTTTAAAGATGTGCTGCACTGGAGGGCATGTTTCCTTTTCTTTATATATTGTAGCATTGTCTGGTCTCTATGTTCCTTTCCATGCTATTCATAGTGTACACTTACTAAAGAGATAAGGCACAAACAGATGGTGGCATTCACAGCACACACAGTGCATGGAACTAAGGGACACAGAGTGTGTGAAAGAGAACAGTGCGATTGCCTTTCCGGTGATCGAACTGTTCGGCCGATCGCCTATCCATCACGAAGTCTCACGCCAGCTTAGCGCACTTACAGTCACGTTGATAAAGAGGCTCTTGTCCTCGTGTTTGACATAACAAATTTTCGGCAGTACCTTTGCGAACGCGAGTTCGAAGCCTACTGGGGCTGCTCGCTGCAGACAAGCCGGTGCCTCAGATGTGTTTCCCACGTATCCTACGTTGGGTGCTGATGCTTGAAGCATACAACTACAAACTCAAGTACCGGCCGGGGGCCAGCACGGCCAATGCGGATGGTTTGAGCCAGTTACCGCAGCCTGTGTACGTTGAGCCAGTTTGCTACTCACGGCTTGACGGATGTCATCGTATACGATAAGGGACCAGCGTTCGTGAGTGTTTGAAGAACTTCCTGTATCGGTATGGCATCAAGAAAATGCTAACACCGCCGTACCATCCAGCGTCAAATGGAGCTGCATAGCGTGTAGTTGAAAGCATTAAGGCAAAACTCAACAAATCGACTGAAGGCAGTTTGACATGTCAACTATAGGTCGTGTCATATTGAACTACAAGACCACTCCCCACGAAACCACCGGGTGCACACCAGCGGAGCTTATCATGGGCCGTAAGTTGAAGACTGCTTTAACATTGTTCCATCCTGATTCCAGATCTAAGGTCTTGCTGAAGCAACTCAAGCAGAAGATGATCCAAAGATGAGAGCGCTCGAGCTACACCTCCTGCAAGGCCCGGCGGTTCCATCTACGCACTAAACTTCCGTTCCGGACCACCTTGGATGCCACAAGAGTGACCGAAAATGCCACCGACAACATTGCTGATGTGGTCTTGTCAGACGGTCGATGCTGGCGACTCCATCAAAAACACCTGCGGTCTGACTTTGCCACAACTAATTGGTCTCCAAGGAAGCCGCCGACACGACGGGCTTCGTTTCCCACCGAGTGTGAGCCAAAGCAAGCGGCGGCCGAGTGTGAGCCAGAGCAGGGAGCGGCCGTTGCTGCACCATGTTTTGTTGCACATAGTCAAAGTGAAGCTGTCCAACGGGAAGCTAGACAGAATGAAGCCTCGACAGCATACCCTCCGATAGTTGTCACTTCCGACGACAGTACACCAGCGCTGCGTAGGAGCACGAGGATAAGAAAACCAGTTGTGAGTTTCCTACCACAAAGGCCTGCTGAACTTTGTAATTTGGTAGTTTCATTTCGGGCGGGGGGGCTGGGGAGGAGTGTAATAGATGACCACTAGAGCACGCGCCTGTACATTAATTCTATTATGACAAACAGATAGCGCATCCGGCATGTTACGTCGTTACGATGTCGTTAAAGAAAGAAGCGCACGTGGAAGTAAAGACAGGCGTTTTCTTGGGAAAGCAAGAAAACAGCCTTTTCAGGAGCAGCCTTTCCCGGCTGCTCCTGGCGAGAGAGAGAGAGAGAGAAAGGAGAGGACAGGCAGGTAGGTCAACCAGAGAAGCGGCTCCCGGCGAGCCGGCTCTTACACTAACATGCTGATAAGAAATGCTCAAAGTGCACCCATTGTACGCCGCCTATACAAGCTTAGGCTCATGCTACCGATAGGGATAAATAACGCAGCGTCGAACCTTACGATCCCACCCATGTCCGGCTCTTTTGGCTAAGACTTACTAGCCACTCGTGCGCACAACTTCGACATCAAGATGATTGAAATGGATTTCAATATGCCGTACCCCGCTGAACTCGCGATTCCCGACGTTGTGCGGCAACAGACTGCAATATATACTCGTATTTCTAGTAACCTATTCCTTTTTATTGACCCATTCACATCCCGCGATGGTATACTCGATTTGACCGCCTTGGGAGTAGACTTGCTACCTAAATGTTGGCGTTCCTTCTCGAAAAAGCGGAGTCGGAGGGTACTGGCCAGTTTGTGGAGAGCCACTACCAATGATTTAGGGAAACTTACTTTAATGGCACCTCAGACGATGGCACATAGTTCAGAGCATTTTAAACATTGCTTGGTCTAACTCCAGCAGCCATTGCTGGAAGGACGAAAGACTGGAGTGACATCTTTAATCGAAACAACGTACTTATCTCTAAAGCACAGCTTGTGTATCTCTACTGGGTTCACAATCAGTGCACTGTTCCCTACGGCAAAATGTTCGGTTTTGCAATCAATCTCGCTTTGAGAAATTCGCACCTCTTCACCGAAGCCTTTGCATGCGCACCGAATGCTTCCATGAGTCAGCGGCCAGCCTGCCTCTTGGTGAAGGCCTAATACCTGATAAAACCGTGGTTTGAACTATGCAAGATACTTCGCGTCGTTTGTCTCCAAATGCATGTATACATATTTTCACTGCGAAACTGTTCGCTGTAGAAGCAACTGAGCGCACTTGTGAGACTCTGGAGCTAGGCTGCTATATTCTGTGTATTTCTTGATGTCATTAGCATCTTTAAGCGCTTCTCTAGCGTTTAATAATTAGAAAACAAAATTTCTGTCTATTACTATTTAAACTATGTTCTATATTATAGCCACAGAAAAATAAAACCGGGAAAAATGGAGATGACGAGCATACAAAGAATTGTCTCTCCCCTCCGGATAGTTTCCTGACTCCTTTTAGATAAATGTGCTGTTTCTCACGAGAGGCAGGCGTTCACTATACAAATGCTGCAATCTTACGATGTCCATACCTACAGCGAGCTATAACAAGCCCTGCATTACAGGCGGTCCGGTAGTATCTACAGGCAAACCTGAAGTCATTCGTTCCGTTATGCATGTGTCACAGCGCTTTGTCCTGTGGGTCTTCGCTTTGTCCCCGTCTGTGCACGCTGTTACCCTTTTAACGTGCTTTACCAACTAGCCCACCAAGCCATCCTTGTGAAATTCAGTTCTCATGACGCCCATGCATAGAAAAATTTTCGTGTGACAGTTAGCAAGTGTGTGTAACTGATAAATACAAACAAGAATATAGCCCTCACGCAATGTCATTGCCGGTATGACCTAAATATTGTGTCCAATGTGATGATATAATAAATGTTTACTTGGTCATACTGACCTTTTTCTTTCCTGGTGTTATTTAGAACAACCTTGCAGATATATGCCCTCTGTGCCCAGCTGACTACAGGTTGTCGTTGAATTGTATTTACCTTCTATTTATTTGTTTTTTACAAATACCGTTAAGACTCTCTTGAAAGTCATTACAGGAAGGGAGCACATGTTGAATACAGAAGTTTACACACACACACTGATATATAAATATATCTATATATAATGCAACCAAACAACAACACACATTTACATAAAGATAACCACAGCTAAAGCCCAGCCTAATCTTCATATTAAATCAGATGTATGTACATCAAGCAAACACATGCATTCAATAACATCATTTGTATTGACCACATCAGCGGGATAGTACACGTTTGGTCTTTCGCTCACGTGAACTGTCATCTTTTGTGTTACACTGAGTCGTGTGTCTCGGCGTAAAAGTCTTATCTTGACCGAATGTCACATTTCTATAATTATCCGTACCATATGCGCACTATAAAATGTTACATGTTAACGATCCAAGTAAACCTTTTTTTCCCGAGCTAAACTTATTCGCCCTTTATTTTTTTACGAGTGCTAAAATAGTCAGCGGAATTATTAACACACAGATACATAACCACAATTTCCATGTTATATTATTTTACACTCAACATTGTTGCACTTCTATCGGCAATTTAAATCCAATAAAAATGTCTTCAGCAAGCTTCTGCTTCAGTTTGCGGGAAGAAAATTCTTCAAATTCAAATTCTTCAAATTCAAATTCTTTATTTCTGCCTTGTACAGATACAGAAAGCGGAGGCGCAGAAAAAGCTATCAGAAACAGCTTGACAAAAAATTATGACATATTCTATAGCACAGGATTAGGAATGTCCAAAGCTTGTTCTGGAAACTATATAAAGAAGTACTGTTACAAGCTATAACGTTCTCATTTCTTTTTAGGCGGCTCCTTGCGTTCGGAATTTTGGGTATAAAGCCCTGTGTATATGTTTGACGCATTTGATGAGGCGCAGTCGCGCCGTTGGCGCTACCGTCGTGTTGTGGCGCCATTAACGGCGCATGCGCGTCGAACGTCTGCCGCATGAGACGCGTTCAACGTAGACGGCAGTTGTGGCGTCTACTTTGTTTATGTATCTTTACGCAGTGAATGGCTAATTCTGACATTAATCGTTTATTATTCAACTAAGGACTGCATTGACGCGTTTTTCGATTATATTCTCTTGTATATCGTCGCCTACTAGCCTTTGACTGTTGGAGCATGCAGATCGTGAATACCTTTCAATATAAAATATTCTCTAATAAATAAGCCAGAAGTTAGATTCCTGATGAATATTTGATTCATGATTACGCGCGCTAAAAACATGGGTGAGTGTAAGAACAAGTGTCAGTGTAATACAACAATGACGTAACATCAATACACGGGAAAGGTAAAAGAGTCCTTGGTTTGCTCAATACTAGCAGAATGTTCTGAATAGACAAAATTAAACAAAACTTGAAAACACTGCAGGAAGAAACTACTTTAACACCTCGCGGCAGTACAGAAGCTCTATTAGTGGCACGAGCAGCGAGTGACACTCTTCGGTTATTAAGCAGCGACTTCCAGTCGGCCACCGACTTCCGGTGGGTGCGAAATTAAAAAAAAAAACGTTTTTAAATTCATAGTAAATATTTAAAAATAAAAATTGTACAAAATCTATGGTTCTACTTATTGTCGCTGGTAGATATGACATCAGAGCATAGGTTTAGTTCCAAATTGAGTTAGTTAAATGAGAGGAATGATTAGAAAATAATTAGAAATCACTAATTGCTGCACACCAAATGACAGAATCTTAGAGTTTAGATACCAGCCACGTTAATAAAAGCTACCGCAAATTTGCTGTGTCACGCACAACCAGAAGTGACGTCAGTGAAGTCACACACAGAAAGGGGGCATAGCAATAAGTCACCACAGCTAGTTTTCAGTGCTCGCTTTCTGGTGTGCTATTTAATGAGCTTGAGCAGGGGAGAATTCAAAGCGTCATTCGAGCTAGATGCGGGCAAGTTATTTGGCTGTCAAGAGCACAACACGGAACGACAAAATATTGCTGAACAATACTGCGCTGCTTTCCACTGGGCACAAGCCCAATTTCATAGATCTAAGTCGCGACCGTAGCAGTGACATCCCGTGCTTCCGACCTATACCGTTCTAGTGATTGCACACATGGGGCAAGCTTAGGCCAATGACACAATGGACAGAAAGAACGCCAACAAAAATAAGATACCAATTTGCGAACTGTAATTGCCTTCCTAGTCGTATGACAAAAGAAAGTCGAACTATCCTTAATATTAAATCATTCATTTCCTTTACTGGTACACATTGCCAAAACAGAACTGCACTTGTATAAACAGTAAATCAATTCATGACATTTCGAGAACACTCGAGCTGAAAAAAAAAATATGGCTGAGACATCATAATGTAATAAGGCACAAATCGATACCACCATTTCCTTGCAGGTAAAATAACAAATGAACAATACCTTTCCATTCGGTAAAGAAAAGTAATTTGTGGAGTGAAATCCCTTCCTCTGGTTGTAAAGTATACCACGTGACGTCCTAATTGTTATCTCCCGGCTTAATCAAAATTGAGAGAATTGTTAACCAGGAAACCGTGTCCACCGGGTACAGAAATTGACGTGCATAAGCGCTGCCCTGGTCTAGGCCACATCAGAAACAACCAGCTTCCCCCTCCACGAACTATAATAAATGTCCGCCTGGGAATCGACTAAATCAAACATTTGTACGTAGGAGGCGTTCTAGCTTTTTTACCTTTTTAACTGGTAGCCGACCAATATTGTTGACCTAACAAAAGCATACGCAAAAAGTAGAGAAATCCACATATTAGTTTGTGCCTTTCAATTTATCTTTATTTATGTACCTGCTCAACAGTGGTATTAAATAAAATATCGAGTGTGAGCAGCTGCAGATAGATCGGCCACCAAACCTGAAGGCTTCGTCGTTATCTTCTTAGCCCACGTGGGTTAATATTCTCGCCAATGCCAATTTTTTCCCCTTTATAAAGCAAGCTCTTATTTCTTGACTCCATAAAGGCACAGTTCAAGATCACACATTGACCTTGCCAAAGCAAGTGCCAGGGACCAGTTTTGGACCACAGATTTACCTTTCACCACCTGGTCAACAATAATTTACCTACAGTATCTCGCTTAGTTTTTAGAGAAACCGTTTACGATTTCAATTGGTATGTATTTGAGCAAATTAAAGAACTAAAGCAATGAAACCATTCTAGGTCAAGTCTTCCTCATCTTGGCAGTTAAAGGGTTAAGTATGGCGCCAATTGCGCACACTTGTTTCCGCCCCTTATCCAAAATGCAGCCCGTGTAGCAGCTTGCAGTGTCCTCGAAAGATGAGAACGCATACGGAGGTGGAAGCTGCCTGTCGTTTTTGATTGGTATTTTGTGTCTGTTCTATTTAAGGTCACGCTGTTGGAATCGAATATAATATTTCTTGCCAAATAACACGTACGTACTCAGCGTAATTACCCTTCCCAAGATTTACAACAACAACGAGAGAGAGAGAGAGAGACATCCAATTTACGCCCCGAGCAACACCAACAAGGACGGCCTGTTCTGTCCGTGCCCTCAACTCGGCGGAGGCAGAAGAGGCGGCCATTGCCCTCGCTGCAGCGGCCGGATTTACAACTATATTCAGTGTTTCAAAGACCTCTATATCCAGCTTTGCACGTGGAGTCATGGCCCCAGCCACGCTACGAATACTGCACCCCTTACTCTCCCCCAAACAACCAGATAGTGAAGAACCCATCCCAACTGAATTGATATGGGTCGCGTCTCACGCAGGGAACCCAGGGAACGAGGCGCCCTACCAGTGTGCTCGATGATTCGTCAGCCGAGCGGTGGGTCCCGTCTCTGACCCGGGGGACCATACCACGATATTACCCAACACTACCGCGTCACAAGACGGACAAATTCCCCACCTCATCCCAAGCTCACCAGGGGACACAAAGTCACCTGTCGCCGACTCCAAACGCACTCCTTTCCCAGCCCACAAATATACGCACACTTTTACCCTGACTTGACAGACCCACACTGCTCATTATGTGGGTCCACAGCCTCTTTAAATCATATTCTCTGGGACTGCAGGGAGGATCCTACCCCCCCCCCCCCTGCCACCCCACCAGACCTCCTGGCTGCTCCCTCACCTGAAGCATGGGAACCGACACTCATGAAACCGAAACTGGAGGTTCAACTTCGGGGCATCAAAAGAGCCGAGGAGGTGGCTGTAAGGCATCACCTGGTAACCACCCCTCACTAAGTCAACTTAACAAATGAAGTTGTTTCCTCCTCCTCCAGTTTGCGATTCCTGCATGTTTCCACATTTGAACTCCAAACTCAAAGCGCAATTACGGACAACAAATTTATGTACCTACACAGTGAACGAGCATAAAAAAAAGTATCTGAGCGGCTCGTGTTTTTTTTTCTTTTTTTACAATGTAAGGTACAACTTAAGCACCGCACGTGTATTGCGGAATATGTGCAAGCTGTGTGCGTATTGCGGTAAGTTATCTTTGGGGAACTTGCATTTCGCTTGTTGCCGCTTGTTTCTGCATTTCAAAGAAATGCAATTTCTCAGTGGCTTCATTGCCCATATTTCTCATGTAGAACATAGTGACACTTATCTTCAAGCTGCACGGTTTTATTGCTAAAGAACTGACCTGGCAGTGTGGCGCAAGGTATTAAAGTCGCCATAGCTAGTTTTCCACGCTCGCTGTTTAGTGTGGCATTTTATGAGCTTGAGCAGGGCAGCCTTCAAAACTCCATTCGAGTGAGACGCAGGCAATTTCTTTGGTTGTCATAAGCACACCATGGAATGACAAAATATTGCTGATTATTACTGCGCTGCTTTCCTCTGACCACAAGTTCAATTTCATAAAGCTCATTCACGACCGCAGCAGTCACATTATTTCTTGTTTGCGTAGTAAAAGAGAACAAATGCTCACCATAAGCAGTCTTGTACCGTATAATACGACGAAATTTGTAGTCTTTGATACTACAGACTAAACTTTTATCATTTTCCTCTGAGATTTTGCACGATATCTGAAATAATGTTTTTTTTCTAAATCTCTAAAAGTAATTAAAAACACGTCATAATCAATGCTGCTATTGTTGATTTCATGTAAAAGCAAGGCACGGAGGTTTCAACTGTTCTCTGGAGTTTCCGATAAACCATGCTGCTGGTTTGCAGAAAGCAGGTGATAATTAGTTTCATTTATGTCGCCGGAGGCATCACTTGGCAAAACCGAAGCACCAGCTTCTGTAGAAACCTGCAGAAGCTGAAAAGGTGACGTATGTTTGAGCCAACTCTGATACTCTGTGCATCACTTCAGCTGCGAGTCATTTGAGCTCATTATTCGGGGATATTCTAAGGTGAACATTAAGCGATAACAAAGTTTTTATTTTCATATGGAATAGTGTGGGCGTTTAGTACGCACGTCTTCTTCATATGTACAATATCATCATCATCCTACGTTGCTCGATCTCAATCTTCAGTTCTGTGTGACCATCATCATCGGGTGTGTGCCTTTGCTGGTTCGTTGCCGAGTACTCAGGCCTATTAAATGTCATGCCAACAGAGACGTCATAAGGGGTGGAGGTGCTGGGTAACCATCCCAGTACACGCCGTTGCGTGTACTTACACGCCGTTGCACTTACACTTACACGCCGTTGGGCCTGATCGCTGCGGAAGATACCGAACTGCCTCACGGGCGACAACGAATGATTACCATTATATCGACCATGGTGACTTCTTGGTCTGTCCCTCTCCCCGTTGCCTTCATAAAGGCATCGCTTTTGCATCAGTTGTGCTTCGAGTTTACCATGGCTCGGCACTAGTCACCGCCACGAACGTGACATCGGAGAAAATTCTCCTCCTGCAAAGCACCACAGTAGCTTGCGCGGACGACCGAGGGCCTGTACGCGTCGTGCCACTTACAAATATGTCTTCCAAAGACCCTTCTACTTGTGATATTGCTTCTCCCTCCGCCCTTACTGCAGCCATCAGCAGTGACTTGCCACCTTCACATATGCAGCAGCTGCTTGCTTTGTTGATCAAACACGCAAATTCTTTTGATGTCCATTTGTCGACTCTGGGCCAAACCACAGCTGCAGCACATCGCATTCAGACAGACCAAGCGTCTTGAGTGCGCCGACACCCGTACCGCGTGTCCCTAGCCGAGCGGAAAATCATAAAAGAAAATGTCACCAGCATGTTACAACAGAAGGTCATCCGGCCCTCAGCTAGCCCTTGGTCATCTCCGGTTGTTTTGGTCCGAAAAAAAGACGGTTCCCTGCACTTTTGCGTCGATTACCGGGCCCTCAATAAGATCACTCGAAAAGACGTATACCCTATGCCTTGCATTGACGACGCCCTTGATTCACTACAAGGTGCCGAATACCTTAAAGCCTCGATCTGCGTTCCGGCTATTGGCGAATTCCCATGCACGAAGACGATAAAGAAAAAAGCGTTTCCCACCCCTGATGGACTTTACGAATTCAACGTCATGCCTTTCGGGCTATGCATTGCACCTGCGACTTTTTAATGCATGATCGACATCGTGCTGCATGACCTGAAATGGAAAACTTGCCTCTGCTACCTGGATGACATTGTCGTATTTTCATCAACATTTCCTAAGCACATGCAACCCTTGGATGAAGCTCTGACGTGCCTTGCTAACGCTGGTTTTCCGCTCAACACGAAGTAATGCTGTTTCGCCAGCAGGTCTATTAAGGTCCTGGGGCATGTCGTGAGCAAGGAGGGCATACGTACTGACCCTGACAAGATTGCTGCGGTCCTTCGCTTCCCTCGCCCAGAAAGGCCTAAAGACTTGCGAAGCTTCCTTGGCCTCGCTTCTTATTTCCGTCGCTTTATACGGAACTTTGCTTCCATCGCTGCGTCACTACACAAGCTACTTGTTTCCAGTGCACCCTTTCTCTGGTCTCAAGAATGTGAAGCAGCCTTTGACATGTTGAAGGGCGCCTTCACGTCTGAACCTGTGCTTTGCCATTTTGATGAGACTGCACCGACTCTCTCGCACACAGACGCTAGTGGCCGCGGTATCGGTGCCATTCTTCTGCAAGGCGACAACTCTTCGCTCGAGATAGTCGTTGCATACGCCTACGCGTACTCACCGATGCCGAGAAGAACTATACGATAACTGAGCAGGAGTGCCTGGCTGTAGTTTGGTCCCTATTTGCACGGGCATCATTTTACAATTGTTACGGACCACCACGCATTATGCTGGCTCTCCACTCTTAAGTACTTGACTGGACGCCTGGGTCGCTGGATTATCCGCCTGCAAGAATATAACTGTCACATTATTCATAAGTCAGGCAAAAAACACCAAGACGCAGACGCTCTTTTCTCGTTGCCCGCTTGCTGCGCACCCACTCGACACCTCGCCAACTGCGTCGCAAAGCAGCTCTTCGGATGTCACTTCTACGCTGGTTTCCTCTGTAGCCTGTATAGACCGCCTTTCTCCGGACGACGATCAAATATGGGCATCTCGCCTACGGGCTGACCCCTATTGTTGGCGTATGATAAACAACCTCTCTGGCGCTTCTCGCCCACCTAACACGCGGCTTCGACGCCAACTCGCAAAATTCAAGCTGGACAATCGCGTGATGTATCGGTGCATTTACCACCCTGACTCTCAACGCTGGGTGCCCGTTCTACCGCGCTCTCTTCGAGCCCATGTCCTCGAAGCATTCCATGATGACATGACTTCTGGCCATCTCGGTTTCCACAAAACCTACGATCGCATTCGAAGCCGTTACTATTGGCCTGCCTTTCTACTAGTGTGGCGAGATACGTCGGTTCCTGTTCTCCGTGCCAGCGTCGCAAACTCCCAACCTCTGCTCCTGCTGGCGAATTATTATTCCGTGTCCCACAACACCATGTGAGGTTGTTGGTATCGTCCTTTACGGGCCCCTTCCTGTTACTGCAGCTCGCAATTGGTGGATAGTGACCACGATCGACCACCTGTCGCGCTACGCTGAGACAACATCAGGGATCACTGCCTCAGCTTTGGAGGTTGCCGACTTCGGCCGTCAAGCTATAATTCTGCGACATGGTGCTCCTCAGGTACTGCTAAGCGATCGTGGAAAGGCCTTTCTCTCGCAACTTTTAAACGAAGTGCTGCGCGCCGCTGGTACCACCCACAAAACAGCTTCGAGTTACCGTCCACGGACTAACGGCTTGACAGAGAGATTTCATCGCACGATCGCCGACATGATCGCCGTATATATTCAAGCTGATCGCAAGAATTGGGACAAGCTTCTACCCTTCGTCCCTTTCGCCTACAACACGGCTATTCAGCGTACCACCGATTACTCGTCATTAGACAGTTTTAGTTACACGTACGTGGAGACTTCACATACGCAAACGTGAACAGTCTACGTACCTTACGTGCAAGCCATCTGAAACGCTTTTAGCTACACGTACGCGACGCACCACGTAGCTATATCTATCGGGAAATATGAGCAATTCAATTCAAGATGAGTATTTCAGCGAAGCCAGTGATGTGCACTGATGCGTGCCGGTCATCGTATCCGCAATGCCCGGAAGTGTTTTGTGCAAGCGTTATCTGCTGTCATCGTTGACATGGAATGAAATAGATGACCAGTCATCCTGTCGCCGTGTTTCCATGCAAGCCATCTGCGCGCGCTCAGCACGCTATCGCTTGTTCGTGATCTCGCGAAACCCCCGCGCGAAGCTGTCTACGTGCGCAAGAAACGCACGTAAAAAATCGAATCTCACGTACGTCCGTGAGACCAGCGCGCGGCCGCCACATTCTGCGCATGCGCGCTGCTTACACGTAGAAGCTCTACGTACGCAAAGCCTCTACGTGGGTGTAACTAAAACTGTCTATTTTACCTAGTTTACGGACGGTCGCCTACTTCCCGCTAGACGTTTCTTTCTTGGATTCTTCTGTAAACCCATCTGCATCGTCTAGCGAAGAATTCGTTTCACGACTCGCCGAGTGTCGCCAGCGTGCTCGTGTAAACACAGCGGATAGACAACAAGACCGGAAAATCATTTACGACATCTTCCATCGTGTTGTCTCCTACCTGGTGACGAAATACTTCTATTGACGCCCCTTCGCACGCCTGGTTTGTGCGACAAGTTCCAGCCTCGATTCATCGGGCCCTACATAGTCCTGGAGCAGACATCGCCCGTCAATTATCGCATGATTCATGTTGTCGCCGCAACAGATCGCCGTTGTCGCAGCACCGAGGTCGTTCATGTCTCCCGCATGAAACCCTTCGCGCGGCGGTCTTCGTCGCCTTGACCTGCGGCCAGGATGGCCTCTTCCACGTGGGGGGAGAGTGTGGGCGTTTATTACACACGTCTTCTTCATCTGTATAATGTCATCATCATCCTACGTTGCTCGATCCTCATCTTCAGTGCTGTGTGATCATCATCATCGGGTGTGTGCCCTTGCTGATTCTTTGCCGAGTACTCGGGCCGAATAAACGTCGTGCCAACAGAGACGTCAAAAGATATACATATATATATATATGCGAGCACGCGTGTGTGTGTGTGACTTCCGCAACGTAAGAAATTGGTGGAAGTGCTGGGTACCCTCGAGAGACAACAATGGAGCTCCGCAGTGGGCGTCACCTCGGACAGGACACCATGATGGCCGAAACAGATCCCAAAATAGCGTGGCCCACTTCATCGCCTACAATCCCGGCGGTTGTCCTGGCTCCGCCACGGGATGCAGGAACGTTCTGCGGCATTGACCACCTCGACGTGGAAGGAGGTAGCGACGCTACTCGCTCAACGTAGACGTGCCTTCGCATCGCTCCGGAGGAAAGACCTGAATGCCAAATTATTCAACAAGGTCCAGCTCTCAGACACAGGTCAGCTCGTCTAGTACGTTATCCGAACCTCCTGGCCAATTTCTGTTCTGCTCGGACCAACATATTGTGAGTTTCAGTAGTTTTGTCACGGACCTGGCAGGGCGCCCAGCTAGCCCTAAACGCTGGGAGTGTACGCCTTCCGTCAAGTAAGCCAAAGGCCCGGACTCCTGCAGGCAACAATGGCTCCAAAATTTGTCACCGACGCTGATGGATGGACTACCCGAGCATCAAAACGTTCCCAAGGTACGCAGCACGTTGCAACGCTTATTTTGCGTCCACCAACTGGCCTTTTCCTACCTCAATGGAGCCCACGAACGCTTCACGACGCGCTGAGCGTCTCAGCGGCCCTGACCGCTGCAGAGGCTCGCGCCGCTACAGTAGACATCAAAAATGAAAAGAACTTGGCTATAATAAGCAGTGATGACCCTTCGGCGACGGAAAAGCTCCAGCGTATTAACGAAACCACCCTTAATGGCAAAACGTACCCAGTCCACATCTATATCGCATCGCCCCACAACTCGTGCAGAGGAGTAATTCACAACGTGGAACTGAACACCCCAACCGAAGAACTGATGCGAGAACTCCGAGCCCCCAATTATGAAATTATTGCGGCTCGTATGATGGGTAAAACATCCACTGCAATCATAACTTTCAAGGGCTCGCATGTACCACGCCAGGTCATCTTCGGCGGAGGTGTATACCGCTGCGTCCCTCACCGACCCAAGGCGCAATTTTGCTCAACATGCTTTGCTATAGGCCACAGATCAGACGTCTGCCGTGACAGTGGAAAACCAAGGTGCAGAACATGTGGAAAAACGGTCGGGGATCCTGTAGATGATCATGACTGCAAACCCGGCTGCCCTAATTGTGGCAAGGACCACAAGGCCGACGACCCGACTTGTGAAGTGCGACAAGCAGCTGATAAAGCGGTCAGAGAGGCGGCCTACCTGAAGCGTTTACAACAACGTGAGGACGACAAACAAACGAACACAGTCACCATCGCAAGCCGAAGCCCAAGCCCAAAACGGAACTCCGACAACATATCGACAGACAGAAGCCGTCAACAGTCCCGGGGCCGCTGTCCATCCAGGGGCCGCAGTCCATCCAGGGGCCGCAGCCGATCCAGGGGCCGCAGCCGATCCAGGGGCCACGGCCAGTTCGGGGTCCCCAGCCAGTCTGGGAACTACAGCAAGTCCGGGAGCCGCGTCCAGTCCGGGGACCGCAGCAGGCCCGGAGGACGCAACCAGTCTCCGGATCACAGCCAGACCCGAGGCCAACAACAAGAGCAACCCACAATCCAGCAAAACGTGAGTCAGTCATCCGGCACCTTCCTTCCCTCACCCTCACCTCTGCATCTAAAGTTCAGTCACGAGCTCAGAAAGTAGCCAGGGATTATAAGAACGCCCTACTTCAAACTCGCAGATCAATTCGAACGTCAACACTAGCTTCACAATCACTAGAGCCTACCGAGGAAATGGACATGCAAGCAGAAGCACACCCACCTGAAGCCACACTATTAAGTGACACAGCACAACCCCTTGCACAAGTAGAGCCAGCGTCCCTGCAACCAGCGATGAAAAAGGCTAAATACCATAGCACAGCCTTACAAAACCTTGAAGCCCAATTTCAGCAACTAAAGGACGAAATGAAAGAAATGCAAACCAATCTAGAGGCCAAGATAGCTGAACAGGTTGCTGCCCAAGTTGAAGCGGCGCTAAAACATATACTCAACAAATAATGAGCCAAATGCGATCCCTGTTCAACGAGCTACTAAGCAACCAGGCTGAGGCAATGGTCTCCAAACAAGTACATGCTGCGATGGCCGCATTACCGCGCCCGGAAGAGTGCGATCGACCCAAAGCATGTCGATCTACCAGCGTAACGCGACCCACTCCTTACCCTACAGCGGGCACTCCGCAGAATCATCAATAGAACAATGGCGCAAAATCTGGTGGTGTGGCAGTGGAACTGTAGAGGGATTGCTCGAAAACGCGGCCTTCTCACGCAGTACATTGCCGCTCAAGATCGTCGACCAGACATTCTCCTTCTCCAAGAAACTAACCAACCACCTCACGTTACAGGCTATACGACGTATAGCCATAATTCGACACTGGCCATTCTGATTCGCAAAGATATAGCGGCAATATTGTCCACAGCACGGAACAGAGCCTCACGGTACGCGTCTTCCCAACTAAGATAGACAAGAGGAAGGCACACCCCAGCTATTTATCACGAATATCTATAGCCCGCCCAAACAGAAAGTAGACTTCTTCAAGGAGTTGCGAATCTGCGGCCAACGAAATATTTCGATCATCTAATAGCAGGCGATTTCAACGCACCACACACGTCATGGGGATACCAAAAAACTCCCCAAAGGATCCGCGCTACTACAACCACTGCAACAGGCCCAGCTAACTCTCCTTAACGAGACCGACTCCCCAACGCGGCACGGAAACTCCGTAGAAAGAGATACCATGCCCGATCTCGCCTTCATTAAAGGACGACTGTCAGCGCAATGGGTTAACACGCACGATACGTTAACGAGTGACCACACCCTCATACAGATATTTCTGCAAGTCAAAGGATTCCCAAAGCGCCAGCGCAAACATCGCCTCACGGACTGGGATGAGTTCCGCAAGCAACATGAAGACTTCCAAGACATGAACCTGAAAGATTGGGTAGAGATGCTCCGGCAACGAATCCAGACTCACACGAAGGAGATCATAGGAAATGGGAACAACCCAGCACGGATAAACATCTCCTTCATCTCTGGGAAGCACGGCATGCCCTCATTAAGAGATGGAAAAGAAATAAGCTCAATCGGAAACTACGCTCACGCATTAATAAGGTCAACGAGGAGATCGTCGACTACACTGAACACCTCACTCGTGAGCAGTGGCACGATACGTGCAACAAGCTCAACGGCACACTGAATATGAGCTCCACATGGAACCTCATCCGATCACTCATTGACCCAACCCAGACAAAGACGGGAAACGTCCCATAAGCTCCGCAAGCTGCTAGAAACATTTGAGCAGACCGACGAACTATTCGACGAGCTTAGAGCAACACACGTTTGCGGATCGAGCTCAACCACAATATGCAGACTACGCAAGCGCAGAGCCAGAAAATGAGAGCCTCATTGGCCCCATCACAATGGCGGAATTACAGCGTGCCCTAGCAGAAGCAAAGCCGAATAACGCACCAGGGACCAGATCTAATTACGACAACACAGCTTCGCAACCTTACAGAAGCCGATCATGCGTACTACTTCAGCAAATGAACACTATATGGGACACGGGCTGCTTGCCAGAAGAATGGAAGACAGCCAGCATCATTTCATTCCAAAGCCTGGCAAGCCCCAAGCCATAGCGAATCTGCGTCCAATATCGCTAACATCATGCGTCGGTAAGCTGATGGAGCGTATCGTGCTTAACAGACTTCTTAGTCACCTTGAGAAACGCCAACACCTACCCTATAATTTGATTGGATACAGGCATCACTTATCTACTCAAGATGTCCTGCTGCAGCTCCACGAAGAAATCACGAAGGAAACAAGCAGCGCTCACTTAAAGCCATTCTTGCTATCGATCTCAAGAAAGCTTTTGATTATGTTGACCACGATGCTATACTGCAAGAGCTCGAAGCTACTGGCTGCGGGACAAAGCTTTATAATTATATAAGGGACTTCCTACGGAGTCGCACATACACGCTACGAGTAGGCGACACCACCTCACAACAGTATCCCCATCCGCAGAGAGGTATCCCGCAGGGTTTCAGTGATCTCGCCCACACTCTTTCATCTTGCCATGTGCGTGATCCATAGAGCACTGCAAGACATCCCCGACATCAAATATGCGATCTACGCAGATGACATTACCATCTGGATCAAGAGGGGCTCGCCAGGACACATCCAAGAAACCTCTCCAACAAGCAATGAACAGGGTACATGAGGCTGCTCAGACCATTGGCCCTTAGATGTGCGCCGGAAAAATCTCAGTTGCTACTGGTTCACCAAAAAAGATGGCAGCCGCCCACAATACAAATTGTAAACGACGGCGTTGTCGTGTCGATTTCTCAACCGAACTGCATAAAATACTCGGTCTCCATATCCAGAAGATGGAGGTCCGGCTGCGACGGTGCAGCACTTGCTCAGGCAGGGAGAGCAGGTGTGCCATGATGCGTAGGGTCTCCAACCGAACCAATGGAGTTGAAGGAGGCTGATATGCTGCAACTACGAAACGCACTAATTATGTCGCGCCTGCGGTACCATCTGCCCTATACCAATCTCCGCCAACAAGATATCAATCGGCTTGATGCTCTCATCCGAAAGGCGACAAAGCTGGCCATCGGCATACCGTTTAGTGCCAGCACTAAGCTCCTCCTTGACATGGGTGCCCATAACACGGTGGCGGAACTAATCAGTATTCATCGCCGTCGCCAAGAACTCCGTTTGCAGCACAACAAGTCAAGGCAGGCACATCCTCCATAGCATCGGTCACCATCCACGAGCTTCGCGTACTGTGGACACGCGCCCAATACACCAAAACAACTGGAACTCCTTACCATAGCTCCACTGCCTCGCCACATGAATCCCGAACGAGACAAGGAGAGGAGACGCCAGAGAGTTGCCTACTTCAGAAGTATACGCAAGATACACTGAGGGCATCTACGTTCTACGCTGATGCTAGCGTTGGGAACATGGCTCCGCTATAGCAGTCGTGATAATAACCTCCAAACTATACAGACGGCGGTACTTCCAGAGACAGATACGACCTTAGCGGAGCTGACGCCATCGCAAATCGCGATCAAACATATGCCCCCTAGCAACTCAGCCTACCCACGAATCATATTTACCGACTCCATGGCGGCTTGCAGAAAATTGTTGCACAACGATGTCCCGGCGCACATTTCCAGCACTTATGTAAGAGCACCTACAGGAGCCTTTAGAAATCATCTGGATACCTGGTCACGACGGGATGCCGGGAAATGAAAGAGCTAATCAGCTCGCCTGCGAGACTCTGAACCAGGCGCCCGACATTCCGCAACCAGCCCAGACGACAAGGTGGGCTCCTGTGCTTCTGCGGCCTTATCAAGATGCAAGGCGAAAGTTTCCTAAGCTTAGCAAAGAGCTCACCCGTGATCAGGGTGTACTCATCCGTTCAGCCCAGAGTGAAACACTCCCTACCCA
Organism: Dermacentor silvarum; assembly: GCF_013339745.2. Classification (NCBI taxonomy): domain Eukaryota; kingdom Metazoa; phylum Arthropoda; class Arachnida; order Ixodida; family Ixodidae; genus Dermacentor; species Dermacentor silvarum. The sequence goes on from NC_051155.1 coordinate 52,751,317, forward strand.
GCTCGAATGCACCTCCTCCGCGGGCTATTACCTGAGGATCCCCCACCGTGCTGACACTGTGGCGAACACCCGACATACATCCCATATCCTCTGGTCTGTGGACCGCCCCCACCTCCCCTTCCTGCCCCTACAAATCTTTCCCTTAAACCCCATGCCGGGTGGCTGACAGAAGCCACCAGCACCGACGACCAACGGTACCTTGCGGCGTTTATCGGTGCTGCACTGAAGAATGCCGCAAGCGAGGCTCTGGACTGAGGGGCCTTTTCACCACCCCACCCAACATGAAATAAAGTGTTTCTCTCTCTCTCTCTCCGAGACGCCCCGAGAGGCACCGCAACAGAGGCACCGGATGGATGGATAGAAACTTTTATTGATCGATGGTAAGATTCGCGGTGAGTCTTCGAAGATCGGAGGGCTCTTGGTCCTCGGCGGTGGGGGCCCTCGTCCAGGGCTCCGCTCAACGTCGCCGCCCTGCGTGCCCGGTCAATCAGCTAAGCGATCGTCCAAGGCCTCGCTGGCCAACAGCGACTCCCACCTCTCCGCGCTCGGGTTTGGATGGGGACTAAGGCAGTAATGCACGACACGCCCATGTATGTGCAATAGAGTGGATTTCTCGGAACACCACGGCCAGCGTGAAGGGTATTGCCGTGGGGGTTGATTTGCTGAGGAGTTGTAGGTTGGTTAGGGTACCTGCCTGGATAAGTCTCCAGCTGGTATCCTCCTCTTTGGAGATCGCATACAAAGCTGCACATCCAACTTCCGATTGCACGAGCACAGACAGGCTCATGTCGATAGGCATAAATAACACATATGAAGAACTGGCAGCCGCAACGCTAATTGCACAAAGAGAACGACTCAACACCACACACCATGGCAGAAACTACTGCAAAGACTGGGATACCCGCTCACACCCCAATACTGCGGAGACGACACAGTCATCGTAACCGATGCACCTACGGGCTCGCATCATCGTGGAACCGTCCCCAAAAAACAGGCTCCGCTATACAACCAAAATCGCCGGGCAAGCACGAGCACGAAAACTCCTCCAGAGAAGGAACGATCCTGATACCTAATTCACACGACGCTAGCCTTTACTCCACAGACACCACAAGGCCCCAGAAAACCGCATACGCAACGGGCAGTAGCTAACCAAAGAAAGTGGTGGCCTGCGCATCTATAACGCACCAGAGTCAAGCGCCACCGCAGAGGCAGCAGCCATATCCCTCGCAATCAAAGAAGCATAACGAGAGGTCGCTCCGCCTATATCCGACGGATTCACAGGACGCCTGTCGGTTATATATTAGAGCACACTTTCCAGGTGCGTCACCGATACCTGGGCCCCACGCTGACTGAGGCCATGGGGAGTCGTCTGGTGCCCAGGGCACACAGGCCCCGAAGGCAACGAGGAGGCCGACTGTGTAGCTCATGGAGTTGCTGGCCGAGCCACAGAAGACTCTTCGAGGCCCCTCACAAACCACCATGAAGATCCCATCACGAGCAGGCAGATTTTGGAGGACCCAACGCCTGACCAACGAAAGTACGCTCCTCCACAATCCCAAGTTAAGCAGCCAACAAGCCAGGGACTGGCGCCGCCTTCAAACCAACACTTACCCGCACATATCAAGGTTGCACGCAATGTTTCCAGAGGTATACACAACCAGTGTATGCCCCTGGTGCAACGACCACACAGCCACACTGACACACATTACATACCAGTGTACGGAACGCCCAGCCGGGGCAGTATCCAGGCTGGTGAGCTCATCACCGACACTCACAACGTGGTCTTGGGAGGCACGACTTTCCGAGCTGGCACTGGGAAGCCAACTGGCGACCCTGGACCAGGCCCGGCAAGCCGCCGCGGCCAATGGGGCTCTACAAGAGGGCTCCACCCGAGAATAACCATACCAACCATTCTTCGTACAATAAAGTTTATTCTCTCTCTCTCTCTCCTCTTTGGTGAGTGAGCGATGGGGGGGAGAGTATTTTCTTCGGGTACCCTTATAATAATTTAGAATGGACGAATTGCCCTGAGGCACCCGTTCCACGGTACTGGAACGGGTGCCTCAGGGGCAGGGTGATCGGGTGCTCGGCTTGTATACCCTCGAGCGACCCTGTCCGCCGCCTGGTTTCCCTCCAGCCCCGCGTGGCCAGGTGTCCGTATGATCTTATGCCTGATCGGAGGTGTTCGAATGTGCAGCTGTTCGCCAGCGTCATGTGTTCTTAGGAGGATATTGAACACAGGTTGAGAAATGCGTCCTTTCAGGTAATTGCGGCAGGCGGCCTGGGAGTCCGTGAGAACGTGAAACAACCGTCCTAGCTTGTTGCCCTGAGCGATGGCAAGTGTGATGGCAACTTCTTCAGCCTCCGTGATGTTCTGGCAGTGGAGGGAGGCACTGGCTAGCTCCCTGTGGTGGTGGTCGAGGACGACCGCTACTGCTCGAGTGCGGGTGGTGTCATACAGTGCTGCGTCGGTGTAGCAAGCGGTGTTGTCTCACCGTACCTGAGGATTAAGGCCTCAAGTCGTGCTTCCCGTCGACCCTGGTGCAGTAGGGGGTCCATGTGCGGGGGATAGGCGCAACGGTGAGTGTTGAGCGGACATGATCTGGGACTAGGTGGAGTCGGGCTGCCTCCCGAAGGGTACCAGTGTGTCCGAGGAGCTGCAGGAGGGCGCGGCCTGTGGGTGTGAGCGTTAAACGTTGGAGCTGAGTGGCCATTTGTGCTTCACATAGCTCCGTGAAGGTGTTATGTACCCCCCATGGCAAGGAGTTTGCTTGTTGGGGCACCAGGGGGGAGCTTTAAGGCCACCCGATAGGCCCGACGCATCATGGCGTCAATTTGGTCGCGTTCTTGCTGATTTAGGTGATGGTAGGGGAGGCCGTAGACGATTCGACTCACTATCAGACTTCGAACGAGCTTGAGAGTATCTTCTTCCCGCATTCCATGGCGGCGGGTGGTGACACGGGCAATCATACGGGCCACTTGTAGCGTTGTGTTGCGCAAGAGTGTGAGGGTATGTGTGGCGCGACGGTTGGTTTGCAGCCACGCACCTTGCACTCTGATGATGGAGCGTTCGGGGACGACTTTGCCAGCGAGGAGGACCCGGATGGGGTTTTCCTGGGCAGTCTGGCGGGGCTGGGTTGTGGAGTGGCGAACACCGGAGCAGCTCGGATTTTTCGGTGGAGCAGGCCAGCCCGCGGGCATGCGCATATTGCTCGACACAAGTGGCGGCTTGCTGGAGGTTGTATTCTTTTTCGCCGAGGGAGCCCTGGGTAGCCCAGACCGTAATATCGTCCGCATACATGGCCTAGCGAACGCCCTCGATGTGTTGGAGTTGATGTGCCAGGCCCACCATGGCCACGTTGAAAAGGAGGGGGGACATGACCGAACCCTGCGGCGTACCCTTATTAGGGACTACGAGGGTGTCTGAGCGGATCGTCCCCATCCCGACAGTGGCAGTGCGATCGGTCAGGAATGCTTTGACGTAGTTGAAGACACAGTGGCCGCAGTTCAGGACTGCAAGGCCTTCGAGAATGGCTGGGTGGCTAACGTTGTCAAATGCTCCCTTGATATCAAGCGCCATGATGACGTTTTCACAATAGCGGGGTACGGGTTCAATGACTTCCTCTTTTAGTTGGAGGAGGACGTCTTGAGTGGACAGATGCGCACGGAACCCGAACATCGTGTGTGGGAGCAGGTTGCCATCTTCGAGGTAGGTCTGAAGGCGGAAGGTGATCACGCGTTCGAAAAGCTTGCCCAGACATGAAGTAAGGGAGATTGGACGCAGGTTGTCGATTTGCAACTTCTTGCCTGGTTTCGAGATATATATCACTTCGGCATGCTTCCACTCCGGGGGGATGGTGCCGTTCTGCCAGTGGGTGTTCAAGAACGCCGTGAGATCTTGCAGGGCAGTGTCATTGAGGTTACGGATAAGCGAATATGTAATGCGATCAGCCCCGGCAGCAGTGTTACGTGTGCTTGCGCGGACGGCCGCATACACTTCCTCGATCGTTATGGGGCGGTCCAGGAGGGCGTTTGGGGAGCCTTGAGAGACAGTGTTGGCAGGGGGTGGATTGTGATCGCCAAAGCATTTTCTCCGGAGCTGGTCGAGAAGGTCGTCATCAGTACCGTCAAATGTGTGAATGAGGCGATGGACGGCCTTGTTCGTTTCAGTTTTGCTGCGGGTGGGGTCGATGAGAACCCGCAAAATGCGCCACGTGCGCGCCGTCCCCAAAGAGCCCTTAAGGGTGTCCGTGAATTGCGCCCAGTTGAGTTGGGCTAGGCTGGCGGCGTATTCCTCTGCTTGGGTGGTGAGCAGGGCAATTTTGACCTTAAGTTTTCGATTATGTTTTTGAGTCTTCCAGCGGTGGAGTAGACTACGACGTGCGTCCCATAGGTGGAGCAGGTGGCCGTCTACCTCGGGGGTCTGGGTGGTGCGGGTGATGTGTTTTGTATGGCGATCTTGGGTGCGGCGAAGCCGTTCGCACCAGTCCGTAAGGCTGGTGTTAGCGTCGAGGGTTTGCTCGCTATCGCATCGGAATGCATCCCAATCCGTGATTTTGGCTTTCCCGATGGGACGCCGCAGAGCATCCTCAGTGAGTTGAGTGCGAATGATATAGTGGTCACTACCCAGGGTTTCCATGAGATTTTCCCAAGTGTACGTGGAGCTGCCTCCAATGAAGGTAAGGTCAGGGCAGGTATCACGACAAACACTGTTTCTGATGCGGGTGGGTGTGGTAGAATCGGTCAGGAGCTCGAGCCGGTAAGTGTCGACGGCAGCGGCAATTTGCTTGCCTTTGTGGTCAGAATTCCTGTAGCCCCAGCTTGTGTCTTGGGCATTGAAATCCCCGAGTAGGATCAGATCCTTACCCTTGGCCAGTGTACAAGCACCTCGGATGAGGGTATAAAAGTCTGTGTGGCGTTGCCCGGGGGGACTATAGGCATTGAGGATGAAAAGGCTGTGCTTGCTGGTCTTTTTCCGGCACCGGAGCACGATCTCTACAATGACATGCTCAATATGAGTGTCTGGGATGACGTCATGGGCAATGACAGTGAGCGCCTTACTGACGAGAATGGCCGCTTTGCCCTCGGTCGGGCTGTCATAGGCCTCGTAACCTGACAGGGTTGGCGCAGCACCTGGCTCCTGTAGGGCGATGACGTCTGGCGGTTCAAGCTGGGTGTTTATGTATTGTTGAAGGAGACTCCGCTTACGACGGTAGCCTCGGCAGTTCCATTGCCAGATTTCTAAACGTTTTTGCTGAGATGCGGTGGTGCTGCCCATGTTAGTTCCGAGAGGTGGGGGGTAGGGTGAGTTGGGGGGCCTTGAGGATAACTCCGGGGCCGGTAGCTGTCTGCGCGGGGGTGACCGGGTTGAGCTGAATCGGGGGGTTGGAGGTAGGAGTGGGCGTTCGTTCTTGTCGGAGGGAGCCGCCTATTTCCGCAAAGCGGGCTTCAAGGTGTGTTTCGACATCCGCGATGCGTGTACCCAGTTGGGAGAGTTGGGCAGAAAAGCTCTGCGTAAGTTGGTGGTGTTGGTTCTGTTGTTGTTGCGTGAGTTGTTTCGTGAGTTCTCGCAACATTTCGTGTAGTACGGTATATGTAATGGGGAGTTCCTGGGGGGATGCAGGAGGATCCGCGCAGGGAGGGGCCTCGTGTGTGGGGTGTAGTGGAGGGGTGGCGGCTTGGGTGATAAGGGCGCGTAGCTCAGCCATTTCACGGGCGTGTTCGGCTTTAAGTTGTGAGAGTTCTTTCTTAAGCTGCTGGTACTCTTGGGCCAGTGCTTCATATTGAAGTGTGGGTGGGGGGTTTGAGCGCGGAGCGACGGGGGTCTTTGCCACAGTCGACCAGCTTACCTTGCCGGCCCTGTCGGGTGGCGGGGCGGCAGGCCGGCCGGCTGGTGCAGCGGAGCCCTTCTTTTGCAGACCGGTGCGTTGGTCCTGGGTGGCGTGGCGTTCCGGCTGGGTGCGGGAGCTGCGTTGCTCGGGCTGGGAGGGTTGAAGCTGGTCCAGGCCGGCTGGTGGGAGCGGCGGAAAGGACTGTGATCGGGAGCGGGACCGGGAAGGGGTCTTTGAGGAGTCGTCATCGTTACTGAACCACCGGCGGCGCGCGCTTGGCGGCTGGCGTTGAGGGGTTCTGCTACGGCGAAGAGTTTTGAGACGTTGAGGACACTCCTTGGCCCCTGAGAGGTATCCCTCCCCACAGAACTTGCACTGAGGAGTGAAGGGGTCGTTCTCAGTGGGGTTCAAAATGCCACACTGGCGGCACACGGCAGCGTCCGGAGTGGGGCAAACGTCCGAGCGATGACCAGGCTGGTAGCACACCTGGCACACTTGTCGGGTTGGACGGTACGGGTGGCACGCTACCTCCCCGCTGTAGTAGAGAACGTAGCGGGGAACAAGGGAGCCTTCGAAAGTTATAACGGCCGTCTTCGATGTCCCAAGCATTCGGGCGCTATGGATAGTAACGCCCTGCGTCCGCACTCGCAGGTTAGCTTTTAGTTCATCTGGAGAAGTTCCAGGGTCCAAACCATGTATAACGCCCCGTAGAGTGTTGTCAGGGGCCGCCACGTAGGTGTTGAAGTCATGATTGCTCCCGCCGAAGGCGAGCGTGGACACTCGACGAAGGAGCTCAGCTGTTTCGATGTGTGGAGTGCTTGCGATAATAATGTTCGACCCTGTACGGATCCGCACAATAAAGTCGTTGCCGGTGCACTTGGGGTGGCAGTTGCAGGCTGCCACCACAGCCCGAGACACCTGGTGAGTTGTGAGTGTCTTGATATTTAGGCCCTTTTTGGGGCGCAGAATAATCTTGAAGTCGTTCCGAGGTAGCGGCGGTAGCCCGCGACGCGGCCGGCGCGTCTCTCCGGGCGAGCTCTTGGCGTTCGCTGCGGACGCGTCGGGCATCGCTGCCGTTTGCGTGGTAGGAGGCGAGTTGTTTACCTGGGCGTTGCTGGCAGAGCCTGGCGGGGACTGAATTCCGGCCGGCCCCGCAGCTCGGCCTTCCAGTTCTCGTGCTCGGTCCTGGCGCTTTGTTTTATTACGATAGCAATTATATGGACACTCCAAAGAAGATTTCTGCCGTCGGCGTCGCCGTCGCCGTCGCTGTTGCCGTCGCCGTCACCGTCGCCGTCGCCGTGAGGTTCCGTATGACGTCAATGGAGATGAAATCGTCATCGCGCGCCGCCGAACGCTGTATGTGCGAGTGAAAGGGCGCGAGGGACGCGCGCTTTCACGGGGAGTGAACCCACGGCGGAGAACAAACGCGCGGTTGGCACCGTGCTCCCTTAAGGGCTGCAGAAGTAGGCGTCTCTTTCATCCTTTACAATCACCATATATGTAGAGCAAACGCGCCTTATTCCGACGCGCGAAAGGGCGCGGGGGGGGGAGGGAAGGGAGGCGTCGTTTAGCTGCAGAATCAAGTGCCTATTTATATCAGAGGCTCCGGCAACAGTCACCAACGCCGCACGTGTTTCGTGCGAACGCGGGCAAAACGCCGACGGCGTCCACAACAGTTCTGCGTGTTGCCGGTGCTGCTGCATGTCCAAGTTTATACAGCTGATAAAGCTACGATCATTACTCCGTATATATCTCTACAAATTTGCTATCGCAATTGATGCTTCGCCTTTCAGGTGAAACTGCGACAACTTTTTTGCTTCTGGCGCCGGGAGAGCGCCAGTTCCCAGTTTGTGTCGGAGTGTGTCCCTTGTTGTTGGGCAGCCTGCGGGAGCAGCGGGGAGGACGCTCGGTCGTCGTCACTGGCCGAGGTAAGTTCTTCCATCTCCTGTAGGTCCACGAGCTGAGGCGTTGGGGGGGCTAGAAGGGGCTGCATGGCCGGAGATTGTCCGGCTTGCAGACCCGACGTTGTAGGTGGTGTATTCATGGGGTTAAGGAGGCTAGCAGGTCATCGCTCGCCGAGTGCGAGCTAGGCCTACTTGCGAGTCTTAGCGGGTCAGCGCCCGCTTCGTTCTTCTCGAACCGATAGGAGGAGGTGAGATGGTCCTACCGGTTGAGAGTGGGGTCCTCAGGGTCCAGCTGATAAGGGCTCGAATCTTCGGCACAGTGCCTGGGGCGATAGCGAGGTGGACTGGTCAGAACGGGCAAATGTAGGGAGCCGAGGTGACGTGCGACCGCTCAGCCCGGCGGCCATGTTCATTCACAGAGGCACCGGAACGGGCGTGTTGCCCGCGAACGCGGGCAAAACGCCGACGGCGTCGTCAACAGTTCTGCGCGTTGCTGGTGCTGTTGCATGTCCTAGTTTACACAGCTGATAAAACTATTATCCTTACTCAGTATAGCTCTCTGCTAATTTGCTCTCGCAAATTAGTAGATTAATTCATTGTTGTAGTTTCCCCTTTCGGGTGAAACTGCGACAAATCTTTTTGCGTACATGGGCGCCACCGAAATCTGAGCCTTATAACAAGCTCAGCTTGAAAAAAAAAAAAACGGCCAGCCCTTCCACTGGGGCGAAATGGAAGACAAGCGAAGCTGTACTGTGGTGGGAATTGTGTATCTCCAATTATGACTATTGAGTTGTGATGGTGTAATTGGTTATTTGAACTATTAGAACTATTTGATTTGAACTATTAGAACTATTTGATTTGAACTATTAGAACTAATTTGAACTATTAGAACTATTTATTTGAACTATATGATCTGGTAGTTTTCATTTATTTAGTGACCACAGGGACCATGGCCTTATGGTCGCTACGGTACACCGGCATAGGGTGTACGGCAAAGGTTGGCACGTTCTTGATAAACACGTCACCAACGCCGCGCGAGTTCGGTGCGAACGCGGGAAAACGCCGCCGCCGTCGACAATAGTTGTGCGCATTGTCTGTGTAAGCGCACACAACCGCTGTCAAAACGCTGGCTACGTGACGGAACGGCTAAACATAGAGAAACATACTACGTAAAGAGTGGCCACAAGGGCCCTTTCGCGGCCGAGCAATTGAGGGTCTGACCACCAGCCAGATGGCGTAGCAACAAGCATTTCCACTTCGCTTCAAAGATAGACAGGTTATCATACCTCCACCGGGCTGCATCGACGCGTCATATATTTCTCTATGACGTCCCCTCTGTGGTGTCCCGTCTCCATAGAAACTTTGATGCTGCGCCGGCTGCTGCGGTCATGTGCCGCTGGAAACGCCCACCTCGCCGCGCTTTCGACACGCTGGTTCGCTGCTGCGGTAAGTTGCATCGTTTTGTCTGCACTAAGAATTTGCAGTTGTTTGCGTTCAACATTGTTAAAGAGATGATTATTGATGCTGATGGAGTGTATTTTTGCGTGCGTAGCATACAATATATGCTTCGGCGCCCACCGAGGCTGGTTCGTAAGCGTGGGCTGTACATAACGCGTTGCTGTCATTGCTAAACCATTCTTGTTGTTCTGCCTGCTCTTTACCTGCAATTTTAAGGATATGTACTGAAATTAGTTGTGTCCAATAGGATCTTGGTAGTACGCTTGTAAACAAGGAAAAATAAAGCATTTTGTACTGTGCCACTACTGCTTCCTGTTGTGCGTAATTCAGAAGAACGGCAAAAAAGGGAGAACAAAAACAACAACAAAATCTCGAACTGCATGATTTTATGCTGTTCGCATGAGCAAATTCCGTTTTGCATGGTACATCGAAAACCTTGGTTGTTTTTGTTTAGTAAAAAGATTGCGATCTGCTAGTTTATACGCCTGTTTATGCCAAAAACACAACACCGGAGCTTCACTAAAGACAACGTAGTTGAACACTTAAACAGCTAGGTAAATCATGTTGAAAAGCGCTGCTGTCAAAACCGAAACCAAAACAGAGCCAAACCAGGCGTCCTGAATCTCGGAAGACAAAATTGACGGTCTGACCAGCCGCTGGTCGCGTTGGTAGCAGTGCAGTAGCTGGGCCGCAAGGCCCTACAAGAGTGTCCGCTCTTTACGTAATATGTTTCTCTATGGGCTAAACGCCGTTGTCGACACTGTTAGGGGAGAGGCGAATGAGAGCCAAGAAAGAGTCGGCGGCACAGGCGGCAGAGGCTGGCAGGGCTGCGCGCATGCGCCGCAGTGGGAGAGCGGGCACGCACATGCACAGTCAAGCGTGCCTCGATGCCCTCCTCCCCCACCGCTCCCCTTCCACGGGGAAGTCGCGTTTGCTCTCCGCCGTGCGTTCGCTTCCCCTGAAAGCGCGCGTCCTTCGCCCTCGCGCGCTTTCACTTGCACATAAGTCACGTTTGCTCTCCACCGTGCGTTCGCTTCCCGTGAAAGCGCGCGTCTCTCGCCTTCACGCGCTTTCACTCGCACATACAGCATACGGCCAATGAGAGTTCAGCATACGGCCAACGAGAGCTACATTGCCCGTATTCGCGCCGTGTCACTGTGGTTGGTGGCCGCACCGCGAGCTGAGCCGTTGCCTAGCCGCTCGCCGCGCCATCTGGCATGACGTCAGAAGAGGAGCCGGCATTGCATCGTATATATAGAAGGGGCGGCTCGCTGGAATTCATTGGCAGATATGGAAAGTGAGTCGGAGAGACTGAAAGAAGCCAGGCGTCGTCGTCGGAATGAATCCAAGAGGAGGCAGCGAGCCGAGGAGACGGAGGAAGAACGATCCGCAAGCCTCGAGAAGCGTCGTAAGTACGGATCGGCCAGGCGAGTGCATCCAGATGAGGATGGTTCGTCGTCTAGTTCGGCATCTCATTTCAGCGCCGCGGATCAACGACGGAATGAAACCAGGAGGAGGCAAAGAGCTGCAGGGACAGAAGAAGAACGTGCTCGGCGTATCGAACAGAGACGGCAGAGTGATGCAGCTCGGAAGAGAGATTGATGCAGCTCGGCCGTGCCTAGCCGCCGATACAACGCAGTTGGAGGACGTGGAAGCTCGCCGTGTGACGGACCATGTGATTTGGCTGGCTTCAAGTTCAAGTGCGACGCGCATGTTTCAAATGGACTTTACAGACAATTCGTTTGGATTTGCATGTGACGTTTGCAAAAGACTTTGGCATAACCGTACCTCTCGGTACGCAGATCGAGGCATAACTGAATTAAGCCACAGCCAATTTTTTTTCTATTGCCGGACGCGATCATCGAGGAGTGCGCCCTTAACAGCTTCGCTGTAAAAAAATAAGTGCATGTCATAAGCGACTAGTACATACTTGCTTCAACGGTATATTTAAGCGCTTGAGAAACGTTACGATGTCTGTGGGGAAGAGACTCCACTCTTTGGATGTCAATCGGGGTGAATTAATGAGCATACAAATTAGTGCGAGAAAAGGGGCGTCAACCTTATGTAGGTGTCTAGCCCGACATTTCGGACAAGTTGGCACAGTAAGAAGTTCATTTTTACGCGATAAACTACGTAGTCGTCACAATACAGTCTAATAGATGATTGAACTACATTAGGCAGGTAGTTACTATACATTAAAAAAAGAGGGCCGAAGACGGAACCATGAGGCATACCCGAAATAACTTGACATAAAGGGGCGTCAACATCCTTAACTGTAACAAACTGCGTTCTTGTAAAAAAAACTCGCAATTTTGTCCTAATGGCGAAGAATCAATTGCGATAGCAAATTAGTGGACATCGATAGGATGTAAGCTATCACTAAGCGCGCCAGCCGACCAGATGGGCACGCGCAGCCGTTACGTTCCGCATAACCCGGAGTAAACGCGTCCGCCCCCCTCCTATAGACCGTTTCACAAACCGACGTTTGAGCAGCGCCATTGGCCTACACGGGCGAAGTCTAGCGTCAGAACATGTTATGCCGCCGTTTTGGACTGTGCGCCTTGCGAGAGCAGGCCGGCCGCACTTCGGTTGTGTGATCTTCGCCGCGCATTATGTCATTGTTTTCTTCCGCTTCGCTTGTCTTGTACCGCTTGACTTGTTACATGTTTCACGTGCTCGCGTGAGCGCTCAGTGTAGTGTGCCATGGCAACAGCAAGCCCAGCCCATGGATGTGGTGTTTCGTCGTCGGTAGCGGCGGCAGCCGCGTCTGCTTCGTCGAGACCTGGCGTGCTAATCAGCGGTATATTTCATTGTTATTGCTGGGCACATGTGACCGTATCGTCGATTGAATCTGATCATTACGTTTCGCGGTTGAGGGTTGCCTCATTTACCGAAAGCAGGCGCGTACGTAGCTGTCGGGCAATGCTTAGAACCACGCAGGCATCGGCGGCCCGACGACGCGTGTCAGTGGTTGGTAGATATGCGGTGGTTATTCCATACAATTCCGACGCAACTGAACAGCTCAATCATGCAAAATTTTTTGGATCTGGTGCGGTGCAGGGTGCTTATAACCAAGTGTCAAAGCATAAGCGTGGCGATCGAGCAGCGCGGTACCTGCAGCGAACCGACGCGCGACAGTGATCACAGATGCCAGCGCAACTGATACAGCCCAGGTGCTTGATTTTTATTTTTATTATTTAGTATTTATTTATTTATACATACTATCAATCCCAATAGGGAATAGTTATAAATCCCAACAGGACTTGTTATAAAGATACATTTGTTTACCTGTTTTTTTTACGTTTGTTTACCTGCAATGGCGTTTCTTTCGAATGTCTGACTTTGGAACAAGCTTTGCTCACGGTGAACCTTAACGTAGATCGTGCGCGAAGTTTGTATCGAAGATATCGCGTACGGCAAGAATTGTTCGTGTGCGCTATCTCTGAAGCAAAATAAGCCAATAATATTGCAGCGTTAGGGCCATCTCTGCTCTTTCTCTTGTTTCACTTACACCGTCTCACTGTGCTATGTTCATAATAAAATAATGTCGAGTCTTAACAATTGTCGAATAAATACATATGGATATGACTGTAAACCACTACTGACCGTGAGTGAAAAGCGCTTAGTGGTCAGCGAAGCGGTCACTGCACGCACGTAAATATTTCACTTGGTCGACTGTACGAATAATTTTTTTTTTCGTTACTGTTATTCTTGCAAGCATGATGCTATTGTCCGCGTACCCATGCGAATACCATTTTTTACGTTCTTACTTGCGCGGGCTCATTTAGCGCGTTTATACGCCACGCACAGTTAGCGCATTACGGTTCCCGAGCCCTAGCACTGGCGCTAGGCCGCGCTGATGAGGTTGACACGTTCGTTTTTGCATTCTCTTGCCGCCCAAGCACATAGACAACGCTCAAAGATGGGTGTGCTCGATGCAGAACCACACTGTTGAACTTATTAACTTTATGGGCAGGGCCGCGCAGGGTGCGTGTGAACGCAGAGACAATGTTTTGGTGGACACAGGGTCTGCATACATCTTCCATAGGACACAGTTTTTCCAGATCGTTGCGAAGTGAATTTACCCACTAGTTCTCTCGCAGAGTGCTCCAATTTGTCTTATACTAGTGTGACACGGCCACTTTTTATAACGATCGAGGCCGATCTGGATCGCAATGTTCGACCCCGATTGGCTCCCTTACGCAGATTGAGCAAAAAAGCCAATCGCGACCAAGAAATTCGACCGATATCGAGCTCGATCACGATCAAAAGTGCACCGTGTGATGGTGCACTTTTAGGCATTAGGCACTGGAATGAAGTCGTGTTTGAAAGAATAACAAATGTAGCCTCTGCCCCTACATACGAGAAAATATTGCATCGAAGAGCTGACAATTCTCGCAACCTATTGGGAAATGTGCCGAAAATAGTTTACCAAAATGCGTTATTTTACTGACGCGTGCATTGGTTCAGAGTAGACTGAAATGCCAAGTCCTCAGGTGATGCAGGAAACCGGCGTAGCGTGAACATACCACATCGCGGCAGTGGTCTTGCGGAGTGCTGTGTTGTGGACACACTTAGTCCCCAAAATCGTTATTTACCGCTGGTTGTTTGTGCACCCAGAAGCTGCACAGTGCTTGCCTGTAGCCTTTTGATGAGTATATATGCCATTATTTACGAGCGTAAGTCATTCGTGACAAAAATAAACGGAAACATCGAAGGAAAGCTACAACTCCGCAATGCAAGCACAAGGCAAGCTCACAGTCCGGACCGAACAGGCAACACTGACACATACTCTCCACGCCAGACCGTCGGAAGCGCCCTGTGAAAACGACTATACCCTCCGTCCGGAGTATTGCGCGCGACTGGAAGACGGCGCGCCTCCTTCCCGCTCCCCTCCGTTCCGTGCGCGAGATTGAGCCGCGATGCCAGATCAGGTCGCACGCTTTCACTCGCACATACAGCATAGGGCGCGTGGCGACGATTTTATCGCTCTTGTACTTTATACTAAACCTCACGCCGACGGCGACGATTTTATCATCCTCGGACTTTATCCGGAACGTCGCGGCGACTGCGGCGACGACGGCGACGCTGACGGCAGACATCCGCCTGGAGTGTTCATGTAATTGCAATCGCAATAAAAGAAAGTTTGAAGCGAGGCAGTAATACGGGAACCAGTGTTTAATTAGCTTAATTTTAAACTTAGTACTAAGTGAGTACTAAGTGTGTGAGTACTAAGTACTGAGTACTAAGGCAACCAGTAAGTAAGCTCTCCCAAGTAACAAATGACCTAATAAAGAAACGACAAAACATGCAAATGTCAAACTTGAGAGACCAGACATAATTCGCTGAACTATCAAAACTGATCAACACGAAGTAAGGGATATCCCAAATTATAACGTAGAAAAGATTGAGGAAGCAGTAAAATATGGACGCTTTGTGAAATCAGTGAGAAGAAAACTTGGCATAGGACAAAGCAAAATGTATGCACTTAAAGATAAGCAGGGTAATGTCATCAGCAATTTCGATGACATAGTAAAAGCCGCGGAAGAATTCTATGCTGACCTGTGTAGTTGCCAGTGCAGCGAAGCTATTTTCATTCTAAGTAGTGATGAACAGAATACAGAGGCTCCTTCTATAACTAGCGATAAAGTTAGAAGGGCCTTACAAGAGATGACCAGGGGAAAAGCTGCTGGAGAAGGTGGAATAACAGTTGATTTAATCAAAAATGGAGGAGACATCGTGCTTGAAAAGCTGGCGGCCTTTATACGCAATGCCTCACACCTTCACGTGTACCAGAGAGCTCGAAGAACGCCAACATTTTACTAATCCATAAAAAGGAAGACGTTAAGAAAATGAGAATTATACACCCATTAGCGTGCTTTCAGTACTGTATGAAATATTCACCAAGACAATTTGTAATAGAATCAGGGCAGCACTTGACTTCAGCCAACCAACAGAACAGGCAGGCTTCAGGAAAGGATATTCTACCATGGATCATATCCAAGTCATCAAGCAGGCCATAGAGAACTCTGCGGAGTACAATCCGCGTCTCAATATGGCTTTCATAGATTATAAAAAGGAATGATTCAGCAGAGATACCATGAGTCATAGAGGCATTGCGTAATCAAGAAGTACAGGAGGCATACGTGAATATCTTGGCAAATATCTACAAGAATTCCACAGCTACCTTGGTTCTCCACAAGAAAAGTAGAAAGTTACCTATCAAGAAAGGGGTCAGGCAAGGAGACACAATCTCTGCAATGCTATTCACTGCATTCGAGCTCTTCGACAGGGAATGCTTAAGAATGAGGATCGACGGCGAATATCTCAGTAACCTTTGGTTTGCAGATGACCTTGTCCTATTGAGCAATCATCATCATCATCAGCCTATATTTTACGTCCACTGCAGGACGAAGGCCTCTCCCTGCGATCTCCATTACCCCTGTCTTGCGCTAGCGTATTCCAACTTGCGCCTGCAAATTTCCTAACTTCATCATCCCATCTGGTTTTCTGCCGACCTCGACTGCGCTTCCCTTCTCTTCGTATCCATTCTGTTACCTTAATGGTCCACCGGTTATCCATCCAACGCATTACATGGCCTGCCCAGCTCCATTTCTTCCGCTTAATGTCAACTATAATATCGGCTATCCCCGTTTGTTCTCTGATCCACACAGCTCTCTTCCTGTCTGTTAACGTTAGTCCTAAGATTTTTCGTTCCATCGCTCTTTGGGCGGTCCTTAACTTGTTCTCGAGCTTCTTTGTTAACCTCCAGGTTTCTGCCCCATATATTAGCACCGGTAGAATGCAATGATTGTACACTTTTCTTTTCAACGACAGTGGTAAGCTCCCAGTCAGGATTTGGTAATGCCTGCCGTATGCACTCCAACCCAATTTTATTCTTCTGTAAATTTCTTTCTCGTGATCAGGATCCACTGTGAGTAATTGACCTAGATAAACGTACTCCTTTACAGACTCTAGAGGCTGACTGGCGATCCTGAATTCTTGTTCCCTTGCCAGGCTATTGAACATTATCTTTGTCTTCTGCATATTCATCTTCAACCCAATTCTTACACGTTCACGATTAAGGTCCTCAATCATTTGTTGTAATTCGTCTCCATTGTTGCTGAATAGGACAATGTCAACTGCAAACCGAAAGTTGCTGAGATATTCGCCGTTGATCCTCACTCCTAAGCCTTCCCAGTCTAAGAGCTTGAATACTTCTTCTAAGCATGCAGTGAATAGCATTGGAGAGATTGTGTCTCCTTGCCTGACCCCTTTCTTGATAGGTAACTTTCTACTTTACTTGTGGAGAACCAAGGTAGCTGTGGAATCCTTGTAGATGTTTGCTAAGATATTCACGTATGCCTCCTGTACTCCTTCATTCCGCAATGCCTCTATGACTGCTGGTATCTCTACTGAATCAAATGCATTTTCATAATCAATGAAAGCCATGTAGAGAGGTTGATTGTACTCCGCAGATTTCTCGATTACCAGATTTATGACATGGATATGATCCATCGTAGAATATCCCTTCCTGAAGCCAGCCTGTTCTCTTGGTTGGCTGAAGTCAAGTGTTGCCCTGATTCTATTGGAAATTATCTTGGTGAATATTTTATACAACACTGAAAGCAAGCTAATGGGTCTATAATTCTTCAGTTCTTTAACGTCTCCCTTCTTATGGATTAGTATAATGTTGGCGTTCTTCCAGCTCTCTGGTACACATGAAGTTGTGAGGCATTGCGTATAAAGGGCCGCAAGCTTTTCAAGCATGATATCTCCTCCATCTTTGATTAAATCTACTGTTATTCCATCTTCTCCAGCAGCTTTTCCCCTGGTCATGTCTTTCAAGGCCCATCTAACTTCAGCGCTAGTTATAGAAGGAGCCTCTGTATCCGGTTCATCACTATTTTGAATGAAAGTAGCTTGGCTGTTTTGGGCACTGTACAGGTCAGTATAAAATTCTTCCGCTGCTTTTACTATGTCATCGAAATTGCTGATGATATTACCATGCTTATCTTTCAGTGCATACATCTTGCCTTGTCCTATGCCAAGCTTTCTTCTTACTGATTTAATGCTGCGTCCATATTTTACGGCTTCCTCAATCTTTCCCACGTTATAATTTCGAATATCCCTTACTTTTTTCTTGTTGATTAGTTTTGACAGTTCAGCGAATTCTATCTGATCTCTTGAGTTGGACATTTTCAACTTCTGTCGTTTCTTTATTAGGTCCTTTGTTTCTTGGGAGAGCTTACCTACTGGTTGCCTTGGTGCCCTACCTCCCACTTCAATTGCTGCTTCTAAGATCAACCTAGTTACGGTTTCATTCATTACCTCTATGTTGTCTTTATCTTCCTTTTCTAAAGCTGCATATTTGTTTGCAAGCACCAGCCTGAATTGGTCTGCTTTTACCTTTACTGCCTCTAGGTTGGCCTGTTTCCTCTTGACTAATTTCACTCTCTCTCTCTTCAAATTGAGAGAAATCCTAGACCTCACTAACCTATGGTCACTGCACTTAACCTTACCTAACACATCTACATCCTGTACTATGCTTGGATCGGCAGAGAGTATGAAATCTATTTCATTCCTTGTTTCTCCATTGGGGCTCTTCCAGGTCCACTTCCTGTTGCTGCGCTTCCTGAAGAAGGTATAATGTGGGTAAATTACAGCAAATTTTTGAGGACCTTAACCGAGAATGTGTATGAGTGGGGTTGAAGGTTATTATGCAGAAGACAAAGATAATGTTCAATAGCCTGGCAAGGAAACAAGAATTCAGGATCGCCAGTCAGCCTGTAGAGTCTGTAAAGGAGTACGTTTATCTAGTTCAGTTACTAATAGGGGACTCTGATCATGAGAAAGAAATTTACAGAAGAATAAAATTAGGTTGGAGTGCACATGGTAGGCATTACAAAATCCTGACTGGGAGCTTACCACTGTCGTTGAAAATAAAAGTGTACAATCATTGCATTCTACCGGTCCTAACATATGGGTCAGAAACTTGGAGGTTAAAAAAGAATCTCGAGAACAAGGTAAGGACCGAACGAAGAGGGACGGAACGAAAACTGTTTGGCCGAACGTTAAGAGAGAGGAAGAGTGCAGTGTGGCTCAGAGAGCAAATGGGGATACCTGATATTCTAGTTGACATTAGGAGGAAAAATGGAGCTGGGCAGGCTATGTAACGCATAGGATAGATAACTGGCGGACCATTAGAGTTACAGAATGGATACCAAGAGAAGGGACGGGCATCGAGGACGGCAGAAAACTAGGTGGGGTGATGAAGTTAGGAAATTTGCAGCCGCAAGTTGGCATCGGCTAGCGCAAGACAGGGCTAATAAGAGATCGCAGGGAGAGGCCTTCGTCCTGCAGTGAACATAAATATAGCTGATGATGAAGACTAAGTGCGAGACAAGATAAAGTGCGGTCTCAAAGTCTAGGAATATGCGATCGATGTAACACCGGTTGTCAAGAGCAGCGCAGAGTTCATTACTAAAAAAACTTAGTTGCGTTTCACATGAGGGAGTAAGTGAGTGAGTGAAAGCTTCATTATTATCATACAGGTAGAGTTTCCTTTGAGATTGGCGGGTGGCTTCCTCATTCTAAAATTCTTCTGGCTTTGGGCACACGGCGGACCTTATCCATCAGGCATGTTGTACCAACAGGGCGTCGCAGGTTAGCTGTTACTTCGAGTGCTCAAATGACGTGTGTGGCGTCTATAATTCTTCCTGCTTACTCCATGAAATGAATGAGGAAACTCACGCTGTTTAGCCGTAAAATTGCAGTTGAACTTGAATAAGCTAGTAAACTTGACTAAATGATATGTTATAAGAGGCTGCAAGGTATGCTAGTTAGTGATATAGGTCTGTAGGTAAGAGGCCGAATGAGCGTCACCAGAATGGGACAACGGTGCCACCTGGCCCATCATCCAATCGCCGGGTAACTGGCCAGATGCAATGGACTGTGAAAATGTTTCCTTACAATTATGAAACTAACCATGCAGTTTTTTAAGCATTTTGATTTAATACAGACCCTTCTACAAGCGGATGAAAATTTCAATTATTTAATTAGGCGCAACATACCAAAAGAATCTATTAGCTCATCATTCATCGGCGGGTAATTCAATATGCAATAGTGAAGGAGATGAATCGCTACCGCATAGGGAAAAGACATGGCGAACATTTCATTTATTACAGAACATTGTGAATGCGGGACAGGGACACCGACCCTGTTTTATGACCTATAAAAGGGAAGAAATTGCCCTATCTTTGCCATACATATCGTTTCAACTCATTTCCGTATTTTCTGTACGTAATGATAGAATAGTTTTCGAAAAAAAGACATCACTTGCTGCACTTATCGCGTTCTTAATTATTATGGTATTGTGGTGGTCTTTATGCCACAACTCGGGATTATTATATCCCCTAGAGCTGCGGAACGTTCGATTTTTTATCCAGAAAGCGTCTTAAAGAGGTACTGAATCAGACCGCATGATGTTTGCAAGGCATTACACATTTAGGCCATGAACATTGACGCCATTACACATTGGGGCAATGAAAACGCTCATAAACGACATGCACATAAAAAATAACCTTGACAACAGTACTTCCCAGGATCGCAAACAAGCACAGCCCCTTGTTCAACAATCAGAGATACCCTTAGCTCAAGCACAAGGGACATGTAAGCTCAATGATTTTCTCATGGACATTGGACACCAACACGAAAACTTCAATGTCATCCACCACGCTGATCAGAGAAGAGGAAGAAGTAGCATGACCCTTGTGCCCGCAAGGGCTCCCGTTTTTTCGGGCAATTTCGAGCAGACATTTTACTTTTGGGTGACCAATTTTGTTATCGACGGATCCGTGATGTTGTGAGCTACAACTGGATACCCGACTTTTGCCTCTTTCCAATTTCACGGCTCTTTTCCGCTTCGACCACGCCGCCGGTGGAGCTCACCCTAACTACTACCACCTTTTGGTTGGAAGTGGCTCCCGGCCTCTTGGACGCCGGAAAAGAACTATTATCATGGAATATACGGTGGTAGGCGAGGAACTTTCCCCCGAGGACTTTTCTGAAGATGCTGGCTGGCGCATTAACGACCAGCGACGTTTTTGGCCTAATCATCGAAAGGTGGCTCCAGTGATGGAGCTATCCCTAAGGCTTTGCCTAGCGTGGCGCCCGGGCACAATGTTGGAAGAGCCGGGGCTAGCGTCAAGAATCACATTACTCGCCGCGGAAGAATGCCGCCGCTTCCAAGGGAGGATATCAAGGTTGTGATTAGAATAAGAGGTGGCCTGAATATTTCCAAAATAGGCCGGACCGTGGTGGCTGACGTAATCACGACCGCGGCTTGTTTCGAGGCTTCGAAATGTGAAGCGGACAACATCTGTCCAATTTTTTAACAAAATGTAGTCGTGGTCAGAACTCCTGAGGTGGAGAATGCCACCAAATACGTCAGGATCAAGAATATTTTGGTGGCAGAGCGCATGCACGAAGTAGCGGCCTGCCGCACGGCACCCTATGCTACGTGCAAGGGAGTCATCCGGGACATCACCCGTTGCTACAGGCCTGAAGTACTGCAGCGCAAGATCGTCAATTCACGGAACCCTCTGGTCTTGGCAGCCAAAAGAATCAAGGACACTGGTACAGTCATTATCGCCTTTGATGGATACCGGGTACCTAACTACGTTAGATACAAGGCACTAGTCAGGTACATGCTTTACCGCAAGCAGATTCACATCTGTTACAGGTGTAGAAGGCTTGGACATCGTGCCGATGTGTGTCCGACCCCCTGTGAAGCCATATGTAAAGGGTGCGGAATTCCTAATCCGGAGCAGAGCCTAAATGCAAGCTGCGCAGTGGGAGCCATGTAACGGCCGGAGAAGAATGTAAGCAGCGTTTCTAAATGCCATATATCGTTCGACGACGTCGGCGAGGACGAACCAGGGATGAGAAAGGTCAAGTGGAGGACTCTACCCCAGACAACCGCTAGAACGGGTGGCAGTTTCAACAGCAGCACCCTCAACAGCCTGCTCCCGAGGGATGGCGTCACCGATCCAGATCGCGATCCAGAGGGCGCCGCCGTACACCCCGGGGCAGTTCCCGAGGACGGGCCTGGCCAAGACCTATTTCCAGGGTCCGCTTCAAATCCAGAAGCCTATCCATATCCAGGGCCCGGCCTGGACCTGTAGGGAACCAATGACATCAACAGCAGCAGCTGGGACAGCAGCATCAACAGAAGACCGCCCATAAAGGGGGCCGTCTCACCTGGGCTGATCGGGTCCGTGGAGGACCATTAGAGGTGATATCGGAGCTACGGCCAGAGCAAGATCCTAGCGCGGAAAAAATAGGTGATTAGAGCGAGAAAATGCGACCATGAGGGAAAGTATTAACAGGTTAATGGCAGAGATTGCGATGATCAAAGGCTCTAAGGAGCAAGCACGTTCCGGCTGCCACCGAGGTAGAAGTTATGGAGGTTCCGGTAGCTGAGAAAGGTGACGAGCCGCGAGCCCCGAAGAAGAGGGTCATAGCCTGTGAACAGAACTTATAACGCTGGGCTAAATCGGAGTTGCGGGAGATGCTCACCATGCTCAACGAGGGTATCAAACAGCTAGGGGACAGATTGAATGAGATGCGGAATAGGATTATAGCTCTCGAGATGGGCACGCACCAGCATTTTGCTTGGGTAGATTCCCTATTGGAACTTGTGGGTGGACCAATTGCACCAATAAATCTTCCGGTGTAGCTCCCAGGTCCCATGGCTAGCAACGTTGTTACGGCTCTTCACCCACCTCGGTGGGTCAAGAGCCGTAAATAAAATTAAATGATTAGTCAAGAGCCGTAATTAAAAACCTATATGACAGTGCTCATTTTCCAATGTGTCTTAAAACATAAGAAAAACATGATCTCTTTACACGGACCCCTCGATAGAAACGAGAATCCGCCGATTGGGAAAGATTTCACCAAATGACACAGATGCCTCAAAATGCTCCTAACGTTTTTAATATCAATGATGTCACCTTTCTTACCGCTTTTATAACTGATGCCGCATTCGAGTGCAGACCACAAACAAATGGGGCTCCAAAAAGAGGCGTGTTCCTTGGTGGAATGAAGATTGTAGGACTGCTCGTAAGAAGCAAAATAAGGCCTGTGGCTTGCTGCGAAAGTCCCCAACCACACAAAATCTCCTAAATTTCAAGCACGTGAAGTCGCAAGGCAGGAGAACGCGACGTAAAGCTAAAAAAGAGAGCTGGGAAAGATTAATCTCGAGTATAGACCCCTACACGCAGGAAGCAAAAGTGTGGAACAGACTACGCAAATTATCAAGTCGGCAACCTTACCTATTACCATTGGTGGACGTTCTAGGGCCTTTATTGTTTTTAATATATATTAATGATATTACCAGCGTAATCACTGAACCCGTTCAAATAAAATTATTCGCTGATGATTGTGTGCTGTTTCATGAAGTAACCAGCGGCGGTGATCAGATAACCCTGAACAATAACCTTCAAAATCTTTGTTGGTGCAGTCGCTGGAATATGGAACTAAATGCTAACAAGCCAGTGTACAGGAAAATAACTAAAAAATTAAATAGCCTATCTTTTCCTTATGCCCTAGGATCTGTACCTCTAACCGAGGTGAGGGAATGTAAATATCTTGGCGTCACAATAACAAATAGCCTAAACTGGAATACTCACATTAATAACGTATGTGACTCAGCCTTTCGTAAACTTTGTCTGCTAAGTCATAAATTAAAGCTAGCTCCCGCTGAAACTAAACTTTTGGCGTATACATATCACTAATAAGACCAAAACTTGAGTATGCATGCATAGTATGGGACCCTTACACCAAAACTAAGATTGATGCACTGGAAAGAATTCAGTGTAATGCAATCAGATTTATTTTCTCAAAGTACCGCATGACTGATTCCCCGACAGCACTAATTAAAGAACATGGTATCCAAAGACTGGAAATGAGAAGAAAAATCCAGCGGTTAAAATTTCTTTTTCTTCTTAAAAATAACCTCCTTTCCCTCACCCCAGAGCCTTATGTAACGCCAATGGTTGCACGCCGAACACGGCATCGCCACGCTGACTCTAACTCCCTATAATGACAGAACTAACCGTCTTTAAATATTCTTTTTTTCCCACGCACTATTACGGATTGGAACAATTTACCTCAGTCACTACTAACCAGTATTGATTCCCTTGACAATCTCAATTGTTGACATGTTGCTCTCTTGTGAACTGATTGCTGAAGTTGATCTTTGCGTTATTGTTCTTTTATTTCGCTTAAAATGTATTAATTCATTTCTAAACATGTTCTTTACTTTATTTGTTTTGGAAATTTCATCATTACACGAGTAAGTGTTCTTTTCCGTGCTTTGTACTCGCAGCTGATGGATTGGATTGGTATTCTGCGCACTCTTAATTTACGTCTGGTATTGTTATTCTCTCTTTTTATCATTGTATGCCGCTCCTGCTTGGGCCACGCCAAGGCCTGCAGTATTGTATTGTTACGATGCGCGACAAACGGTGTTTATTGAACAGGCCTCAGGGCGAGCCTCCGACGAGCAAGAAGAGTTCTCTTCTTCGTCCTTTCCGCTAACACTCCTCCTCTTCTACTAATGCGGCTACATTTACTGTAATATTCCTCCCCTCCTAGACGAAGCCCGCCGGGCAAGTCAGCTAAGTTCTCGGTGTGAAGGGCTTGAGACGAGCGACATGCACAACCTCAGTCTTGGCGGAGCGCCGTCCAGTTGCGGTGAGACGCGCCAGTCGATAATTCACTTCACTGAGTTGGTCAACAATAACGTACGGGCCAGTATAGTTGGCAAGAAGTTTCTGACACAGGCCACGTTTGCGCACCGGACACCATAGCCAGACTAGATCCCCTGGAGAATAGGTGACATCCCGATGGTGCCTGTCGTACCGTGCTTTTGACCGCTCTTGCGAAGCCAGAGTACGTACGCGGGCCAAGCGTCGAGCTTCTTCAGCGAGACACAGAGTCTCGGCGATGGTGAGATCGTCGTGGGTGGAGAAAGAAAATATGGTGTCCAGTGTGTGACGCGGCGGACGAGCGTAGAGTAGGAAAAACGGGCTGTAGCCAGTAGTCTCGTGCTTTGCTGTGTTAAAAGCGTATGTAATGAATGGCAAAATGTCGTCCCAGTTTTTATGGTCCGATGCGACGTACATGGACAACATGTTCACCAGTGTGCGGTTGGTACGCTCGGTCAGCCCATTTGTTTGCGGGTGATACGGTGTCGAGTGGCGAAAGCTGGAAGCGCATAATCGAAGAAGCTCTTCCACGACATCTGCAGTAAACTGGCGGCCGCGGTCACTGATGATTACTCGAGGAGGGCCGTGACGGAGAATGATCGAATGCAGGAGGAAAAAGGAAACTTGGCTGGCGGTGGCAGATGGCAAAGCAGCTGTCTCGCAGTACCGGGTCAGATGGTCGGCACATACGATGATCCAACGGTTCCCTTTCGATGAGCGGGGAAAGGGACCCATGAGATCAATTCCAACTTGCTCGAAAGGAGAGCTCGGAGGCGTCACTGGTTGTAGGAGGCCGGCTGGCGTCGTAGTTAGGTGTTTGTGGGCCTGACACTGAGCGCAACTGGCCACATACATTTCAGTCGACCGACGCATTCGGGGCCAGTAAAACCGTTCTTGGGCACGATGAAATGTACGCGCTGCTCCGAGATGTCCGGAGGTAGGATCGTCGTGCATAACCTGCAGAATAGAGGAGCGTAGCTTCTCCGGAACTACAAGAAGGAAGCGGGCACCAGTGGTTGCGAAATTCCTCTTGTAGAGGAGGCCATCACGAACACAAAATCCACGGCTTGTTGTGGAGTCATGCGCGTTGAAAAGTGGCTCTAAGCTGAAGTCTTCTCGCTGCTCCTTCTCGAAGGTCTCTTTATCAGGGAATGCAGGTGCCAAAGAAGCAATCAAGTGATCAAAGTTATCGGCATCACAAAGAGTGGTGTTTAGCGGCATTCGCGAAAGGCAGTCAGCATCAGCGTGTCGGCGACCACTCTTATATGAAACTGTGAAGTTGTACTCCTGAAGACGTAGAGCCCAGCGCGCGAGTCGACCAGAGGGATCACGAAGATTGACAAGCCAACACAACGAATGATGATCTGTGACGATTGTGAATGGGCGTCCATACACGTACGAGCGAAAACGTTGCACAGCAAAAATGACCGCTAGGCATTCCTGCTCCGTAACGGTGTAATTGCGTTCAGGCTTACTTAACGTACGACTCGCATAAGCAATGACATGCTCGTTCCGGCCGCATCGCTGAACGAGGACTCCCCCGACCCCCACGCCACTCGCATCGGTGTGGATCTCTGTTGGTGCAGCTGGGTCGAAATGCCGAAGGATGGGACCCGTCGTCAGTAAGAACTTCAGTTGACGAAAAGATGCGTCACACTCGTGAGTCCACTCAAAAACGGCGTCCTTATGCAGAAGACAAGTCAGGGGATAGGCGACATCGGCAAAAGCAGGTATAAATCGGCGGAAATAAGAGCAGAGGCCTAGGAAACTACGAAGCTCTTTAACAGACCGAGGAGGCTTAAACGCTTCAACAGCTGCTGTCTTTTGTGGATCAGGCCTGATACCATCCTTGTCTACAAGATGGCCAAGCACCAATGTCTGCCGCTCACCGAAGTGACATTTCTTAGAATTGAGTACTAGGCCGGCGTTTTCGATGCAGTCTAAGACGACTTCCAGGCGCCTGTTGTGCTCTTCAAAAGTGCTTCCAAAGATGACAACGTCGTCTAGGTAACACATGCAAATATGCCATTTGAGGCCTCGAAGAATTGTGTCCATAAATCTTTCGAAAGTCGCGGGTGCATTGCAAAGCCCAAACGGCATGACGTTGAACTCAAAAAGGCCATCCGGGGTTATAAAGGCCGTTTTTTCTTTATCCGCCGGGTGCATTGGGATTTGCCAGTAACCCGATCGCAAATCTACAGAAGAAAAGTAGGATGCTGAATGAAGGCAATCCAATGCGTCATCAATCCTTGGAAGAGGGTAAACGTCTTTCTTGGTAATGGAATTGAGACGGCGGTAGTCCACACAAAATCTCCAAGTATCGTCTTTCTTTTTCACCAGTATAACTGGAGCAGCCCACGGACTAGATGACTCCTGAATTACTCCTTTCTGTAGCATTTCGTGAACCTGTTCGTCGATAATCTGGCGCTCTGACGGTGACACTCTATAGGGTTTCTGTCGAACAGGCTGCGCCGACCCCGTGTTAATTCTGTGCTTGGTTCGAGACGCAGGAATGGACGGCGCGTTATCGCCCTGGGCGAAGTCGAAGATGCTTAAGTGTTTAGTCAGGACGTTCACTAATGTACGGCGCTCGTCCATGCTGATCGACTTGCTGATCATTGGCAGAATCTTCGAGTCCTCCGAGCAGATGTCAACTCGTGTATGTGGAGCATCTGTGAGCACGGCGACGGGCGTCGATCTGTGCTCTTTGAAGGAAGCAAGCTTCATGCCAGCAGGTACCACTGCGTTTTCGCCTGAAGGGTTGACAACCCATAATTTGGAGCGCCGCTGAGCAACAGACACAAGACAATGTGGCAGAAAAATGTTCTTCTTCGTGCACGGTAAATACGCCGGCTCTACTGTGGCGTCGAAGGCCCGATGAGTGGTAGTAGCGCAGCCCACCGGCACACACACAGCTGACAAAGCAGGCACGAGAGTGTCCTCACAGGCATGAAATGCGCCATCCTCGTTTGGAGCATCCTGCATGAGCTCGTAAGAAATGTCACCACTCACAAACATCTCCCCTGTTCGGCAATCAACGGTGGCACCGCACATCTGCAGAAAATCAATACCTAATATAACATCATGTGAGGAACGGGGGAGGATTGTAAATTCAGTCGTGAAAACTCTACCACCCAATGACACTTGTGCAGTGCAAAAACCAACAGGCCGCAACGAATCCCCGCTCACGCCACAAAATGTTGCCACTTGGTTCCATTGAAATACCACTTTGCGTCCTAATAACCTTTGGAAAGCGAGACTCATCACAGAGACAACAGCACCGGTGTCCACTAACGCCAATGTAGACACACCATCAACGAGGACTTTCACTTTGTTCTTCAACATAAACACAGGTGGAGGCATATCTTTCAGCAGCGAATCTCCAGCGACCTCACCTCCATTGGCCGCGCTCTCTAGTTTTCCGGCGGTGGTGATCTTGCACGACGCCGTGGTGAAGGAGACCGGTGCAATCGAGGAACAGGAGGTGGCGTCACGCTACGATCGGAGGCAGGTGAGCGGTTCCGTAAGCTTCCTTGCCAAAAGTTGCTGCTAGAAGGCGATTGCGCCATAGAAGGCCATTGGGCGTTGGGGGCTGGGGCAGCAAGTTGATCGTACGGATACCTTTGGCGTTGAGGACAAAAACGGGATATATGGCCAAGGACGCCGCAGACGTAGCATGTCGGAAGCGGACGGCTTCTGCGGTAGTCTTCAGAGCTGTCAGACACGTCTGCACGCCTAGGACGAATGACTGGGTCGTAACGCGGAGCATTGCCAGTGGTGGGGCGTCCCGAGGAACGTGCGTAACGAGGGTGAGGTTCAAATCGGGTATCCGAAGAGTAGTGGCCTCTCGATGCCGGTGCGTGTCGGTACTCTGACACATTCGCGACGCTGACAGACGGTTGCCATCCATTCAAAGGTGGTGAAGTCGCCGGGGCTTGCGAAAAGGAGGCATCAGAGACATCAGGCAGGCGACGTGTCGTCTCGGTGTGCCTGTCTAGCTCTTCGCGGACGATCTGTCGTATGGTCGACGCCAAGTCAAATGAAGAGCTCATATCGATGCTGGCCACAGTGGTAACATTGGCCAATCGGCCAAACTTTGGCGTTATTCGGCGCATCTTCAGCGCCTCGAACGTACGGCAGTGCTTCATGACATCAGACACTGAAGCGAGACTGTCCTTGCCGATCAGAAAATTGTAGACATCCTCTGCTATGCCCTTGAGCAGGTGCCCGACCTTGTCTTCCTCGGACATTCTTGCGTTGGCTTGCTTGCACAATTTCAAGATCTCTTCGATGTAGGCAGTGCAAGTCTCCCCTGGTAGCTGTGCTCTCTGTGCCAGGGTATGCTCTGCGCGTTTCTTTTTTGCGTCCGAGTCGCCAAAGCATTCCTTTAGGTCATGAACGAAACGTTCCCACGTTGTTAATAATTCTTCGTGGTTCTCAAACCACATCAGAGCAGTGTCACTGAGAGCGAAGATAACGTTGGTTAGTTGGTCGGTGGTGTTCCAGCCGTTGGACTTGCTTACCCGTTGGTAATGTCTGAGCCATTCTTCTACATCTTCACCTGCTCTCCCGGCGAAAACCCGAGGTTCTCGGTAGTAGCGCCACGTACCAGCAGGCATTGATCCCGGAGCGGCAGGTATCGGTCCCCGAGCGTCTCCTTCGTTGGTCATGTTAACAGGCGCAGGGGGTAGTCCGGCGAGGCGACGACTCCGGCGAAGAATAAATGGCTCCGGGTCCGTCGTTACTTGAAGTACCCAGCACCTTCCACCAAAAACTGTTACGACGCGCGACAAACGGTGTTTATTGAACAGGCCTCAGGGCGAGCCTCCGACGAGCAAGAAGAGTTCTCTTCTTCGTCTTCTCCGCTAACACTCCTCCTCTTCTACTAATGCGGCTACATTTACTGTAATAGTATAAATAAATAAATAAAAATAATAAAAATCAAGGCGACAGCATTGAAGACCAGGCTAACCCATTTGGGGATCGTTTCCAGCGTGTGTTCAGTTCGGTCAATTATTCAGAGGCATTCCTCAAACACAAAGCTGTAGCGGAAAATAAGGCGTTGAACCGTAAATGTAGCCCCAATGAACCTTATAGCCTACCACATTAACTAGATGGCGCCACCATACTGGCGGAGGCGCGGGTCGTCTGCCCCTGTGCACTTGGGAGCCTTTTAGGGTATATTTCCGCTACCCGATAGCAAGAGCTTGCGTGGCTATGTGGTAGAGTATCCGCCTCCAACGCAGCAGGCCTGGGTTCTCTCCCGGCGGAGATAGGGTACTTTTTAAAATGCGAAGCATTTCTTGCCGGCGGCTCTGTCCGTTGTCCCGCGTCCAACACCCCCCAGCGCATGCACGTCCCCTCCCCCTCTCTCTCCTCTCCTACGCTCCCCCCTTTCTCTCCTCTAGGAATCCTGTACGGAGCGGCGCCCGCGTCCCACACCCCCACAGCGCATGCACGTCCCCTCCCTCTCTCTCTCTCCACTCCTACGCTCCCCCTTTCTCTCCTCTAGGAATCCGGAGCGGCGCGCTGCACACTCCGCTGGGGGCGCCACGGTAGTTCAGCGGTATGAAAATGACGGAGCGCGCGCGCCTCATTCTCTCTCATGTGCAGCGCCGCGATGAGCGCTCGGGCCGCTGCCGCGAAACCATCTCCCGCTCAACCTAACCATATCCCCGCTGCTTCGCATCCACACATGGTTGGTTCCCTTTAGCGGGAGATAGAGTAATTTTTTTCGCATTTCGGGCGATAGCGGTTGCGCGGTGCCCGAACATGCTGAGAAAAGAACCGAAAGTGTCCTTCTAGGAATCAAAGTTAAGAGTAGCAAGATCCCATCACTCTCACAGCTCTACAAATGCATTTAGAAGATCGCTTGTCCTTACTTGTATTGCAGGACCTAACGCGAATACTAGTACGTCTAACGCTTATGAATAGAGATAAAGTGCCTCAGAAAGGCCGGTCAACGTTTAGATAGGAGGGCCTATCTTTGTCAATGACGGTCTTGTCATCCTCGGCAGGTTAGTTTACCAGGTCAGTAGAGTGACGTCATGTACCGTCGTTGTCACGGCCGTTGGCTATAAGCGGAGAGACTGAAAAGAAACTGAGCTCTGTCCCTTGACGGGTCTAAGCGTGGTTTCTAAGGCGCGGGGGCAGGAGCGCGGGAGTGGGAAGGCGGCGGAGAGAAAAGAAAGAAAAGCACATAGGACGGTGTGGGGAGCGCTCGTCCTGTCTTCTTCCGCCTCCGTCCGTGTCTTCTTCGCGCTTATATCAAGAATATGTTACCGTACCAACTCGCCCAACTATCCATTCTTATACAAAGAGAGGGAGAGGTTAGAAAGCCTTCAAAGAGCGGAACAGAAACCGTGGGTGTCACAGGCGGCGTGAGTTTGTTGGAGAAGTTTTGAAGAGAAAAAATATTAAGGAGACGAATACCTAGAATGAAAAGCATTTATAGCATACCTGATTAAATCTAGCACGCTACGTTACTATTTGTCACCGACCCGTTTCAAAGGGGATGTCAAATAATAATAATCATCTCCATCATGTGGTTTAATAAGAGGCGTTCCGCCGCTAAGTGCGCGAGTAACAAAAAGACATCAGTTAAAAGAATGACTCGAGTAGCGTAGCAGCAGTGCGTCGGGTAATTTTGAAGGTGCGAAGATGGCAACGCGGAGTCTGAGGTCAATGGATTGCGGTTAGTTGGAAGGCAGCCGATTGGTCTTTTAAGCGATGTTTGCCTCAGTAGTTTGGCGTAGGCGTCGTCATGGTGGTATTCAGAAGTAGCACGACCACACACGGTGGAGCCCCCGAACAAGGTATTCTGGCGTCTGGGGCATTGGAATGTGTCTTGGACAAATGACGGAAGTGTTTTGAGTAAATTTACTCAAAGTTACGCTTTCTACAAAGAGTTTAATTACGAAATCAGTTCTGTCTTGACTGTAATCTTTAACGAAGTCTACAAATTAAACACCTGGCCTCCGTCCCATGGCTCGTTCCATACGTACTCATTCGTAAAACGGATGATGTAGATAAATTAAGACTGGTTACAGCGTACCGTCGCATAGCACTCACTAATGTCGTGTATAAAATCTTTATGAAGACATTCGTGCGAATATTGCAGACTGTGATGTATAAAGAGATCATTAGTAAATGATAATAGCTGCGTTTTACAGGAAAACATTTTCCTGAAACCATGCTGGCAGTTAGTGAAGAAAGAGTTGCCTTCTAGAAATTCGATTAAATGAGAATGAATAACGTGCTCAAGAAGCTTACATGGGATGCTTCTAAGTTATATGAGTCTGTAATTATCGGGAAGATATACATTATCTGATTTGTGGACAGGGACCACCTTCCCTACCTGCCAATCACCGGAAATTGTGGAGCACTCTAAAGATTGAGCAAAAATATTGGACAGGATAACAGAGCAGTACACTTCCATCCATTTAAGTTTTTTTCACGTAATTCAATCCCAACCACACGAAATGAAACCTTAAGATTACTAATGAGGTTAGCAATACCTACAGAATAAATGATTATGGGGTCCATAGAAAGAAAGTTATGGTCAGGAAAATATGGGAAAGAAACAGGCGCGGTTTTCCAGAAAAAAGAAACAAACGCATCGTTCAACACAGAGCAGCAATGGCGAGGCATGACTAAAGTGTTATCATCGCATGCCAGTTGGATAAGGCGATTGTCTGAGCCACTGACAATATTCCAGAACTTGCGCGGGTGGGTTTGCAATATTTCCAGCAAAGTAGTGTTAAAATATCACCAGCCTTGTCGAGATAATCGGGGTAAGCGAAGCTTGTCGCGTGTGTATCTGACCGTGGTGTTTTTTTTCTTTCTTTCTCTCTATATACATATATATATATATATATATATATATATATATATATATATTTCTTTCTTTCTCTTCCTTTCTCGCTCGATCTTTATTTATCTCTCTTTCTATATCTCCCTTTCTCTCTCACTTTCTTTCCTTCTATATCCTGCTATCTTTCTTTCTTCTTTCTCTTCCTTTCTCTTATTCTTTGTTTCTCTGACCATCGTGATGTTCTTTCTTTCTCTCTTTCTCTCTCTCTATCTTTCTATCTCTCTGTTTCTTCCTCTTTCTTTTTTGTCCCTGGAAAGTGCCAATGAGCTTGGACCCTTTCTGCACTATCGCCAGGATCGGCCCACTTTCTAGCGTGACACCGCCACCACCAACGTTTATAGATACTTTTTCAGTTCCGTATCTCTCCGCCGCGCCCATGGAGAGAAGGCGGCCTGTCGCGATTCTCGCCACCACGGCGCTGCGCTTACGGGTTGCGCTAGGGAGCCTACATGTAAGCACTTGCATGTAGGCTCCCTAGGGTTCCGCTAGGAGAGTGAGCGTCGTCTGCTTGCGGGCAGCGTTCCGCTGCGGCATCTCAGGTTCTCACCATTTCTGGCTGTGTACTGCAAAAGAAATAACTGTTCTCGGGAAGTTGCTCGGCATATTGTTGCGCCTATTCCAGTTCGCGATTTATTAGATGCGATGCATCTTATGCTCGGCGCTATGTCACTCCCTCCCTCCGCCGTGCGGCGTCCACTTCCGGTTCCGGCTACCGGAGAATGCTTCCGGCGTTTTGCCCGAATGATCCCTCGGTGCTTCGCCCACTCATCATCATTCACTTCGTCCTCTCATTCTCCTCCCGCAACGCCGCGATGAGTGCCACGGACAGCGCCAGCGTCAACGCCAGTGTCAGCGCCGTCGACCGCACCGCGGAGAAGAGGGCTCGAGCCGCTGCCACGAAACGGCAGCAGCGACAGGCCGATCTGAAAACTAATGGGAAGTTTAGTCGAACCCATGGCTGCTTCGCATACTACTCAGGGTTCCCCTACGGGAAGATGGTGTAATCTTTATTCCGATTGCAATTATATGGACACTCGAAACCAGATTTCTGCCGGCGGCGTCGCCGTCGCCGTATGATGTCTGTAGGATGTCAACAGCGATGAAATCGTCGCCGCGCGCCGTATGCTGTAAGTGCGAGTGAAAGAGCGCGAGGGACGCAGGCTTTCACGGGGAGCGAACGCTCGGCGGAGAGCAAACGCGCATTCTGCGCCGTGCTCCATGAAGGGCTGCAGAATTAAGCGTCTCTTTCCTCCTTTACAATCACCATATATAGAGAGCAAACGTGATTTCTTCCGTCGCGCGAAAGGCCGTGGGGGGATGGGAGGGAGGGAGGGGAGGTGACGTTTAGCTGCGACACGAAATGCCAATTTATATAGAAACGTTGCGAGGCGAGAAGGTGGTAAAGACTTACGACGCTGCTCAACGAGTGTCCCGTTTTGATCTCGTCGAAAACCTCCGAGCCGCCCCCAGAGGCACCAGCAACAGTCACCAACGCCGCGCGTGTTCGGTGCGAACGTGGGCAAACACCGATGGCGTCGACAACAGTTCGGCGCGTTGCTGGTGCTGCTGCATGTCCAAGTTAATACTGCGTATAGCTCTCTACTAATGTGCTATCGCAATTGATGCTTCGCCTTTCGGGTGAAACTGCGAGATTTTTTTTTTCAGACGGGCAGTATTGCGCAAGGAGTAATGTGTGGGCCCAGGGCTTTTGAACGGTGGCTAAAATATCCAGAATGACAGCGTTTTCAAGGAACGTTAGCCACTGGTGTGCGGTCAAGTGTGCACACGAATTCGTTTCCATGATAATCGTGCGAATCTATTGCAGCACGAATGATATTTCCTCACAGCCGTGCGGAACAACTTCTTTCTTTATGATATAGACACCCGCATAGCTTAGTTTCTGAGCCACAGGAGCTGGCTGCCCGTTTCAAGTTCAGCGACTGCGCAACTCGTAAACATCGAGTGCTTACTTAGATTGTTCTATCCTAAATTCTCCGCCCTTATTCTAATATTCGACATGGGCTTGCCCAATGCATGTGTATCGCGATGCACACGCAGTAGACAGTGATTGTATGAGCATGATCCATAGTGCGCACACGAGAACGAAGAAAAGAACCAACTAGCCCAAGGTCAAACCTTTCCTTAAATCCGCACAGTTACTGTTTTCAAAATGAGAAAAAGAGGAACTTAATTAACAATGGCGTTCACAAACTACATTGCCTTGATGAAACTTTTGCGATCACGGTTCTATCTAGACAAGTTTCGCTTTCTTTCGTTCCCTTTGTGCACCAACTGCACTGTCATTTTCTTGGCGCTTCAGTCGTGCAAAAAAGTGCATGCATGTCACCAAATAAAATGTATCAGCTCAGCTGTTAACTTCTCAGCGTGCTCTGGGGAACCAACAATATGTGCCCTTCTTAAAAAGGGCATTGTGTAGGCCCCCGCTTTCATTCCGGCCACGTAAAAAAAATCGCAGCATATCCACGACGTGAATGATGAGTGGTCGAAGCACCGGGGGATCATTCGGGTAAACCAGAGCTACGGACGAGAGAGAAAGAGAGCGCGCGTCGGGAACGAACGCTCTTGTGCACCGCAGCTCCCCTAGCTACGGACGAGAGAGAGAGAGAGAGAGTCGCGAATGAACGCCCTTGTGCCCCGCAGCGCCCCTAGCTACGGATGAGAGAGAGAGAGAGAGAGCGCGCGTCAGGAATGAACGCCCTTGTGCACCCCAGTGCCCCTACCTACGGACGAGAGAGACAGAGCACGCGTCGGGAACGAGAAAGAGAGCACAGCTGCGCCTCTAGCGGGAGCGGCTTGGTTCTACCATATTGCCGTTGTCCACTTGGCTGGGAGCCGTATCGTCGCACTATTGTCGACAAATCGGTGCACTGTAGGGGAGCAGGCGCCTCTTGGTTAGACAGCTTCTCTTGACGCTCTGTGGGCAAGTGCGCTTCGTTTGTGGTCACATCGTGCGTAGATGCTGCATTTCTTTTTCGGAGATCGCCGCCGAGTCTGCTTTCTCGACAAGTAACTGGGAAGGTTGGGAAAGTTAACAGGGACGGCACCTTCCTTCAATGCCTAGTACGCCCGGCCGATCTCGACGACTTCACCGTTGATAATATGCTTAAACGTCTTCGAAATGTCCGCTTGAAGGTCACAAACTTTGCACGTTTTGCTCAGCTCTTTGTCCGCACGAGGAGTAGCTCTTTTGCTGAGAAGCTCCGGATCCGATGGTGGCGCAAAAAATTTGAGGACGCTTAAGCTTAGCTTTTAAGAGTGGAACGCGATAGCAATCAAAGATCCCTGACTGCTTCTCACGCTTCCAGACAACTGCAGCTTAAGCAACCGTAATGGTTACCGGGAAACACTGGCGGCGAACGCTATGCACGCAGGCGAGCTTTCTGGTTGAAACGCGGCCTCTTGCGTAGGCGATCCCGAAGATATTGCACAGCCGCGCTAAGAAATTGCATAATTTTCAGGTTTTCGTTTTAACGCCACAGCGTTAAGGGCCCCGTGTCGCAGAAAATCCGGCGTCGGCAACCGGCCTGCGATGCAGATGGCGGAGAAAATCATCCTTAACCCCGACCTCGCAGGCCCTCCACGTGGTGAAAGGTTTTGGTGAACAAAAATTGAATTTCTCACTGTGAAATCCGTCAGGAAAATGGTAAAGTACGACTTGACCATTCGGCGTGGGATTCGCTGTCGGATTGTTTACCAATCGGCGTCGGATTGTAATTTGGATGTACGAGAAAACCTAATTCTGCTACGCGGAAACTCAAACATAAACCCCTTTTCCAGCATAACTACCAGACCTACAGCCGCGCGTTGCGATGCGAACGGGTCCCCATAACGCTATGGCGTTCTACTCTTTTTGTTTCGTGCTTTAATATTTCAGTCAGATAAGATTTAACATAAAGGGCATGCGCTGTGGGTGTTTTGTTTGATGACATTTGTTTGTGGATTGTCATTCTCAAAATTCCGAGGAATTGCTTTGCCAAGAATGCAAGACAAGGTATGAGAAACATTAATTATGGAATGGTGTGGCAATATAACCCGCATATGCCGCATGTCATATAACAAGGCGAGGCATATACACGTACCTAAATATATTCGGAGGGCCTGTGTGGTTGGGGATAATTTTCTCCGCCACCCGCCCAATTTTCTGCGACACGGGCGCGTTAAAAAGTTGTCGCAGTTTCACCTGAAAGGCGAAGCATCAATTGCGATAGCAAATTTGAAGAGAGCTATACGGAGTAATGATAGCAGCTTTATCAGCTGTATAAACTTGGACATGCAGCAGCACCGGCAGCACGCAGAACTGTTGTCGACGCCGCCGGCGTTTTGCCCGCGTTCGCTCAAAATGCGTGCGGCGTTGGTGACTGTTGCCGGAGCCTCTGATATAAATAGGCACTTGGTGCCTCAGCTAAACTTCGCCTCCCTTCCCTGCCCCTCCCCCACAGCCTTTCGCGCGTCGGAAGAAGGTAAGTTTACTCTACATATATGGTGATTGTAGAGGAGGAAAGAGACGCCTATTTCTGCAGCCCTTAAGGGAGCACAGCGCAGAACGCGCGTTTGTTCTCCGCCGTGCGTTCACTCCCCGTGAAAGCGCGCGTCCCTCGCGCCCTTTCACTCGCACATACAGCGTTCGGCGGCGCGCGGCGACGATTTCATCTCCATTGACGTCATACGGAACCTCACGGCGACGGCGACGCCGACGGCAGAAATCTGCTTTTGAGTGTCCATATAATTGCTATCGCAATAAAAGTGACGCTTCTGAGTGTTGATTTTGTACCTGTTGGCATTGCGCTTATTAAGCCCAGCACATCAGAGAAAACAGAGCGTGTTGACTGAGTTGCGAAATGCTTCCGTCCGCGGCCGCACTGTTCAATAGCCCCACAAACCGAACGCACTGAAAGCGCAAGATTCTCGCACAGAGGTGAAGACAAAGGCAAGCGAAAAGAAGAATCGTGTCTCTAAGAGGGGACACGCAACTGCGCCGCAATTTTGAGCTCAGCCCACAGAACACCCATACAACGTCTCAGCCAACCGGCGCATGCCGTCACGCCGACACCACGCAAACCTGAACCACCACCGCCGCCGAAACATGTGAGCCTATAAAGCTTCGCTTAAAAAAAAATGGTCCAAGTTTCACCCGAAAGGCGAAGCACCAATTGCGATATCAAATTAGTAGAGAGCTATACGGAGTAAGGATAGTAGTTTTATCAGCTGTATAAACTTGGACATGCAGCAGCACCAGCAACGCGCAGAACTGTTGTCGACGCCGTCGACGTTTTGCCCGCGTTCGCACCGAATGCGCGCGGTGTTTTTATATAAATACGTATTTGGTGCCGCAGCTAAACGTCGCCTCCCCTCCCTCCTGTCCCCTCCTCCCCCAGCCTATCGCGCGACGAAAAAAGTTGCGTTTGCTGTCTCTCTCTCTTTCTCTCTTTCTCTCTCTCTCTCTCTCTCTCTATATATATATATATATATATATATATATGGAAAGGAGGAAAGAGACGCTTAATTCTGCAGCCCTTCAGGGAGCACGGCGCAGAACGTGCGTTTGCTCTCCGACGTGCGTTCGCTCCCCGTGAAAGCGCGCGTCCCTCGCGCCCTTTCACTCGCACATTCAACGTTCGGAGCACGGCGACGATTTCATCGCCCTTGACGTCATACGGAACCTCACGGCGACGGCGACGGCAGAAATCTGCTTTGGAGTGTCCATATAATTGCTATCGCAATAAAACAGATCCTTGGTCCGCTCGATGTTGTTATTGTGCTGCATGTTAGCTGCGAAATAGGCAGCCCAATGATTCGGGTTATTGGTTCCCGCGACGAAATAAACGTTTCCTTTTGTTCGACAGCCGTTTTAGAGTAATAGTAAACCAGGGCGACCGTCGGTTAGGAATAATCTTTCGCTGTGGTATGAGACGTTGGATTAAAGAATCCAGTTTATTTTCATAGAAGCACCAGTTTACCTCAAGTGTGCGCCTGGAAAAATCATACAGGAAATCAAGGAGGAACGATTGCATTTCGGCTGTTATCGATGTTACATCTGCCCGAGCGTAACCACGAATTATTTTATGCTTTTTGTCAGGTAATCTCCGTGCTTTGATAGTAAAGTGAATCAAAGAATGATCACTTAGGTCGACGACGCAAGCACGGTGTAAGATATAGACTCTTTAGGTGAGGACACTCGCGAGACGCGATCGACCAGATAAAGTAGCAAAGGCGAGCACCGATCGGCCCGGTGACGGCAGCAGATACCTGTAGGCAGTACGATGCAACTTCAACACAGAAAACGTTTCACTGGTTTAATCTCCCGTTGGTATTGCAACCGGCTCTTCGCGGGAAATCCGAAATGATTGAGTGACGCGCGAAAGTAGGTCACCGGGGAGAGGATAGTACTTGGGGGAGAGGGCATGCGCGCGTTCCTTGTCCGTGCAAGCTTTAGCCTGCGTTTGATGGGCTTTCGTGCGCATCTATCTGCGCAGGATGCCCTACTCCAAATAACGCACGACGTGTTTGATGATACCATCCCCCATCTCACTAAAGCTATACTGGCAGTTGACCTCACTAAGGAATTTGACAGAATTCGACACGCTGCCATCTTACGGGAACTGCAGGCACTACAGGTAGACCCTAAAATCTGCAACTACGTTCGAGCCTTCTTGTCTGGCCGCGCTGCCTCCTTGCACATTGATAAGCTCAGCACACCCCCTTATACACTCGGTGAGTTCGTAACCCCTCAAGGCGCGGTTCTCTCCGCACATCTATTTAACATTGCTCTCCTCCCCTTAGCCCATAAACTCAATGTCATGCCACACTTAAAGCATACCCTGTACGCTGATGATATTACCACATGGACCACTCATGGCTCTGACGGGGAAATTGAGGAAACTCTACAATTAGCAGCCGACACCATCTCCGCTGACGCATCATCTATCGGGCTTGAGTGATCCTCCTCTAAGTCCGCGCGCCTTCTAATTAGACCAAAATCTGCCGCTAACTCGTCCATCCAAATCACTTTACAGGAATTTAGATGGACGATTTAGACGAGTTAGTTACATTGCCTTGCATTTGTTGAACACCCCCACCCAGAATTTACCACGCATGGTAGAGCTCCGGTGGGTGCCGGCTCACTCTAGGAACCCCGGAAACGAGACTGCCGACAAATTAGCCCGAGGTTTGACTTGCCGGGCTCAGGACAGCCTCGATCCGGGCTTCTTGAGAGAGAGCGGGCGCACAGCTTTGCAGAGCAGACATGTATCCACAAGTATCCAGTTTGAACCATTCATCGGTCAGAAATCAAAACCTGAAACCCAGCAGAAGACCCAGCTCTGACGGAACGGTGCGGCACGGCTCATTCAAGGAGAAAGAACCGGCTTCCTCACTCCTGAAAGAACCGCCGCTCACTTACTGAAGCACGGCTCAATTGCTCTTCAAAAGAGCGCTCAAACGATCCGGCTCTTTCCTGAGCGCTCTCTTGGAACGGTTCCTCACGCTCACTAAATGAGAGAGAGCCCAGCTGGCTTCCTCTCTCCGAAAGAACCGCCGCTCACTTACTGAACCACGGCTCCCTCGCTCTTCAAAAGAGCGGCTCGCTCCTGAGCGCTCAGGGGTGAGCCGGATCTTTTGAAGAGCGAGGGAGCCGTGGCGAAAAGAACGGGTCGCATCTGAGCGCTCAGGAGCGAGCCGGATCTTTTGAGCCGCTCTTTTGAAGAGCGAGGGAGCCGTGGTTCAATAAGTGAGCGGCGGTTCTTTCGTAGAATCGTTCTTCAGGCGAAGGCGAGGGGGTGAAGGTGACTCTTGTGAGGAAGGGCGGGAGGGCAATCGCTTTCTCTTACTGGTAATAGATAGAGCGGAAGTCGCACCCAGCAGAAGACCCGGCTCTGACGGAACGCATCGGCACGGCTCTCTGAATGCGAGAAAACCGGCTCCCTTTCTCCAAAACAACCGCCTCTCATTTCTACTGAACCGCCGCTCACTCGCTCTTTAAAAAGAGCTGCTCACAAGATCCGGCTCGCTCCTGAGCGACCCATCTCTACTGCATCATACACGTAATAATTACAGCGCTACCCAAAACAAGACTAGCCGCAGCAATCCGCGCCAATCCACAACGATGTATCCATTCAGTGAGTCGTGTTCCTGTTGTTATACCTGTTTCGTCGCAACGTGCCCGCTGTGCTTCTTTTGTTTCTATTTTTTGTGTGCGTGTGTGTCTGCGTTTTTCTTTTTCGGAGATGCCGAATGCGGAATCATCAGCAAGTGCTCGGAGACGAGCGCCGCGCTTTACCGAGGACGAAAATATTATTTTAGTAGGCCTCGTGGAGAGACGCAAGCATATTTTGGAATGCAAAAAACAGACGTCGCGTCGCTGAATAGGAAAACAGAGACGTGGGAAGAGCTCTGTAAGCTATACAATTCCAATCATGGAGTCACACATAGAGACCCCGAGCAGCTCAAGAAATACTGGGGTAACATGAAGCAAAAGTGGAAGGAGGAACGCTCAGAAGAGAAGCGCAAAGTTATTAAAACAGGTGGGTGCTTTCTAATCATGCCTCATAAGTGCACGCTAACAGCAGCGTTTCGCAATATTGATTTGTGTTTGTATACAAGCTCCGCATTGGATCGTAGGGCATTTATTACACTCGATGCGGCGGTGGAGTGTCGCCGACTCTCCCTTACTAACTTAAGCCCGGCCGACATGGTGCGATTTTGCAGTGTATTTTTCGCAGCTACGATTTCCGCAAATGCGAAATTGGCAATCCAGTTTCACATGGATCCACCGCATCTGCGTTTTCGCAGGGAAGTTCAGCACGCCGAATATCAAAAATTAGCACGCACGAAGGGTCCGGCGGCCTATTTCCCGCAGTTGCGAATTCGCAGACAAAATGGCACCATGTGAAACGGGCGTTACGCAAAAGTCATCCGTGACCGGTGGTCTCGGGGCACTGCGTACCTTTCGCGTTGACCATTGTTATGCAAAAAGCAGTATCCTACTCGTCCTGCAGCTTTATTGTAATACTGCACAGATATGGAAGTAATTCGACGTGTTTGTGGCTGCACTGGTCACCTCGTAGCCTCAGTATCGTCCTCGCAATTTATCTGCTGCAGATGCGCGCTGTACTGGCGCTCTGCTGCTACTGCAGCTAAAGCACACGACTTGATAATGAATGACATCGGATGGT
Source organism: Dermacentor silvarum (assembly GCF_013339745.2). Taxonomy (NCBI): domain Eukaryota; kingdom Metazoa; phylum Arthropoda; class Arachnida; order Ixodida; family Ixodidae; genus Dermacentor; species Dermacentor silvarum. The sequence goes on from NC_051155.1 coordinate 52,792,345, forward strand.
CATTAATCTGAAAGCAAACAGCTGTTATTTGACAGTGGGAGTAAGTTTGCATAGAACCAGTATGGCACTTTATGTGATCGTTTATCCTAGCAGATTTGAGCTGTATTCCTCAGTCTTTATACTGGCAAAAATTCCGTCGTGTACTTTTATTTTTCTGTAAGAATTACTTTTAAGGCGCGCATTCAAGTTGGTGTCATCTGAATAAGTGCAATGCTACTTTTAGGAGGAGGACCGCTCCCACCACCCATGAGTACAGTTTCAGCGCTTGTGGGGGCAGTGGCCGGTCACATGACGACCCGCATTGCCAACACGGATGACAGCCATGGAGCGTCGTACTTGGCCCCTGTTGACAGTGAGCCTGTTCTGTGGCTACTGTGGCCCATGGTCACAGGAGAGGAGGATCCGCTCTACGACAGCTTTGGTACTATATATTACATATTTTTGTGCATTTACAGTAGTTACGAAACAAGCTAGTAAAGCTTTAAATATTTACGCGCCTCATTGGAACATTAATTATTCCAAGTGCTACAACTCATTTTTTTTGTTAAAGAACCCCAGGTGTTCCAAATTATTCCGGAGTCCCCCTTTACAGCTTGCCTCATAATCAGATGGTGTTTTCGCACGTAAAACCCCATAATTTACTTGTCATTGCTGATCGCTATCATTATGTAATATAATTTTTTTCCTTACAAAGACTAGCTGAATGTGTAACTATATGCATTTAACACAAACACTGCATCAAGACGTGACATTTCTTTAATAGCATGATGAGGTGATATACACTAACAGAGAAGAGCAGTGTTCTAGTTGAGATGAAGTGGTGCAATGTCTATAGCAAAGCTGTCTGCAGCCACATTATGCCATCTGTGTAGGGAATGTAAAATTGCCTTATTACTAACAATATAGCCAACAGTTCAAATCAAATAGCATTTTGTGAATACGGTAGCTCCTTCCATGCCTTGTGTAATGTGCTGTGCATGCTCTTGATGAAGGGTGCAATTTTGTTTTTGCAGAGGATGACTACCAACCCCGGAGCCCCACGTATGAACTACTACAAGACATTCAAACGGACAGGGATACCCAAGTGAACGAACACACTGCCACACTACCACGGTCAAGCACTGCCATACCATGTACCGTCATCATGCCTTCATCAGTGATACCTGCAAATGAAAGCGCAGAAGGAGATCCTGTGCCACCCGAGACGGAAAGCACTCCTGTGGTCCCCTGAGGCAGAATAGCTGCTTCAGAAAACACTGGGGGAGGAAGCAGATGTGCGTTTTGCATTGCTGCGCGAGGAGCACTCCCTGCGCCTAAGGTTGCTTCAAGAAGATCACAATGACATGCTAAAAAAAGAATAATGAGCATAAGGTGAAAATGGCTATTTTACAAAAACAAAAGGAAATTGAAGATTTGAAACTGAAGAGCCTGCAGGGAGGTGGACACAAATAAAAGATGTCCAAATTCTTCCTTTCTTACAGCGGGTGAATACACAATGTAAAACTTTTCATGTATATGAGAAAGCTGGCTACGAGCAGTGGTCTGAGCAGTTGTAGGAAGTAGACAGTCAACACTGTCTCACACACTCAGCAAATTAAAGTGTAATAAAACTTTGGTTGGGGCTAGTTGGTACGTAGTATTTTAAGGTGATAAAAAATCGCCAGGAACACCCAGGACAAACCACAAAGAAGAGACAAGCACTGGCGCTGACTAACAACCGCTTTATTCTTACGACAACGCATATATATATATATATATATATATATATATATATATACTATGTTGTGTACGCATGCGTAGTTATGGGTATATGTATTAGAGCACTGCACGGGCCCGGCCCACGGACCGGGCGGGGCCGTCCGAAGCGTTTGTCGGCGGGCTCAGGCCGGGCCCGGGCTTAAAGCCGCGGGCCCGGGCCGGGCTCGGGCTTGAGGCTGCGGGCCCGGCCGGGCTCGGGCTTGAAGCCACGAACCCGGCCAGACTCGGGCCCGCTCATTGAAGGGCCTAAGTAGGCCTTCGAGCACACGCGACCGTTATGCATTGCATGGTTCAATGCATTCTGTGCCAAGCTGAAGTGACACGTGCAAGATGACTGTCATCATCATCATCAGTCTATATTTATGTCCACTGCAGGACGAAGGCCTCTCCCTGCGATCTCCAATTAATTCTGTCTTGCGCTAGCTGATTCCAATTTGCGCCTGCGAATTTCCTAACTTCATCACCCCACCTAGTTTTCTGCCGTCCTGGACTGCACTTCCCTTCTCTTGGTATCCATTCTGTAGCTCTAATGGTCCATCGGTTATCAATCCTACGCATTACATGGCCTGCCCAGCTCCATTTTTGCCGCTTAATGTCAACTAGAATATCGGTTATCCTCGTTTGTTCTCAGATCCACACCGCTCTCTTGACTGTATATCTTATCAGATGACTATATCTTATCAAAGAAAATAGTAAAACAGATGAAGTTCTCATTTTTAACAGCGGAGCTGTTTCAGCCGGGCCTAATGTGTCCGCTGAATCCAAAAATGTGGGCCAATCCTGGCAGCACTGTAGAAGGGGTCCAAGCGCAATGGCACATACACCTGTGAACTAGCGAAGCTGAGCCTGGGTAAGTCTAGCTAAGAATGGTGGGGACTAATTGGTGGGAAGCTAGTCCTGGCTTTTGGGCTAGACTAAGTACTACCAAGTCATCCCCAGCATTTCCCGGAATTTATTTATTATTGATTGATTATCGATTAGCTATTGATTGGCTATTTATTGTCTATTGCAAGATATTGGCCACGTATTGGGGATAGGCTAAGCATTACAAAGTTATCCGAACTTATTGATTATTGATCTATTATTGATTAGCTATTGATTGGCTGTCGATTGGCTATCGTAAGGTATTGGCCACGTATTTGGGCTAGGCTAAGCACTACCAAGTCATCCCCAGCAATTTCCGGAATTTATTGATTATTGATCGATTATCGACTAGCTATTGATTGGCTATTAATTGCCCATCGATAGGCAATTAGTCCCCACCATTCTTAGCTAGACTTTTTGTTTTCAGATTAATGACCATCCGATGTCATTCATTATCAAGTCGTGTGCTTTAGCTGCAGTAGCAGCAGAGCGCCAGTACAGCGCGCATCTGCAGCAGATAAATTGCGAGGACGATACTGAGGCTACGAGGTGACCAGTGCAGCCACAAACACATCGAATTACTTCCATATCTGTGAAGTATTACAATAAAGCTGCAGGACGAGTAGGATACTGCTTTTTGCATAACAATGGTCAACGCGAAAGGTACGCAGTGCCCCGAGACCACCGGTCACGGATGACTTTTGCGTAACGCCCGTTTCACATGGTGCCATTTTGTCTGCGAATTCGCAACTGCGGGAAATAGGCCGCCGGACCCTTCGTGCGTGCTAATTTTTGATATTCGGCGTGCTGAACTTCCCTGCGAAAACGCAGATGCGGTGGATCCATGTGAAACTGGATTGCCAATTTCGCATTTGCGGAAATCGTAGCTGCGAAAAATACACTGCAAAATCGCACCATGTCGGCCGGGCTTAAGTTAGTAAGGGAGAGTCGGCGACACTCCACCGCCGCATCGAGTGTAATAAATGCCCTACGATCCAATGCGGAGCTTGTATACAAACACAAATGAATATTGCGAAACGCTGCTGTTAGCGTGCACTTATGAGGCATGATTAGAAAGCACCCACCTGTTTTAATAACTTTGCGCTTCTCTTCTGAGCGTTCCTCCTTCCACTTTTGCTTCATGTTACCCCAGTATTTCTTGAGCTGCTCGGGGTCTCTATGTGTGACTCCATGATTGGAATTGTATAGCTTACAGAGGTCCTCCCACGGCTCTGTTTTCCTATTCAGCGACGCGACGTCTGTTTTTTGCATTCCAAAATATGCTTGCGTCTCTCCACGAGGCCTACTAAAATAATATTTCGTCCTCGGTAAAGCGCGGCGCTTGTCTCCGAGCACTTGCTGATGATTCCGCATTCGGCATCTCCGAAAAAGAAAAACGCAGACACACACGCACACAAAAAATAGAAACAAAAGAAGCACAGCGGGCACGTTGCGATGAAACAGGTATAACAACAGGAACACGACTCACTGAATGGATACATCGTTGTGGATTGGCGCGGATTGCTGCGGCTAGTCTTGTTTTGGGTAGCGCTGTAATTATTACGTGTATGATGCAGTAGAGATGGGTCGCTCAGGAGCGAGCCGGATCTTGTGAGCAGCTCTTTTTAAAGAGCGAGTGAGCGGCGGTTCAGTAGAAATGAGCGGCGGTTGTTTTGGAGAAAGGGAGCCGGTTTTCTCGCATTCAGAGAGCCGTGCCGATGCAGTTCCGTCAGAGCCGGGTCTTCTGCTGGGTGAGACTTCCGCTCTATCTATTACCAGTAAGAGAAAGCGATTGCCCTCCCGCCCTTCCTCACAAGAGTCGCCTTCACACCCTCGTCTTCGCCTGAAGAACGATTCTACGAAAGAACCGCCGCTCACTTATTGAACCACGGCTCCCTCGCTCTTCAAAAGAGCGGCTCAAAAGATCCGGCTCGCTCCTGAGCGCTCAGATGCGACCCGTTCTTTTCGCCACGGCTCCCTCGCTCTTCAAAAGATGGGAGAACGCTGCCGGCGCTCGGAGCCAACGGACGCATCCGCATCGAGCTCCGTGATTTTCCGACTTTCTCGCCGTAAATGTTCTTTAGGTAAATGCTTTTTGCACGAGTGGGTGCGCGAAGTGTTTCCGAACCCGTGGATACCAATTTCACGTGCTTTCTGACGGCCATTCTCAAGTGAGAGTTTCTTTTTCCCTCGACCACATTTTCTCGCCCGACGGTTGGGCCTAGCGCAGTTGCGCGCCTAGGCTCAGCGCGGCCGCGCGTTCTCTCGCGGCCGCCCGCCTTTCCTACCGCACCCGGCCGCCCACCGACATGAAGTGCGTAGTAGAAGGAAACACGATCTCGACCGACGAATGGGAGGACGACTCTTGGCAGCCGCCGCCCGGTTTTCGTGCCCAGGAGAAGCGAAGGCTCGAGCTTCGCCAAGCCACGCCGGACCCGAAGGACGCCGAGCAAACGCGGCCACCTCGCAACGATCCGAAGCCACGACCGCCACCCCAGCGACGACGCGGCCCCTTAACCCAGGATGCCGGCCGACGCCATCCACATCGTGGGATGGCCCAAAGCCCCAATCGACCTCACGAAGCTGCCGCCCTGGCAACTATACGAAGCCCTACTCAAGGCAGCGTCGCTACCAGACCAGCCGCCGGCGTCCCGCGACCAAGTGAGGGTCCACCCTACCAACAATACATTCACTCTAAGCGTGCAAGACTCAGCTCGAGCAAAGACGTACCTTCAAGTTACGTCCCTAAAATTCGGGGACCAGGCCATCGAAATTCACATTTACGCCCCGCCGCCAGACGATGCGTTTCGTGGGATCATGTTCCACGCATTCGACAATTTTTCTGATGAAGAAATCCTGCAAGACCTACAGGAGAGCAACCCGAATATGCCCGTGGTGGGCGGCCGCCGTATGGGACGGACCAGTCACATACTCGTCACGATGCTCGGGGATCATCTACCCCGATGGATATTTTACCACGGCGTGCACATACGCCTCTACCCTTTCTATCGGAAGGTGGAAGCCTGCTTCAATTGTCGCAAGGTGGGCCACCGAACCGACGTGTGCCCTCATCCCAGACGCAACCGCTGTTCCCGTTGCGGCGAAGACCACCCGCCGGCCCCGCAAGACGCCCAGCCGACATGCCAGGCCCGCTGCATTGTTTGCAACGGCGGACACACCACAAACAGTTCCAACTGTAAATATCGCTTCGTGAAGAAGCCAACGCCATCCGGTCCAAACTCAAACCGGTCTAAATCGCCTCGACGACCGTCGATCCTACGAACCGGCCGCTCGCCGTCCCGCGATCAGTCTTTCCCGCCTCTCGGCCAACCACCGCAGCAAGAACGGGCCAGTCGCTCGAGATCCCGCACCGGCAACAGATCTCCGTCCCGCTCGAGGACCCCGTCAACCAGCCGCTACTTCTTGGCCTCGTCCTCCCGGGGCGCTTCGACATCGCTCGACTGTTCCTTGGATTCGACCAAGGGCTCGTCGCAGTCGTCGTCCGGCCCCACGAAGGTTGCCTGGGCCCAAGGACCGCCGTCCTCGCTGAAGTCGTCGTCACAGGACCCGTCGCAAGACACACAGGTGAGGGAGCTGGTCAGAGAGAATACCTCTCTTAAGGCCCGATTGTCCTCGCAGCAGTCCCAAATCTCAACACTCCTATCCCAAATAGAAAACCTCACTAAGCACATACAGTCGCTCGACTCCAAATTGAATAGGGCCCTCACCCAACCGCCCGTAACAACCACCGTCCCACAGCAGCAGCCGCCGCAAGCCGCCGCTGCGGGAAAGCGTAAAGCCACCACTTCAACTGAGTCGCTTCAAATAGACGCATCCATTACAGGGGCAGTCACGAAAGCCGTAGCTGAGGCATTTCAAGCCAGCGACGCAAAGCTCGAATCCTGCTTTAACGCCTTGGATGCGAAATTCGAGACCCGTCTCAATACCATGCAACAAGCCATAGATGCCCGCTTCGCAAATCTAGAGCAGGCAATCGGCAACACGCACGCTTCGTACAACACTCTGAAGCACCACACAGAAAATGCGCTCACTAGCGTTCATAAGCATCTTGGACGCCACCGCTCCTCATCGCGCAGTCGCCCCTCCACGCCGCAAGGGGCCACTCCCATGAATTAATCATGGCTCGTACAAATCTGATCGTATGGCAGTGGAACTGCAGGGGGTACCGCAAAAAACGGCCATCTGCAGCAACTCATAAAGAAATTACAAAACGATCCGCAGGCAAACACTGAATCAATTGCGGACGTCATCGCGTTGCAAGAAACGTCCGCCCCAGCCACCCTTCCTAGCTACGCGGCCTACCAGCAGCTCGACCCGCACGGCTCCCCTTGCACTTCCACGCTTGTACACAACAACCTCACGGCCACACAGCACGATATAGAATACACAGACATCCCACACACACTCGTCGAAATCCTACCACGAAAACGCATGGACCGGTCGCTATTCGTTCTGAACGTTTATTGTTCCCCGCGAGCAGCCGTAGAAAATTTCTCTCATCTTTTTCGCAAAACACTAGCACTCGCCGGCGACGCACAACTGCTCGTGCTCGGCGATTTCAACGCACGCCACCCTGACTGGGGCTACATGCACACAAACCCCCGAGGCAAAAAGCTATGGTCCCTCTTGCAGGATCTGCGCCTTACTTTGCTAAACGACCCGCAACAGCCGCCCACCCGAATGGGCAACAGCGTATGCCGCGACACCTCGCCAGACCTCACGTTTTGCAAGAACGTGACGCGAGCGTCCTGGGAGAACACGGGCCTACTTACGGGCAGCGATCACTACATCCTTGCGACCACAGTGCAGACATTCGTCTGCAAGAAGCCCAAGCCCACGGCACGCATCACGGAATGGCCCAAGTTCCGCAAGCTGCGCGAAGAGCAAGCCCCGGACGCCATCACCGACCTCCGCGACTGGATCTCTTCTTTGCACGAGCACGTGAACATCACGACGCGCGAGATAGAAGCGACCGCCACCGATTCGCCTACGACTGACTCTCGTCTTCTGCACGTGTGGGATGCGCATGCGAGCCTCCTCCGCAGGTGGCGACGGCAACGACACAACAGGAAGCTGCGCCGCCGCATCGAGGCGCTCGCACGCGATATCGAAAGCCACAGTCACGCCCTCGCGCGGCAACAGTGGGGCCAGTTGTGCGACGGCCTGAACGGGCAGATGAGCAGCAAGAAAACTTGGCATCTTCTGCGTCACTTGCTCGATCCCGGCACTTCAAAGTCGTCAGCCCAGAAACAGCTGCAACAGCTCCTGCACAACTACCCGGGAACGGACGCCGACTTACTCGACGAGCTAGCCGACCGCTACGTGGGCCTTGCCCCACCGAATACACCGCCACCACCGTTGCCCCCTTAAAATGGCGATCCAAACCCCACGCTTGACGCCGATTTTACGGAGGCCGAAATGTATGCGGCTCTTCTCAAACTTCACACGACCTCGGCGCCCGGTCACGATGGCGTTACAAACAAAGTACTAAGAAACCTCGACAACAAATCGGTTGTCGCACTCACGCAATATGCAAACGAGTGCTGGCATTCGGGCAAACTACCTCAAGAATGGAAACACGCGAAACTCGTGTTCATCCCGAAACCGGGCAAAAAGATGGATATCGCCAACTTACGTCCCATCTCGCTCACCTCGTGCCTCGGCAAATTGATCGAACACGTAGTCCTCGCCAGACTGCAAACTTACGCGGAAGAGAACGACCTGTTTCCACCGACGATGCTGGGGTTCCGTGCCCATCTTTCCACGCAAGACGCACTCGTTCCAATACATCACGACATACTTCGGACACCGCCTCACGCGGGAACCCGCGTCCTGCTCGGCATCGACCTCCACAAGGCCTTCGATACGGTGCAACACGCGGCTATTGCCTCGAACCTTGCCGCCATACATCCGGGCGAGCGCACGTACAATTAAGTATGTGAATTCCTTTCAAACCGAACGGTAGAGCTCTCACTGGCCGGCGGCCTCACGTCCGCACGAATGAACCTCGGGGACAGAGGCACCCCTCAAGGGGCAGTCCTCTCCCCATTTCTTTTCAATCTGGTCATGAGTACACTTCCTGCCTCACTCGACGAGAACCCCGGCTTAGGCCACACCATCTATGCCGACGATATTACACTGTGGACGGCCACTGGCTCGGATGGCCAGATTGAAGAGACCCTTCAACGTGCCAACGACGCCGTCGTTCACCACGCAACGCAGGCAGGCCTCAAATGTTCGGAGAGCAAATCTGAACTCTTGCTGCTTAGACCTCCCGACCGCCGCAAGATCAAACACCCCTCTTTACCGACCATCCAAGTCTACGTAAATGGCACGGCTTTACCGCAAGTGAACCACATGCGAATCCTCGGTCTTCACGTCCAAACAGGCCAATACAACACCACCACGCTCGACCGGCTGACCGTTGCGGTCACACAGACGGCCCGTCTCATCGCACGCGTGTCTGCCCGCCGGCAAGGCATGCGCGAAAAGGAACTTGTCCAACTCATTCACGCCTTCGTGATATCGCGCATCACCTACGCCCTACCGTACCTCCGCCTTTTACGCACCGAAAAGGACAGAGTCGAACGACTCATTCGCAAGGTCTACAAGCTAGCTCTAGGCCTTGCCCCCACCACCTCCACGACACATCTCCTGAGCCTCGGTCTTCACAACACCCTCGACGAATTGATTGAGGCACATCGCACTGCCCAAATACAACGTCTTCGCGGAAGCAAGACCGGCCGGTGGATCCTCGATCGCATCGGCCTCACTGCATCGCCCTCTGGCCAAGACCCGATCTGCCTACCTTCTCCGATACGACAACGCTTTGTAGTAAAACCATTACCGAAAAACATGCTGGCCGGTCACCACGACGGGCGTCGACAGGCGAGGGCGCAGGCCCTGCACGAGACCTACGCCTCAAGCACAGAGGCAGCATATGTAGATGCGGCCCGTTACACCTCGCAGTCGAAAGCGTACGCTCTCAGCGTTATGGCTATCCGCACTCCCTCGGACACGACCACGTCCTTACGCATCGCCGGCTCCGTCCGCGCCCTAAACCCCGCCGAAGCCGAAGAAGCGGCTATCGCGCTTGCGGCATCTGCCGGTTACACTACAATACTTAGCGATTCGAAAACTGCCATATTTCACTTTGCTCGCGGCACCGTCACCCCTGGCACACTACGCCTTCTTCAACCCCTCGCTCGTCAGTCTGACGACGAGGACCCCCCACCCATCTCACTAGTTTGGGTCCCTGCACACGCGGGCAACCCGGGAAACGAGGCCGCCCACCGGCAAGCTCGAGAATTCGTCAACCGAGCGGCGGGCAGTGCCACGGATCCCGAGGAGGGCGCCGGCGAGCCTCTGACCTCGTATCACGAAATCGCGCAACACTACCGCCTCGCTCGCCAAACAAAACCACCACCGCACCCCAAACTCACGAAACCCCAGCAAATCGTTTGGCGCCGCCTTCAGACCCATTCGTTCCCTTGCCCGCAAATATACAGTCACATATACCCCGACCTCTTTAGCCAACACTGTTCGCAGTGCGGCACGACCGCCACCCTTGCCCACATACTCTGGGACTGCAGCGAGGACCCACCCCCGCCTGATCTCCTGACCACTCCCTCGCCCGAAGCGTGGGATAACGTGCTCCGGAACTCTAGCCTCGACGTGCAACTCCGGGCCATTCAACGAGCCGAGGAGGTGGCGGCCAGGCACCGCCTGACCACCATCCTTCAGTGAATTTTTTTTCACTTAAATAAAGTTGTTTCTCTCTCTCTCTCTTCAAAAGATCCAGCTCACCCCTGAGCGCGCCGCTCTTTTCGCCACGGCTCCCTGGCTCTTCAAAAGATCCCGCTCGCTCCTGAGCGCTCAGGAGCGAGCCGCTCTTTTGAAGAGCGAGGGAGCCGTGGTTCAGTAAGTGAGCGGCGGTTCTTTCGGAGAGAGGAAGCCGGCTGGGCTCTCTCTCGTTTAGTGAGCGTGAGGAACCGTTCCAAGAGAGTGCTCAGGAAAGAGCCGGATCGTTTGAGCGCTCTTTTGAAGAGCAATTGAGCCGTGCTTCAGTAAGTGAGCGGCGGTTCTTTCGGAATGAGGAAGCCGGTTCTTTCTCCTTGAATGAGCCGTGCCGCACCGTTCCGTCAGAGCTGGGTCTTCTGCTGGGTTTCAGGTTTTGATTTCTGACCGATGAATGGTTCAAACTGGATACTTGTGGATACATGTCTGCTCTGCAAAGCTGTGCGCCCGCTCTCTCTCAAGAAGCCCGGATCAAGGCTGTCCTGAGCCCGGCAAATCAAACCTCGGGCTAATTTGTCGGCAGTCTCGTTTCCGGGGTTCCTAGAGTGAGCCGGCACCCACCGGAGCTCTACCATGCGTGGTAAATTTTGGGTGGGGGTGTTCAACAAATGCAAGGCAATGTAACTAACTCGTCTAAATCGTCCATCTAAATTCCTGTAAAGTGATTTGGATGGACGAGTTAGCGGCAGATTTTGGTCTAATTAGAAGGCGCGCGGACTTAGAGGAGGATCACTCAAGCCCGATAGATGACGCGTAAGCGGAGATGATGTCGGCTGCTAATTCTAGAGTTTCCTCAATTTCCCCGTCAGAGCCATGAGTGGTCCATGTGGTAATATCATCAGCGTACAGGGTATGCTTTAAGTGTGGCATGACATTGAGTTTATGGGCTAAGGGGAGGAGAGCAATGTTAAATAGATGTGCGGAGAGAACCGCGCCTTGAGGGGTAACGAACTCACCGAGTGTATAAGGGGGTGTGCTGAGCTTATCAAAATGCAAGGAGGCAGCGCGGCCAGACAAGAAGGCTCGAACGTAGTTGCAGATTTTAGGGTCTACCTGTAGTGCCTGCAGTTCCCGTAAGATGGCAGCGTGTCGAATTCTGTCAAATTCCTTAGTGAGGTCAACTGCCAGTATAGCTTTAGTGAGATGGGGGATGGTATCATCAAACACGTCGTGCGTTATTTGGAGTAGGGCATCCTGCGCAGATAGATGCGCACGAAAGCCCATCAAACGCAGGCTAAAGCTTGCACGGACAAGGAACGCGCGCATGCCCTCTCCCCCAAGAACTATCCTCTCCACGGTGACCTACTTTCGCGCGTCACTCAATCATTTCGGATTTCCCGCGAAGAGCCGGTTGCAATACCAACGGGAGAATAAACCAGTGAAACGTTTTCTGTGTTGAAGTTGCATCGTACTGCCTACAGGTATCTGCTGCCGTCACCGGGCCTATCGGTTCTCGCCTTTGCTACTTTATCTGGTCGATCGCGTCTCGCGAGTGTCCTCACCTAAAGAGTCTATATCTTACACCGTGCTTGCGTCGTCGACCTAAGTGATCATTCTTTCATTCACTTTACTATCAAAGCATGGAGATTACCTGACAAAAAGCATAAAATAATTCGCGGTTACGCTCGGGCAGATGTAACATCGATAACAGCCGAAATGCAATCGTTCCTCCTTGATTTCCTGTATGATTTTTCCAGGCGCACACTTGAGGTAAACTGGTGCTTCTATGAAAATAAACTGGATTCTTTAATCCAACGTCTCATACCACAGCGAAAGATTATTCCTAACCGACGGTCGCCCTGGTTTACTGTTACTCTAAAACGGCTGTCGAACAAACAGAAACGTTTATTTCGTCGCGGGAACCAATAACCCGAATAATTGGGCTGCCTATTTCGCAGCTAACATGAAAGCACAATAACAACATCGAGTGGACCAAGGATCTGTTTTATTGCGATAGCAATTATATGGACACTCCAAAGCAGATTTCTGCCGTCGCCGTCGCCGTGAGGTTCCGTATGACGTCAAGGGCGATGAAAGCGTCGCCGTGCTCCGGACGTTGAATGTGCGAGTGAAAGGGCGCGAGGGACGCGCGCTTTCACGGGGAGCGAACGCACGTCGGAGAGCAAACGCGCGTTCTGCGCCGTGCTCCCTGAAGGGCTGCAGAATTAAGCGTCTCTTTCCTCCTTTCTATATATATATATATATATAGAGAGAGAGAGAGACAGCAAACGCAACTTTTTCCGGCGCGCGAAAGGCTGGGGGGAGGAGGGGACAGGAGGGAGGGGAGGCGACGTTTAGCTGCGGCACCAAATATGTATTTATATAAAAACGCCGCGCGCATTCGGTGCGAACGCGGGCAAAACGCCGACGGCGTCGACAACAGTTCTGCGCGTTGCTGGTGCTGCTGCATGTCCAAGTTTATACAGCTGATAAAAACTGCTATCCTTACTCCGTATAGCTCTACTAATTTGATATCGCAATTGGTGCTTCGCCTTTCGGGTGAAACTTCGACAATTTTTTTTAAGCGAAGCTTTATAGGCTCACAAGTTTCGGCGGCGGTGGTGGTTCAGGTTTGCGCGGTGTCGGCGGCAGCGTTGACGGCATGCGCCGGTTGGCTGAGACGTTGTATGGGTGTTCTGTGGGCTGAGCTCAAAATTGCGGCGCAGTTGCGTGTCCCCTCTTAGAGACACGATTCTTCTTTTCGCTTGCCTTTGTCTTCACCTCTGTGCGAGAATCTTGCGCTTTCAGTGCGTTCGGTTTGTGGGGCTATTGAACAGTGCGGCCGCGGACGGAAGCATTTCGCAACTCAGTCAACACGCTCTGTTTTCTCTGATGTGCTGGGCTTAATAAGCGCAATGCCAACAGGTACAAAATCAACACCAAAGCGTCACTTTTTAACGCGCCCGTGTCGCAGAAAATTGGGCGGGTGGCGGAGAAATTATCCCCAACACGCAGGCCCTCCGAATATATTTAGGTCCTGTATATGCATCGCCTTGTTATAGACATGCGTCATATGCGGGTTATATTGCCACACCATTCCATAATTAATGGTTCTCATACCTTGTCTTGCATTCTTGGCAAGCAATTCCTCGGAATTTTGAGAATGACAATCCCAAACAAATGTCATCAAGCAAAACCCCCAGCGCATGCCCTTTATGTTAAATCTTATCTGACTGAAATATTTAAAGCACGAAACAAAAGAGTAGAACGCCATAGCGTTATGGGGACCCGTTCGCATCGCAACGCGCGGCTGTAGGTCTGGTAGTTATGCTGGAAAAGGGGTTTATGTTTGATTTTCCGCGTAGCAGAATTAGGTTTTCCTCGTACTTCAAATTACAATCCGACGCCGATTGGTAAACAATCCGACAGTGAATCCCACGCCGAATGGTAAGTCGTACTTTACCATTTTCCCTGACGGATTTCACAGTGAGAAATTCAATTTTTGTTTCACCAAAACCTTTCACCACGTGGAGGGCCTGCGAGGTCGGGGTTAAGGATGATTTTCTCCGCCACCTGCATCGCAGGCCGTTTGCCGACGCCGGATTTTCTGCGGGACACGGGGCCCTTAACGCTGTGGCTTAAAACGAAAACCTGAAAATATGCAATTCTTAGCGCGGCTGTGCAATATCTTCGGGATCGCCTTCGCAAGAGCCACGTTTCAACCAGAAAGCTCGCCTGCGTGCATAGCGTTCGCCGCCAGTGTTCCCGGTAACCATTACGGTTGCTTAAGCTGCAGTTGTCTGGAAGCGTGAGAAGCAGTCAGGATCTTTGATTGCTATCGCGTTCCACTCTTAAAAGCTAAGCTAAAGCGTCCTCAAATTTTTTGCGCCACCATCGGATCCGGAGCTTCTCATCAAAAGAGCTACTCCTCGTGCGGACAAGAGCTGAGCAAAACGTGCAAAGTTTTGTGACCTTCAAGCGGACATTTCGAAGACGTTTAAGCATATTATCAACGGTGAAGTCGTCGAGATCGTCCGGGCGTTCTAGGCT
>NC_051155.1:52806874-52853796 GCF_013339745.2 Dermacentor silvarum
GGAGAGATGAAATCTTTTGAGCATTGTAAGGATGACCATGATTTAACGACACCACTACAGCGGGGATCAAGGTTATGGAGTGAGAGAAAAAAAAAAAAACAGCGCGTATTTTATACTCGCATTGAGCCTAAGCATGCATTTTGTCTCCGCATTAGGATGCGCATTGATATTTTTTTTTGCAATACACACAGAACTATTTAAAACGCAATTAATTGCTCGCCCGGTACAGGCGGTCACAGAAACATTTACGACCTCGACGCGGAACGCTACAAACAGTAATAGAATTATTCTAAATCCTACTAACAAAGGATATTTGAGAAAAACGGACATATCATGGCACGGAACAAGCCATAACGACGCAGACGAACGACTTTTTCTGTTCAAATTGCGATCCTTTACCCTCACACCCTTCCCATTCTGGCAAGCCGTGTCCAACCAGTTCACCACGGTAGCATAGCGACTCGCTGCGGCGGCTGCATTCAAATGCAGGTGGGATGAACTAAAGGTAGTGTATCGTGCATTGGGTGCAATAAAAAAAATCAAGGTGGTGCAAGTTAATAGGAAGCCCCCTCTACGGCTCCCTCGTAACTCACTGAACAATTTCTACTAATTTAGTTAATTGGTGACGAGTCAGCGTAAACAAGTTTCCCATCAGTCATAAATATTCTCGCAAGTTCATGATGTTCGAAAGACGCAACGGTAACGTGTTTAAACAGAACGCACGTGAAGTTTACACATGGTTTTACATGCGTAAAAAGAATGACATAGGTTTTTGACGCTCTTCGATGACGTCGCCTGACTGATTACACGGTGGCCACTGTAATTACTGCAGGTTTCCCACAGCAAGAAAGAGGTCCACTTTAAGTAAAAACCCCTCTCACAAATTTTGCGAATCTACCAACTTTACTAGTACTGTGACAACCAAATTATTTCAAAGAAAAAGCAAAAGTCAAGAACAGCTGACCGCTGACGGCGCGCAAGTTCGTGTCGGCCAAGCATTTTAACCGTCTTAACCATGGCCGGTTGTGGCGCGCCACCAGCGGCTGCTGCGGCCGCCTTCTGCACCCTAGTAGGTGCCGTTCCCGCGCCGAGGCATCGCTCTACCGCGGAGGCGAGAGCCCCTGATTTTGTAGGCGGCCAGCGCCAGCGTGACGCCGATCACCAGGCTGAAGACGAAGACCAGCAGGGGACGCCAACAGCCCGGGAGACGTGCGAGGGCCAGCACCTCCGCGCGCATTCGCTGGCTGTCGTTGTTGGTCCTGCGCCTCCTGCGGCCGCCGTTGTCCACGCCGCCGTCGCGACGACGCGAGGGCACGGCCGGGAGTTGCGTACTCTACCGACGGTGGGGGCGATGCCGCCAAGGCCTGAACAAATTAGAAATGACTGTTGTGCACTGGCGAGACTGTTCGTTTTGTTTTATGGGATTGATTACAGAAATAGCTCATATATATGCTGATTCACGAGGCAGGCGTGGAGCATAACATATTGTGGTGCGCTATTTTAAAATATATTATGTGGTCTCGTCTGAAAAGTGCTATGGGCGTTTGTGTCTTTGGAGATTGTATTAGAGACGTTATTCGTGGACTTATGGTCTTACTCTATTCACGCAAACATGCGCACACAAAAAAAAGCAGCCTCAAAAGAAATTACCCTGCATCATGCTCGTAGGCAATATCTGCAAAGCTCCTTAATTTATGAAGGGGGAACGTGCCATTGAAATAGGTGCCAAGTGCTCCTTACATTTCCGATAGCAGTTCCAGGCTAAGTGAGAAGTAAGTGAGTAAGCAACTGCCGATGCCCCTTTCACAAGTGTCGCGATACTCGGCGGCGGCACGTCCCACCAATCATTGTGTCCCTTTGTCTCGTGACGTAGAAATCGCGCTAGTGATGGTATGAGCAGTTGCCCTTTGGACTCGGTATGACACGGACGCTCGTTTAACCACATCTTCCAAGATCCTTACGTCAGGATCCTGACGATGCCGAGCAATGTGCCGCGGCTATAAACGATGTGGCTCATACGCAAGTCTATGACGATGAGGTAGACTTGGCGTAGCAAACGCACTACTTATCCATCGCGCCGGGCGAAAACAAGACGCTGGTGTCCTTGCTCTTTGACGAACATGCCGAAGACGCTCAATATTATAATATATAAATTCACTATAGCAATATCACTATAGCAAACCCACCATAGTCACAGCTTCGCTGGCTTCCATCTTCACAGTAGTGGAAGGTCTCTGAATTTTTAAAGCTAATTATCATTAGTTATGGAATAATTATTACCTTGCCTTTACCTGACTCGAGTAGACTCCAACTTCATTGTCCGGTTAAACCCGCCGTGGTTGCTTAGTGGCTATGGCTTGGGCTGCTAAACACAAGGTCGCGGGATCAAATCCCGGCCACGGAAGCCGCATTTCGATTGTGGCGAAATGAATTGAATAAAGAAACGTGTGCTTTGATTTAGGTGCACGTTAAACAAGCCCAGTTGGCCCAAATTATTCCGGAGTCCCTCACTAGGGCGCGCCTCATAATCAAATCATATAGTTGGGCACGTAAAACACCATAAGTAATTTTCTTTTCATTGCGTGGTTCATCTGAGTCAATAATCCCTAATTTGTTCCTGACGTCGCGTTTCACCCGCTGTAATTGCAGGGCAGCTAGCAGTCCCCAAACCGACAAATATACCTGGGTTTTTCTTCTGGACCCTTTAGCTATGAAGAGCGGAATAGAAGGAAGGGTGTTATCTTCTACAGGTGGATCTAGCCTTGCAAAGAAATGCCGGTAATTGCTCCACCCGAGTATATCATTTTACCTTGAGCGGTATCATATATATATTATATATATATATATATATATATATATATATATATATATCACGTGTTACGTGCATCGTAATAATGCCATTTATAGCAAACGTTGTTTGGAGTAAATGCAGAAGGCGGCCAAACAGAGCAAAGGTACATAGATTACGCGGCGCCCTCGTTCCATTGGAGCCCTAAAAGCCATGCCCGAGCCGGATGATCACCTGTTGACAGAGCAGTTCACGGGGCTACGTAATCTGAATTCCGTCGGATCTTAGTCGAACTGCCAACTAGAATGTGAAAGCGTTTCCGAGTGCTCCGAGATTAAACGCGGCACTCTCAATGCGCTAGGCGAATGTGTTCCGAACGTTCGACTTCGGCAGATAAATGTCGATCAACCACACCATGAGTGCCCTCGTCGAACAGTCGAATGACAACCATTAGAATATGCGCTTACACCAGTGTTGTGATCAAGAACAGCATCGGAAACTTACGGCCAGCGCACTGCTGTACAGCACAGGCTGCACTGTAACCGGAGTGTCTTGGCGTTTCTGGTGGCAACTTGTAAACGCGGGTGCAGGTGGCGCAGCGACGTTGATGGAAGCCACGGCGTCTCCGTCACCTGTTCGTCGTGGGGACTCGGTATCAAACGACATCGTCAAGGGGATCGTGAACGATTCGATGACCCGGAGGCAACAATGTTCTTCATCTTCCTTTTCTTTTCATTTAAAATCCACGTCTACATCTACATCTCTTTCAGAAAGGAAATACTCAGATGGACTCTAATTGTGCATAAAACAATCAGGCCCAGAAGGTAGGCAGATGATCTTAAGATCAATAAGAACCGCGATAATTAAACAATCGGGTACCTTCGTGGATACTGTGAGGGGCGGCGAGTGCCGGCTGCTGGCCGAAACGTAATTAATGCTCGAGAACCATTAATAATCAACTTTATTACGAGGCATGGTACCTCCAAGAATGCGACTAGGCGCGACGAAAACCAACGCGCGCACCGCACTCTCGCGCACACTTCTCACGCCTAGGCTTGGCTTCGGGGTTGGCGGCGTGCTGAGGCTGGTAGGTGGCGCTACTAGTCAGACTACTTACATCCGGCTCCTCTTTGTTTGACCAAGTCCCTTTGGTCTAGGAAAGGGCACTGCTTGATGTATTCACAGTGAGAATTGTCCAAGCGCTCGGGGGGACGTCCTGGGAGTGGCGATCGCTGTAGGTCTGCTGAGCTGTGGTGGGTCATGAAAGCAGTTTTTGCTTGGTCTTCTTCACGCACACGAAGCTGCCAGTAAGCAAACTTTAGGTCCAGGCAGGCAAAGTACCGTGAACTAGCAATATCATCCATGATGTCATCTGCATGCGGAAGTGGCTGCACAACACTCACAGTCATCTTATTTAGGGGCACATAGTTGACACAAAGGCTCTTCTTACTGCCTCTGCTAACAACTACTGCGGGGAATGCCCAAGATCCTAAGGCTGGAAGAATGATGCCTTGGCGAAGGAGTGTGCTTGTCTGGGCCTCAAAAAACGACGGTCTGCAGCCGAGTACCGGTAGGGAGATCGACTGTATGGCACAGCGTCAGGAAGAAGGTAAATTGCATGTTCGACACCTTCTCACAAGCCTAAGTCATCCTCTCCATGAGCGAATACTTCAGCGTGTTTTGACAAAATGCTCGTAAGTTCCTGTTGTTGAGGCACTGGAAAGTGGCTACCTAGCTGTGCAGCACGCAGGGATAGGTCAATGGGAACCTCAAATGTCGAGGAAGCTGATCGGTTGGACGCAGAAGAGAGGTTGTAGGAGAGAGAGAGAGGTTTATTTGAAGAAAGGCAGAGAGGTCGGCTTGAGCGTTAGTTTGCTCTGGCCTGCTACTCCACACTGGGGAAGGGGGGAGGGGATAAAAAGAGCGATGGATAAAAAACGCTCGCTGCCAGCGTTTTGACAGTCGTTGTCTGCAGCCATTCAGTGTGATCTATTCATGTTTGTTTGTGCGCGGTCACACCACGCTTGTTCATTCAGTTAGTAGTAGTCGGGACACATTTTCCAACGCACGCTACGCATGCGATGCTGCCCAGATCGGCAGTGCAGCGCTACAGGTGTGTCCCTTCGCACGCGCTGCCCACGGGAAGCGCTTCTCATCAACACCACCGTTTCACACGCGCCTTCTCGTGGTCATCGAGTCTCTATTCATGTCGGTCTACTAGCTTCCGCCGCAGCACACCTGCTCACTTAATCAGCTCATGTTTACTGCAATTCATATTGCTACCAAAGCCGCTCACCTTACTTCGTATGACATTGCTGTGTTGCTATCGCATTCATTGCTTCGCCCTCAGGGCGAAACTGTGACATGTTTTTTGCCTTTTGCCATTAAAGTTTACTCTCTTTCTCTCTCCGCCATCTTGTTAGGACACATTCTGCTCTCTTGTTTACATTTCTCGCCTTCGACGCGCAGTGATCCGACCAACGGTTCCAATCGTGGTCTATCATCACGATGCCGTCGTTAAAGTCATTTCGTCCGAGTAGTGTGCTCTATAGTTGAAAGGACTTCATAATGAACTCCGCAAATTAGACGGTGAAGTCGCTTCCCGCTACTTTTGCCGGCTTTTCTGAGAGGTTGTAGGTGTTTGAAACATCCCTGTGGCAAGATAGTGCCAACCACGGGGGCTCGTCTGGTCCTGGCAGTGGCGACCACTGTAGGCCTGCTGAGCTGTGGGGTCCAGGCACACAGTGACTGAAAGATGATCCTTGGATCATAACAGCATTCGACATCCGTGGCAGCAGTCGTTCATGGCATGGCACACTTGTGGCAGTTGGAGAATGACGAATTTCAGTTGGCAGGGGCAGCTGAAACACCAACTGTGGTTGGCTTGAGCAAAACCAGTCTTCACCCAGTATACATAGTTTGCACGTACGTCACTTCCGCACCGGTCCGCGAGCCTGTCCGCCATCTTTAGGCACCTGCGCGCCTGCGGAAGCGTGCTGGAGCAGGCTGCGCGCGCTGACGCTTTGTTGATCCGAAGTTCTTTCTCGCGTCGTGATCATGCCAATCTTGCGATTTTCGGTTGCTGCACAAGAAGTACCACTGCCGCGAAGCCGAGCTACGCAGAACCGGGCGTAGGTCCGCACCAAAAGTAATAACATGGCAGTGCGAACGCACAAGATCGAATGCTGTCAGAGAAACGTCCATGCCTGTGGCTTTCCCGGATAAATCGGAAGGACCTGAACAACGTGCGTGCCGTCACTTTGTTTCGGGCGAGTATATAACACGCCGAAACACTGCACATCATGCATGATCGTAAAAGGGCGGCAGCGAAATCCCCTGTACTGGTTGGCGACTGCCTGCTCGCACACGCATGGTCGTTTTTACAGCTCTGAAAAACGCCCGTGTACGTGTGTTGTAGTGCACGTTAAAGAACGCCAGGCGGTCAAAATTATCCCGGAACCCTCCGCCGCGTGTTTCATAATTAGATCGTGATTTTAGCACGGAAAACCCGAATTTTTTTTTTTAACGGCCTGCAAACTGCTTCGCACCGTCATTTCTTGGTATGTGTGCTTCGCTTAGCGATATGCTAAGCAATATTTGAATGTCTGCATGCTTTCAATATAATAGGCTACTTCTATTTAACGCAACAATATTCACATGCACGGACAGGCACCGAACTGTAAACCAAAACTCGCAGAAAGAAGCGAACACACGTTTCGAAGCTTGGGGAAAAAGTGCATATAGGTGAACCTTTGTGGCAAGAAAGCTGTCCCTGAATGGAGCAGCACAAAAAATACTGAGATAATTTTCTCTGCCGCACGCCAAGGAACATATGCTTTCATTGACTCACCTCGCCGAGGCCGATGGTAAGACCCGACGACAGGCGCTTCGCTGCAACCTACCTCACCCAACCGCTCGTGAATTGTGTGCCTTCAGCGATTTGTAAGCCTTTATTTCGTTCAGCGTCACGTAGCTCGTGAACGGGACAAGATAATATCCACGTACGTCGTGGCCGGGAGCACCTCGGGGTCTGAACTGGTACCCACGCCAACGTGCAGCTAGTATGGGTCCACGCCGTCGCACATTCCGACCTTTTCTTCGTAGCGAGCCCGCGTCGGCCCTACAAGCTCGTCCATGTAGGAAGGGAAAAATTCAGGGCTCCTGACTTTTGCCATCGCAAAGCTTTCACAACAACAAACCTGCGGCGCTGACACGTAGAAGCGAACGCCGAACACAAGCGCAGCGGGCCAGCGGCTAGTAGCGAGGTGCCTAGCGATGGCGGACGGTCGGGGCAGGCGGCGGATATGACGTCACGTGCAAACTATGTATAAGTGGCACAGCATTATTATCGAGGGCGGCTGCTTCGACCAAACCGGTCATAGGTCCAACAGAAATCTTCAAACAGATGGCACCAGCTGGGGTTACTGATGCTCCTCCAACGACGACTAGAGGAGGTCTAGTCCAGGGCAGGAGGGGCAAAGAGTTGGCCATACTACGTGAAACAAGGGTCACTTTAGATCCACTGTCTGGAAATGCATACACTTGGCCAATCCCAGCAATTGTGGCGTCGACAAGGGCACATTGAACCAGTGATCCATCAAGGGTCTCGGAAGGGCTGCTGTGGAGAGCTGGCGAAAGATGTGTTGTAGACGTTGGAGCAGTAGATCTAGACGGGCACTTGGATGCGAGATGTCCCTTTTGGCGGCACTGAAAACACAGCTTCGGCCAAGTTCTGGCCAGGACGGTAGGCAGGAGCACCATGCTTAGCCGAGATAGTGAGGTATCGAGCCTCTCGTTGGTCTGGTGGTAGGGCTGAAATACGCTGTGGCCGGCCGGTTTTGTCTGACACAGCCTGGGGTGGGGGTTCGAGTACTCTGTGCTACCTGGGGGTACCTGTGGGCTTGGCGTTATTAATTTACCGCTTGGATACTTTGTGCGTGGGGCTCGAAGGAACGAATGGCTTAATGTTTGATCAAGCTAAGTTACAATGTCCATATACGCTGCGACTGTCTCTGGGCGCTGCGCTGCCAAGTTCGCGTCGGCGATGTCCTGAAGGGCGTACTCTATCGCTGGTGATCAGTGAGGGTAACTGGGCATCCAGAGATTAGCTTAAACTTCGCCAGAGAGTAGCTAAAAAGGTTTTCTCCGTGCGCCTGCACGCGACAAGTGACTGCTTGTTGCCACTGTAGCAAGGTTTGCTTGGCACTGAATTGATCTAGGAACGCTTGTCTGAAGGTTTCCCACGTTGGGCATTGACGACCAATGACGGCTTTCCAATCAGCGGCTGCTCCACGAAGTTTTCCCAGGGCGACGGCGAGTAGGGTTGAAGGTTCCCACGAAGCCAACTTTCGAGTTCGTTCCAACTCTTCAACCCAGTGGGACGCTGAAATGCTGTCGTCTCCACTGTATGTAGGAAGCGATGCGGAGAGGTCTGGAAGAGTAGTGACTTGAACTGGGGCTGCAGTGCGTTGCGACACGTGAAGGAGCTGCTGAAGTAAACCCGTCAGCAACTCGGTAGTTTAGGCTGCATCGACGCTTGGCGGGAGCGGCGTAATGTTACAACGCTGGGTGGACGCGGCGGAGTCTGGGGAAGGCAAAGGAGGCGTCGTTGAGCGGTTTGGGGCGATGTCGGCGATAAGGCGACTTATTATTTCTTCCTTCGACCCGGTAGCGTCGAGGTTTCGGCGAGCCAACTCTTCACGGAGGTAATCCGCTGTAAAGCCTGCGAGATCCCCCGGCGTCGCCTCACTCCAATTCACGAGCGGCATGGCGGTTGACAAAGCAGCACAAGAGTCACGAGAAACGATAAAGCGAGTAGGGCGAACCGTTTGGGCACTGCAGGCAAGCTACTTCATCGGGCGGGCAGGCGTCAGCGTCAACACGACGGTCGGCGAAACACAAAGGTCGAAGGCGCGAAATGGCTAGGACGAAGCGGGCGAGAGGCTGCGTCGGGCGGCAGGAGCTGCACAAAGAAAGGAGCGTTGGCTGGCGAGTCACTTCACGAGGCGGGCGAGAGGCGATGTTTCAGGCTTGGTTCGGGGTCGACTGCGCCAGTTGTGAGGGGCGGCGAGGGCCGGCTGCTGGCCGAAACGTAATTAAGGCTCGAGAACCATTAATAACTAACTTTATTACGAGGCATGGTGCCTCCAAGAACGCGACTAGACGCGACGAAAACCAACGAGCGCACCTCACTCTCGCGCACACTTCTCACGCCTAGGCTTGGCTTCGGGGCTGGCTGTGTGCGGAGGCTGGTACGTGGCACTACTAGTCAGACTGCTTACAATACAAGTAGAGCTTGCGCAAAGCTCCTTACGCGAAGCATGCGCTACCGTCCCGTGGAAAACGAAGCCGGCAAACGGCTGTGCAAGTGCTAGAAATTGTGCAAAAGAAAAAGAAAAAAGGAGTTGAGCTAGCAATGTACACTATCCACCCATTTCTTGGCCAATCTCCCACCCTGGGTGGGAGCCACATGCGTGATAGGTGACAACAACAACCACTGACCCATGGTTTTCTAGCATATATCCGCCTGCACCACCTTTCACTATGTCACCCGGCAAAGTTGACCGCACCTTAAAGAAGCATTGAAACACTTTTCTAGCTAATAATCGAATGGCCTCACTGTCAAAGTACGCCGTCCCACGAATCTAATGCCGCAAAAATGTTTCGAATCCTTTATCTATAAATGGAGTTATCGCACAGCCACCGGGCTTTCGCTCTCGTTTCGTCTCTGCTAGCGCGCTGGAAGCTACTCAGCGGAGAAAATAAAAGGGTCTAGCCCGGCCGCGTATTTCCAATTGCTAGTAGATACAGCGCTCGACCGCTGGCGCCACGCTGCGCCGCTCGCGCGTACCATGTTTCTAGCCGCCGCCGTTCGAACGGAGGAGGCGTTGACGGAGAAAACGCTGGGCTGGTGGTGACTAGCCTGCTGTTGGGATCGATGGTATTATAAACGCATCACTGTTTTGATGATCCAAATATAATCTCACTATAAGGGAGGGAGCAGTCTATCTGACTAGAGCAGTATTTTTTTTATTTGGGGTGTTGCGGAGCGCAGCGTAGCAACACCCCAACGACCGCCGCTTCGCGTCGGCGCCCGGCACCACGGCTGCCGCCGTGGCACCGGGGTTCAAACGACCGCGCTGGCAAACAGAGAAGAAAAAAAGGAAAAGCGTGGTATTAAGAAAAAAAATTCTAGCCAAGGCTGGATTCCAACCCGCGAACGCGTGATCCCGAAGCGCGCGCCGTAACCACTCAGCCATACCGCCACTTTTTTTTTCTTTATTGCATGGAAATATTAGTAGTTAAATACGAAAATTAGTTGTGTTACATATATACATACATGAAAAACAAATTCACACACGTTAGACAGTCCAATGAAAGTTCAAAAATCGGGTAAACAAACACAAGCGTCCAGATACGAAATCCATTCACGAACGGGGTCAAAGGTTGCGACCACACTCCGCACTTGAGCAGCCTCTTCTCGAAAGACAGACCTTGTCGAGTGGGGTGGCTCGGCATGTCTGTCGATCATTCGGCTTCTGCATAATGAATACAGTCCTAATAACATAAACAAATCATATGGTGCATTACTGATTTTCTTTTTGAAAGGAAGGAACCGGATACCATAAGGTGTTAGAGGAAATTCTTTTTTGATAGTTCTTTGTAAAATGTCCCAAAAATAAAATGCATCACGACAAAGAATAAAGCAATGTTCTATTGTCTTAGGTTGGCTGCACAGTCTACAATTTGTGTTCCACGGTACATATAATCCTTTCTCATGAAGCCATGTTTTAACTGGCAGGGTGGAAGTGTGCAGCTTAAAGAAAAATGTTTTCGCTGCTGGCGTTATAAATACACATTCGACGAACACGGCAAAGAACATCTTGACCAAATAGAGACAAATATGGCTTTCGGTACATAGGTGCAGGGAAAAGGTTATTTACAAGTGCTATATTTAGCGATGTTCGATCAACGCTAAATAAATATTCTAACGTGAATCTGGCTTTTAAAAATGAGATAGTATCCACGAGTTCTTTTAGGAAGCCCCATAACGGCAGTTCTTGAGCAGAGTTGGTCGTGACAAAAAAAAAAAAGGGAAGTGTGAAGCAAGACGTGTTATATTAACTGCAAGAAGGTAAGGATGACAGACATTTTTAAAGTAAAATAATCGCATGACCAATTGTCTCACAAACAAATGCACAAGACTGAGACCTCCCTTCTGAAGCGGAAGAAGAAGATTATCCCTTCTCATGGCTTCCCATGATGACTGCCAAATAAAACATGCAAATAGTCTGTGGAATGCCTGAACATGGATGCGAGAGCAGTGCAAGACCTGCAGAACATAAAGAAGCTAAGAAGCAAGGAATATATTGCACGGCTTAGCTCTTGCGAAAACGGAGAAGTCGCGCCCCTGCCAGGTTGTCACCTTTCGACGGATTGTGGTTATCGCGGATGTCCAATGAGGTCCACTATTACGGAAGTTATCGAGAGGCACACCAAGATATCACAGCGAAGACTGATTCCAATGAATATTCGAGAACACAGAGGGAGTTAGAGCCCACATGCCTAGCCAAAACCCCCTACTTTTATCAAAATTAGCTCCTGCCATTTCACAGAAACGCAAGGTGGTGTTTATTGTTTCAGTAATACTGGGCTTATCAATGCAAAAGAAGGCAATGTCATCCGCATAAGCTAGAACTTTACTTTCTTCATCTGCATACCTGTATCCCTTAATGCTTGAGTTATAAAGCACGCTTAAGCAAAGAGGTTCCAAGTATATTGCGAAAAGTAAAGGCGAGAGCGGACAACCCTGACGGACGGATGACTGTACCTGTATTACACCTGAGAGGGTACGGTTCACAATTAACTTTGTAGTGCACTCTTTATAACAAAGTGCTATACCATTATATAATGCATCACCTAACTGCAGATGTCGTAGTAATCGGAACAAAAAACTGTGCTGAACATTATCAAAGGCTTTGGCAAGGTCAATCTGAAGAGCTACTTGATACATGCTACCTTCTAAGCACTCTAAGACTGAACGTGCGTTATGAATACTTGTTTGTATACAGCGTCCTCGAATTTCACATGTTTGATGATCACCAACTAATTTAGCAATGACTGTCTGCAACCTATTTGTAAGTACTTTTGCAAATATTTTATAATTGACGTTACATAATGATATCGGCCTATATCCGTTTACACTCTTTAATACTTCATTATCAGTGCTCTTTGGGATTAAGGTCGTATGACCCTGATAGAAAGATGGAGGAAGCTCACCATGTTTATAAGCGTCTTTGAACACCTGCTCAAGAAAGGGACACAGGAATTCCTGAAAATCTACATAAAACTCGGCACTAAGGCTATCAGGGCCAGGCGTTTTGTTTTTCTGCAGAGTTTCAACAGCAAGCTTAATTTCTCCTCGAGTTATTGGCTCGTCAACGCTGACTCGATCATCATGTTGTAATTGTGGCATAAGAGACATAAATTGATCGGCTTTTTCTTCGTAACCCTGCTGAAGCGTAACTGCAGTGAAAAGATTTTTATAGTGATCTTCAAATATGGTGATTATCTGCGACGTTTCTCTATATATGGAACCACCAGATTCAATTTGTAATATTTGTTTTGAAAGCGTGTATCGCTTTTCATCACCAAGAGCCCTTTTTGTGGGCTCCTCATCTGTGAAACGAGTTGTGCGTGAATGCACCACTGCTCCTCTGTATACGCTTCCGTCTCATATTTCTGTACCTCTGCTCGAACTGTATTTATCTCGTCGCTATACAACCCTGGCTCCAGGCTTTCGAAAGGGTACAGCTTATGAAGTAGATTATAAAGGTGATGTTTTTCTGCATTTTTTCTTTGAGACAGCTGACATGAAATAGCAATCGCTTCATTTTTTACTCTCTGTTTGAACATTTCCCATTGAGCAAACAGTGGGAGCTGTCGACATTGCGTTATCTCTAGAAATAATTCTTTCACTTTCTTTACAAATTTTTCCTCTCGTAAAAGTTTTGTGTTAAATTTCCACAATTCCCAATTTGGAGTAAACTTGCGAAACTTTTTGGGACCCCATGAAACAGCCACTAAACAATGGTCTGTGAAAAATATAGGCTTCACGACGTAGTTGTGAATGTGAGACCAGAGATCCGTCGAAACATACACACGATCAAGTCGAGCATGAGAGACGCCTTGAAAGTGCGTGAACCGCGCGCAAGAACGCGTGTAGGCTCCCACGTCTATTAGATTGTGGTCTTCCAGTAATTGCTGAAGCAAAGTTGCACTTGCATCATAACGCTTTGTTAGGTATGAGTGGTCTCTATGATCACAAACACAGTTAAAGTCTCCCAAAACTACCAAATCACTGTCAGTGTCTAGGAACGAAGCAAGAGACAGAAAGAAAGCCTTCCTGTCGCTCACTTTTAGGGGAGCATAGACACAAATAAACCGCCAATTACGGGAACGAAAAGAGAGGTCACAACATACAAAGCGGCCTTCCCCATCAACACGTAGCGACAATGAAGCGTGATTCAACTGCTTTCTAACTAACAAAAAGCATCCAGCGGAAGCACCACACGCTTGGCTAACACACACCTCATAATCTGGTTGAAAAATTTGCAGCGCTAGGTTAGCATCGGTAGCAGAAGAAATCTTGGTCTCTTGCACTGCACCAACATCAATTTCATGCTGCCTAAGCACGTGGAGTAACTGCTGCTGACGCCTTATACTCCGAAGCCCACGCACGTTGAGTGTCGCTACACATAAGGGGAGGGTGAAGGCGGTAGCCATTTTGCTCATCTAAAGATTTTGTTCTTCATCACCCTTGGCCACAGGTAAATCTGTGGTCTTGCTTCCTTTGCACTTCTTTGTAGAACTCTCCTTACTTCGCTGACAAAACCGCCGCGGCACACCATCACCAGGGGAGGGAACCCGTTGAGCACTAGAAGGCACACTCTCGGGTGCCTGTACTGCACTCCCCGTTGTTTCATCGTTGCACGGTGCCGGACGCTTCCTCGCTTGACTGCTGTCCATCGCCTCTTCTTTCTTGTCACCATCGGGGGGCTTTTCTTTAAGGTTTTCTAGATCATGTGCAAACCGAGTTATTGCCAGTAGCTTCGCTTGGGATGCTGTGGCTGCTCGGCATTGGCTCTGGAGACTCCTCTTCTTCGTCCCTGATGCCGCCTGTGGCTTCTCCGGTAGTATCGACTATCTCTGTAGCATCCATGAGATGGTCCAGTTGTGGCTCTTCTGCGCTGTGTTGCCCAGAACGAAGCTTATTAGCATAGGTCGATACACAGGCGCCCACCGAGTGACCAAATCGGTGGCACTGCAAGCACCTCGGCGTTCTGCATTGTCGACGGACATGTCCCACACGCTTGCAACGAAGGCACAGCGGAGGCCTGCCGGGGATAAGTACCAGGCACTGGTGTCCATAAATGGACATAATGTGTGGTATCGAGCTTACGGTGACAGTATCCTTGAGCACCAAGGAAACCTCCCGGTTTGTCGTCACCCACTGTTCCATACCAGTGCATCTCCACACCTCTCTCTCGACAGACTTCACCTGACCGTACGCCTGGAACGTCTCTTCAACACGTCGAGCTTCAAGGTGAGGCGGAAGCCAGAGTAACTTGAGCTTGATACTTTTAGTCTCCGGATCTATCACCGTGCACTTCAGTCCTTTGACACGGAGCTCACCACAGGCGACGAGTTTATGTTTCGCCGCACTACTAGCGCAGGTAACCATCCATACATGGCTCATCTGATACTGTCCTACACCTATAATATCTGCAGTATCCACTACTTCAAGCAGAGCGTCTCGGAAGTCAGGAGCACGGTATGGTATGCCACTCAAGTCCGCATGAAGAAAAATGGAATTCAGCACATCGTTACCGGTTGGTAGACGCGGGAGGACAACTTTGTAGCTTGCCTCTTCATTCAGAAACGGAGTCGACGATCCTCGGCCTGAGGCCGATACGCTGTTTCCACCAGAGAGCATTCTTGTCTCGTCTTGTTTCCTAAACTTTGGCGCATACCCACTACGGGGGATTGGCCAAGAAGCAGGCGGTTTCAACTATGTTTATTTCTCGAATTTTACAAAAACTTAATCTTAATTTGAGATTTAATCTTAATTTTAAGATAAAGAAATTTTGTCATAAAAAGTGAAGTAATAGGAATAATGCATAATCCTAGAAATTCAGCAAGGTAATCTTTTTGTATCTCTAATGAAATTGTAAACTGCAAGAAAAGCATCCCTGTGACTGTGTCCCAGTGAAGTCGCCCCAAAGGAGAGAATGGTTGGTGAGGTTAATAATAAGCCAAGTTTTCGAAATGCAATTTCTAAGATTTTTCTTTCTCTTAAAAATCGGCGGCACGAAAGGAAAAAATGCTCAATGGATTCGGGTTCATTGCAAAAAGAACATAAAGGGGATATCGCGAGACCAGACCTGTGTAAGTAAAAATTTAGTGGCGGTATACGGCATCTCAATTTTGTAATAGAAACTTCCAATTGCCTTGATGTACACCAATTATTATTCCATGAGAAGCAAAGATGATGGAAATCAGAAGATGTTAAAATAGATTTTGCAGAATTTTGCGATATAGAGAAATTTCTGTACCTAGTCGCGGTGACATAAGCTGATGTCGGCAAAACAGATATGACAGGGCCATTAAGTGATGCTCGTGCGAGTGAATCAGCCATTTCATTCAAGTGCAAACCGCGATGTCCTGGTACCCAAAGCAAGAATACTTGCCGCAAGTACGAAGGAACCATTGAACAAAATGTTCGCAATTTTTTTTAATTTTACGAGGCTGTAAGTGCTGTGCATACAGACAGTGAGTCAGTGACAATAGCAGCTAATGAATCGTTTTGGGGAATTTTTCGTAGGGCTAATATAATCGCTATTAGTTCTGCCTGAAAAATGGGTGTGAAGTCGGGAAGGCGAAGAGAGTAAGACCATTGAAGAGATTCAGAGAAGATCCCCACTCCTGCCTTCTCATTGCACACGGAAGCGTCGGTAGCTATTATGTTGTCAGTAGCTAGCTGGTTTAGCTGGTCTTCTAATATATTATTTAAATGTATGCTAGGCAATAGTTTAGCATGATTTGGAAATATGTCCTCGAATTCAATTTTGAGGTCTGATAAGGCATTATTCGAATGGCAAACTTCACGTAATGACACATTCAATTGTTGTAACTGTGCGTGCACAAAAATTATCTGGGGATTGTGCAGTCGCGACCACGATACATAAAAAAACTCAGACGGTTCAGTGAAAAATATGTATTGAGCACGCCTCCTTGAAAATTCATAAATTTTTAAAAAAGGCTGAACCGTAAGCATGCGGAATCTGCAATCTAGAGTGGGTATATTAGCTTCCTGATATAACACAGTGTTGGCAACAAATCTAGGTAGCCCAAGGCATAATCGTAGAGATTTTCTTTCTAATAGTATCAGAGGTTTAATTTTATAGGGGGGACCACCGGAAAATAACACGCAACCGAATTCCAATATGGGCCTAATATACATTTTATATATCATCATTAAAGTATCCCTGCGTAGTCCAGAGCGACGGTGACTGAGCCGGTGGAGCATAGCTACGGCACGTTCCGCCTTTGTTGCGATATGTTCAATGTGAGTGCGCCAGACAAGCTTTTCATCGTATATGACACCAAGGTATTTCACTGAGTCAACTTGAGGAATGGTTCCGAGCATTCCGAGCACAGCCGTTCCACTCGGTTTCTTCTTCTTCTTCTCAGCCATACAGCCACGCTTCCAAAGGTAGCATTCATACGAACCATATGATTGTGTTCGAGCGCCCTCGGCGAAAGAAACCACCTAGAAACGCGGTACGCGCGAGCGCCGCAGCGTGGCCCCAGCGGTCGAACGCTGTATCTACTACCAATTGGAGTGTTGCAGCCCGGCCAGAAGTTGAGCATCGCGGCGGTGAAAGTGCTCTTGGCGGCGGCGGTAGACCAAGCTGCACAGCATGCCGCTTCCATCTCGGAGGACATGCACAGGAGACGCATCTACGCGCAGTGAAAGGATGAAGCAAGTTTTCCGTTTGCTTTTATTGCGATAGCAATTATATGGAAATATCATGCGCACTTCTGCCATCGCCGTCGCCGTGAGGTTCCGTATAAAGTCCAACGGCGATAAAATTGTCGCCGTGCGCCGTACGCCGTGTGTGCGAGTGAAAGCGTACGAGGGTGAGCCGGCAATCGCGGCTCAATGTAGCGCACGCGAGGGAGGTAGGCAGGCCGGAAGCGCGCGTTCTTCTTTTATGCGCGAGGCACGGGGCGAGGCGACGGAGAAGGAGGGTGGGGGGTGCGTTCTGGTCCGTCAGCTGCTGCTCACAGCGCGGCCGTGCTGGTGCCGTATCTTGAAGGCGATCTGCGATGTGGGCGAAGTGCGCGCCCGCGCGGGCCTCACCTTGAAAGTGATCTGCGATGGCGGCAAAGTGCATGCGCTGAGTGCCGGTAGCTTCATATGCGCTGTGCTTTCAACGTTTAGTTTGCGTTGCAGCGAGACAAGAGACCGCGCGAAGGTCACTTTGCCCGCTGCTGAGGGCGCGCTTTCTCACTCCGGCATTTTCACAGCGAGTTTCCGCGGTCATCGAGCGAGATGTGTTCATGTTTACCTGTGAGAGCGTGACGCCGTGCTTGTCTATTTAGTTAGTAAGCGAATGTTTAGAACTTTAAACGGCCAATTAAACTACTATTGATGCTTCGCCTTTCGGGCGAAACTGCGACTTCTTTGAGATTGCAGACATATATATTTTTCATTTATTTAACTCCAGAGTGGCAATCGTGTAATAATGCGAATGTTCTCGCGATCCTGAAATCAACAAGTTGCGTTTGTCGGCCAACTGCTTTCGATGACAGCATTGCGGATGCAAGGAAAGCGACTGCTCACTGTTTTTTACACGAGATTGTATATCCTTTGCTGCATGTAGTGCAATAATATTTGGCTCATATATTATCATGAGGCTTTTTAGCGGCTCAGCAACGTTTTATCGCGATAGATATAATATGGACACTTCAGGCGAATTTACGCTGTCGGCGTCGCCGTGAGGTTTCGTAATAATTCCAATTGCGATAGGGTCGTGACCGTGCTCTATGCTGCAGGTGCGAGAGAAAGCACGCGAGGATAAGCGCAGAAGGCTGGTGGAATGATGCGGCGGCGTCTTTTCGCGTGCGCAAGGGAGGAATCCGGGAAATGTGCGCGCGCTAGGAGGGAGGGGGCGGGCGGCAGAGTAGCGCGCGTCACCGGCCGCGGCTGCGCATGGCACTGCTGAGCGCGGCCGCACGCGTCCTGTATTGGAGATAATCTGCGGTGGCTGCCGCTCTTCACACCAGTGTTCTGACAGCGAGTATACACGGTCATTGAGTGAGATGGGTTCAGGTGTTTGCCTGCGCGCGCGTGACAACGTGTGACTATTCTTTTCGTAAGCGTATGTTTACAGCAGTTTATGCGCGGCTTATAAAACGACTGACCTAATCACAGGTTCGCCTGTCGGGCGAAACTGTGATTGTTTCTACTGGGTTCAGGAAGTGTTTTTTTCAGGAAGGAGCCCGGCCCGAGCCCGGCCGTGGCGGGCCGGGCTCGGGCCGGGCTCGGGCCGTGCCCGAGCCCGGCCCGAGCCCGTGAAAAAACTCGTCTACCCGGCCCGCCACGGGCCGGGCCGGGCCCGGGCTTTCGGGTAAGCCCGAGCCCGTGCAGTGCTCTAGTCCCTATCCAGCACTACCGAGAGCCACGCACGTTCTCGGCGAAGGCAGAGGAAGATGTGGATGAGTGGCTAACCCATTACGAAAGGGTAAGCCAATACAATAATTGGAACGCTGAAAGTCGTCTAAGGAACGTTGTTTTCTTCTTGGCCCGCACGGCGTTGGTATGGTACGACAACCACGCGGACATGCTAACTACGTGGACGCGCTTCGTTGAGGAGATTAAGAAGTGTTTCGGCGACTCGGACGCAAAGAAGAAACCTGCGGAATTCACATTAGCCCAGAGAGCTCAAGTGCCTGGCGAGACTTGCACTACCTATATTGAAGAAATTTTAAAGCTGTGCCGAACCGTCAACCCTCAAATGACAGAGGAAGATAAAGTGGGGCACCTCTTAATAGGAATAGCGGAAGACGTGTACAAATTCCTCATTGGTAAAGAGAACTTGAGCACCGTATCAGAACTGATACGGCACTGCCGTACGTTCGAGGCGCTGAAGACTCGCCGAATTACACCAAACAAAGTTTGGACGGCTGGCCAACGTAACGACCGTAGCAAGTGTTGAGACGAGTCCTCCGCACCCAGAGCTTTCGTCCACCATCCGCCAGATAGTCCGTGAGGAGCTACAGCGGCATGACGAACAGGCACGTTATGCGGCGCCACGTTGCAGCTTCCCCGTTTTCCGAGACACTCTTTAGGAACTTGGCATTTTTAAGACTGCAGAGCCAACAGTGCTGACAGGGACTTACACAAGAGAAATTTGACAACAACCTGTCACGGTAATTCGACACCACTTCCAATCAGTCTTCCTCTCAAAACTGCAGCCGTTATTCGGACGCGTATAAAATCCTGCAATGAATTAAAGGAAACTCATATGTCCGGCGAAGTAGGACTGAAAAGTGAAATCAAGATATCAAGTAATAATAAAGTTTTATTTCCCTTACTTCTGCTCTCCTTCTTCTAAAGGCTATCTCTCCACTCTCCTACTCCGTTGCAGAGTAAGTTCTACGCGAGTACTTCTTTCCTTCTTTCTTTCTTTCTAAAAGAGAGAGAGAGCCCTCTCAACTTTCTCTTACGCCATTGCATTACATCTATAGCTATATTTTGTGGCATGGAAGTATGGGGGAAAATGAATGACTGCAGTATCGGCAACGCCAGCACTCGCAAATGTTCGGCACACGTGATCGGTGAGTGAGTGAGTGAGTGAAATAACTGTTATTAGAGGTCGGGCGAGGACGTGAACTCGTCGCGCACCCGGCTATTCCCACGTCGGGACCGGCAGGTCTAGCCCACCGGCCCGGTCGCGGGCACGCCGAACAGCCAGGATTTGCTTGTCTAGAGCGGGGCTACGCAGAAGCGAGTCCCACTCATCCTTGCTGAACTTGGGGTATCTCGACCCGCACTCCCTGAGCATGTGTGCTAGAGTGGAGGTCTGCCCGCATGACGGGCAGGCGTCGTCGCGATATACGTCGGGGTAAACTTCGTGCAGAACGGCCAGATACTTGATTGGTATACGTATGTGACGAGGCGCATAGCATATTTAGCGCATATAAAAATGATTGCAATGCAGCACAAATGTGCCGCCTATGCTCTACAAAACGCGACAATTTACGAGAAGCGGCAGGGCACAGAAACTGGTAAGAGTTTGTTCAGCTGGTATTTCATTAGCTGTATCAGGTCGGCTGCCGAATGGCGCGACCCTTGAGACATGCGCTCTTATAGACGCACAAGTCGCATTTACTGATGCGGATTGTCTTGATAACCTTGCACATTTGACAACAGAATTATATCATGCAGAAATCCAAAAACTGGAGGAAGAGATGAAATCTTTTGAGCATTGTAAGGATGACCATGATTTAACGACACCACTACAGCGGGGATCAAGGTTATGGAGTGAGCAGAAGAAAAAAAAAAACAGCGCGTATTTTATACTCGCATTGAGCCTAAGCAGCATGCATTTTGTCTCCGCATTAGGATGCGCCATTGATATTTTTTTTTGCAATACACACAGAACTATTTAAAACGCAAGTTAATTGCTCGCCCGGTACAGGCGGTCACAGAAACATTTACGACCTCGACGCGGAACGCTACAAACAGTAATAGAATTATTCTAAATCCTACTAACAAAGGATATTTGAGAAAAACGGACATATCATGGCACGGAACAAGCCATAACGACGCAGACGAACGACTTTTTCTGTTCAAATTGCGATCCTTTACCCTCACACCCTTCCCATTCTGGCAAGCCGTGTCCAACCAGTTCACCACGGTAGCATAGCGACTCGCTGCGGCGGCTGCATTCAAATGCAGGTGGGATGAACTAAAGGTAGTGTATCGTGCATTGGGTGCACAATAAAAAAATCAAGGTGGTGCAAGTTAATAGGAAGCCCCCTCTACGGCTCCCTCGTAACTCACTGAACAATTTCTACTAATTTAGTTAATTGGTGACGAGTCAGCGTAAACAAGTTTCCCATCAGTCATAAATATTCTCGCAAGTTCATGATGTTCGAAAGACGCAACGGTAACGTGTTTAAACAGAACGCACGTGAAGTTTACACATGGTTTTACATGCGTAAAAAGAATGACATAGGTTTTTGACGCTCTTCGATGACGTCGCCTGACTGATTACACGGTGGCCACTGTAATTACTGCAGGTTTCCCACAGCAAGAAAGAGGTCCACTTTAAGTAAAAACCCTCTCACAAAATTTGCGAATCTACCAACTTTACTAGTACTGTGACAACCAAATTATTTCAAAGAAAAAGCAAAAGTCAAGAACAGCTGACCGCTGACGGCGCGCAAGTTCGTGTCGGCCAAGCATTTTAACCGTCTTAACCATGGCCGGTTGTGGCGCGCCACCAGCGGCTGCTGCGGCCGCCTTCTGCACCCTAGTAGGTGCCGTTCCCGCGCCGAGGCATCGCTCTACCGCGGAGGCGAGAGCCCCTGATTTTGTAGGCGGCCAGCGCCAGCGTGACGCCGATCACCAGGCTGAAGACGAAGACCAGCAGGGGACGCCAACAGCCCGGGAGACGTGCGAGGGCCAGCACCTCCGCGCGCATTCGCTGGCTGTCGTTGTTGGTCCTGCGCCTCCTGCGGCCGCCGTTGTCCACGCCGTCGCCGAACGACGCGAGGGCACGGCCGGGAGTTGCGTACTCTACCGACGGTGGGGGCGATGCCGCCAAGGCCTGAACAAATTAGAAATGACTGTTGTGCACTGGCGAGACTGTTCGTTTTGTTTTATGGGATTGATTACAGAAATAGCTCATATATATGCTGATTCACGAGGCAGGCGTGGAGCATAACATATTGTGGTGCGCTATTTTAAAATATATTATGTGGTCTCGTCTGAAAAGTGCTATGGGCGTTTGTGTCTTTGGAGATTGTATTAGAGACGTTATTCGTGGACTTATGGTCTTACTCTATTCACGCAAACATGCGCACACAAAAAAAAAGCAGCCTCAAAAGAAATTACCCTGCATCATGCTCGTAGGCAATATCTACAAAGCTCCTTAATTTATGAAGGGGGAACGTGCCATTGAAATAGGTGCCAAGTGCTCCTTACATTTCCGATAGCAGTTCCAGGCTAAGTGAGAAGTAAGTGAGTAAGCAACTGCCGATGCCCCTTTCACAAGTGTCGCGATACTCGGCGGCGGCACGTCCCACCAATCATTGTGTCCCTTTGTCTCGTGACGTAGAAATCGCGCTAGTGATGGTATGAGCAGTTGCCCTTTGGACTCGGTATGACACGGACGCTCGTTTAACCACATCTTCCAAGATCCTTACGTCAGGATCCTGACGATGCCGAGCAATGTGCCGCGGCTATAAACGATGTGGCTCATACGCAAGTCTATGACGATGAGGTAGACTTGGCGTAGCAAACGCACTACTTATCCATCGCGCCGGGCGAAAACAAGACGCTGGTGTCCTTGCTCTTTGACGAACATGCCGAAGACGCTCAATATTATAATATATAAATTCACTATAGCAATATTCACTATAGCAAACCCACCATAGTCACAGCTTCGCTGGCTTCCATCTTCACAGTAGTGGAAGGTCTCTGAATTTTTAAAGCTAATTATCATTAGTTATGGAATAATTATTACCTTGCCTTTACCTGACTCGAGTAGACTCCAACTTCATTGTCCGGTTAAACCCGCCGTGGTTGCTTAGTGGCTATGGCTTGGGCTGCTAAACACAAGGTCGCGGGATCAAATCCCGGCCACGGAAGCCGCATTTCGATTGTGGCGAAATGAATTGAATAAAGAAACGTGTGCTTTGATTTAGGTGCACGTTAAACAAGCCCAGTTGGCCCAAATTATTCCGGAGTCCCTCACTAGGGCGCGCCTCATAATCAAATCATATAGTTTGGGCACGTAAAACACCATAAGTAATTTTCTTTTCATTGCGTGGTTCATCTGAGTCAATAATCCCTAATTTGTTCCTGACGTCGCGTTTCACCCGCTGTAATTGCAGGGCAGCTAGCAGTCCCCAAACCGACAAATATACCTGGGTTTTTCTTCTGGACCCTTTAGCTATGAAGAGCGGAATAGAAGGAAGGGTGTTATCTTCTACAGGTGGATCTAGCCTTGCAAAGAAATGCCGGTAATTGCTCCACCCGAGTATATCATTTTACCTTGAGCGGTATCATATATATATATATATATATATATATATATATATATATATATATATCACGTGTTACGTGCATCGTAATAATGCCATTTATAGCAAACGTTGTTTGGAGTAAATGCAGAAGGCGGCCAAACAGAGCAAAGGTACATAGATTACGCGGCGCCCTCGTTCCATTGGAGCCCTAAAAGCCATGCCCGAGCCGGATGATCACCTGTTGACAGAGCAGTTCACGGGGCTACGTAATCTGAATTCCGTCGGATCTTAGTCGAACTGCCAACTAGAATGTGAAAGCGTTTCCGAGTGCTCCGAGATTAAACGCGGCACTCTCAATGCGCTAGGCGAATGTGTTCCGAACGTTCGACTTCGGCAGATAAATGTCGATCAACCACACCATGAGTGCCCTCGTCGAACAGTC
Source organism: Dermacentor silvarum (assembly GCF_013339745.2). NCBI lineage: Eukaryota > Metazoa > Arthropoda > Arachnida > Ixodida > Ixodidae > Dermacentor > Dermacentor silvarum. Next base: position 52,830,427 of record NC_051155.1, read on the forward strand.
GAATGACAACCATTAGAATATGCGCTTACACCAGTGTTGTGATCAAGAACAGCATCGGAAACTTACGGCCAGCGCACTGCTGTACAGCACAGGCTGCACTGTAACCGGAGTGTCTTGGCGTTTCTGGTGGCAACTTGTAAACGCGGGTGCAGGTGGCGCAGCGACGTTGATGGAAGCCACGGCGTCTCCGTCACCTGTTCGTCGTGGGGACTCGGTATCAAACGACATCGTCAAGGGGATCGTGAACGATTCGATGACCCGGAGGCAACAATGTTCTTCATCTTCCTTTTCTTTTCATTTAAAATCCACGTCTACATCTACATCTCTTTCAGAAAGGAAATACTCAGATGGACTCTAATTGTGCATAAAACAATCAGGCCCAGAAGGTAGGCAGATGATCTTAAGATCAATAAGAACCGCGATAATTAAACAATCGGGTACCTTCGTGGATACTGTGAGGGGCGGCGAGTGCCGGCTGCTGGCCGAAACGTAATTAATGCTCGAGAACCATTAATAATCAACTTTATTACGAGGCATGGTACCTCCAAGAATGCGACTAGGCGCGACGAAAACCAACGCGCGCACCGCACTCTCGCGCACACTTCTCACGCCTAGGCTTGGCTTCGGGGTTGGCGGCGTGCTGAGGCTGGTAGGTGGCGCTACTAGTCAGACTACTTACATCCGGCTCCTCTTTGTTTGACCAAGTCCCTTTGGTCTAGGAAAGGGCACTGCTTGATGTATTCACAGTGAGAATTGTCCAAGCGCTCGGGGGGACGTCCTGGGAGTGGCGATCGCTGTAGGTCTGCTGAGCTGTGGTGGGTCATGAAAGCAGTTTTTGCTTGGTCTTCTTCACGCACACGAAGCTGCCAGTAAGCAAACTTTAGGTCCAGGCAGGCAAAGTACCGTGAACTAGCAATATCATCCATGATGTCATCTGCATGCGGAAGTGGCTGCACAACACTCACAGTCATCTTATTTAGGGGCACATAGTTGACACAAAGGCTCTTCTTACTGCCTCTGCTAACAACTACTGCGGGGAATGCCCAAGATCCTAAGGCTGGAAGAATGATGCCTTGGCGAAGGAGTGTGCTTGTCTGGGCCTCAAAAAACGACGGTCTGCAGCCGAGTACCGGTAGGGAGATCGACTGTATGGCACAGCGTCAGGAAGAAGGTAAATTGCATGTTCGACACCTTCTCACAAGCCTAAGTCATCCTCTCCATGAGCGAATACTTCAGCGTGTTTTGACAAAATGCTCGTAAGTTCCTGTTGTTGAGGCACTGGAAAGTGGCTACCTAGCTGTGCAGCACGCAGGGATAGGTCAATGGGAACCTCAAATGTCGAGGAAGCTGATCGGTTGGACGCAGAAGAGAGGTTGTAGGAGAGAGAGAGAGGTTTATTTGAAGAAAGGCAGAGAGGTCGGCTTGAGCGTTAGTTTGCTCTGGCCTGCTACTCCACACTGGGGAAGGGGGGAGGGGATAAAAAGAGCGATGGATAAAAAACGCTCGCTGCCAGCGTTTTGACAGTCGTTGTCTGCAGCCATTCAGTGTGATCTATTCATGTTTGTTTGTGCGCGGTCACACCACGCTTGTTCATTCAGTTAGTAGTAGTCGGGACACATTTTCCAACGCACGCTACGCATGCGATGCTGCCCAGATCGGCAGTGCAGCGCTACAGGTGTGTCCCTTCGCACGCGCTGCCCACGGGAAGCGCTTCTCATCAACACCACCGTTTCACACGCGCCTTCTCGTGGTCATCGAGTCTCTATTCATGTCGGTCTACTAGCTTCCGCCGCAGCACACCTGCTCACTTAATCAGCTCATGTTTACTGCAATTCATATTGCTACCAAAGCCGCTCACCTTACTTCGTATGACATTGCTGTGTTGCTATCGCATTCATTGCTTCGCCCTCAGGGCGAAACTGTGACATGTTTTTTGCCTTTTGCCATTAAAGTTTACTCTCTTTCTCTCTCCGCCATCTTGTTAGGACACATTCTGCTCTCTTGTTTACATTTCTCGCCTTCGACGCGCAGTGATCCGACCAACGGTTCCAATCGTGGTCTATCATCACGATGCCGTCGTTAAAGTCATTTCGTCCGAGTAGTGTGCTCTATAGTTGAAAGGACTTCATAATGAACTCCGCAAATTAGACGGTGAAGTCGCTTCCCGCTACTTTTGCCGGCTTTTCTGAGAGGTTGTAGGTGTTTGAAACATCCCTGTGGCAAGATAGTGCCAACCACGGGGGCTCGTCTGGTCCTGGCAGTGGCGACCACTGTAGGCCTGCTGAGCTGTGGGGTCCAGGCACACAGTGACTGAAAGATGATCCTTGGATCATAACAGCATTCGACATCCGTGGCAGCAGTCGTTCATGGCATGGCACACTTGTGGCAGTTGGAGAATGACGAATTTCAGTTGGCAGGGGCAGCTGAAACACCAACTGTGGTTGGCTTGAGCAAAACCAGTCTTCACCCAGTATACATAGTTTGCACGTACGTCACTTCCGCACCGGTCCGCGAGCCTGTCCGCCATCTTTAGGCACCTGCGCGCCTGCGGAAGCGTGCTGGAGCAGGCTGCGCGCGCTGACGCTTTGTTGATCCGAAGTTCTTTCTCGCGTCGTGATCATGCCAATCTTGCGATTTTCGGTTGCTGCACAAGAAGTACCACTGCCGCGAAGCCGAGCTACGCAGAACCGGGCGTAGGTCCGCACCAAAAGTAATAACATGGCAGTGCGAACGCACAAGATCGAATGCTGTCAGAGAAACGTCCATGCCTGTGGCTTTCCCGGATAAATCGGAAGGACCTGAACAACGTGCGTGCCGTCACTTTGTTTCGGGCGAGTATATAACACGCCGAAACACTGCACATCATGCATGATCGTAAAAGGGCGGCAGCGAAATCCCCTGTACTGGTTGGCGACTGCCTGCTCGCACACGCATGGTCGTTTTTACAGCTCTGAAAAACGCCCGTGTACGTGTGTTGTAGTGCACGTTAAAGAACGCCAGGCGGTCAAAATTATCCCGGAACCCTCCGCCGCGTGTTTCATAATTAGATCGTGATTTTAGCACGGAAAACCCGAATTTTTTTTTTTAACGGCCTGCAAACTGCTTCGCACCGTCATTTCTTGGTATGTGTGCTTCGCTTAGCGATATGCTAAGCAATATTTGAATGTCTGCATGCTTTCAATATAATAGGCTACTTCTATTTAACGCAACAATATTCACATGCACGGACAGGCACCGAACTGTAAACCAAAACTCGCAGAAAGAAGCGAACACACGTTTCGAAGCTTGGGGAAAAAGTGCATATAGGTGAACCTTTGTGGCAAGAAAGCTGTCCCTGAATGGAGCAGCACAAAAAATACTGAGATAATTTTCTCTGCCGCACGCCAAGGAACATATGCTTTCATTGACTCACCTCGCCGAGGCCGATGGTAAGACCCGACGACAGGCGCTTCGCTGCAACCTACCTCACCCAACCGCTCGTGAATTGTGTGCCTTCAGCGATTTGTAAGCCTTTATTTCGTTCAGCGTCACGTAGCTCGTGAACGGGACAAGATAATATCCACGTACGTCGTGGCCGGGAGCACCTCGGGGTCTGAACTGGTACCCACGCCAACGTGCAGCTAGTATGGGTCCACGCCGTCGCACATTCCGACCTTTTCTTCGTAGCGAGCCCGCGTCGGCCCTACAAGCTCGTCCATGTAGGAAGGGAAAAATTCAGGGCTCCTGACTTTTGCCATCGCAAAGCTTTCACAACAACAAACCTGCGGCGCTGACACGTAGAAGCGAACGCCGAACACAAGCGCAGCGGGCCAGCGGCTAGTAGCGAGGTGCCTAGCGATGGCGGACGGTCGGGGCAGGCGGCGGATATGACGTCACGTGCAAACTATGTATAAGTGGCACAGCATTATTATCGAGGGCGGCTGCTTCGACCAAACCGGTCATAGGTCCAACAGAAATCTTCAAACAGATGGCACCAGCTGGGGTTACTGATGCTCCTCCAACGACGACTAGAGGAGGTCTAGTCCAGGGCAGGAGGGGCAAAGAGTTGGCCATACTACGTGAAACAAGGGTCACTTTAGATCCACTGTCTGGAAATGCATACACTTGGCCAATCCCAGCAATTGTGGCGTCGACAAGGGCACATTGAACCAGTGATCCATCAAGGGTCTCGGAAGGGCTGCTGTGGAGAGCTGGCGAAAGATGTGTTGTAGACGTTGGAGCAGTAGATCTAGACGGGCACTTGGATGCGAGATGTCCCTTTTGGCGGCACTGAAAACACAGCTTCGGCCAAGTTCTGGCCAGGACGGTAGGCAGGAGCACCATGCTTAGCCGAGATAGTGAGGTATCGAGCCTCTCGTTGGTCTGGTGGTAGGGCTGAAATACGCTGTGGCCGGCCGGTTTTGTCTGACACAGCCTGGGGTGGGGGTTCGAGTACTCTGTGCTACCTGGGGGTACCTGTGGGCTTGGCGTTATTAATTTACCGCTTGGATACTTTGTGCGTGGGGCTCGAAGGAACGAATGGCTTAATGTTTGATCAAGCTAAGTTACAATGTCCATATACGCTGCGACTGTCTCTGGGCGCTGCGCTGCCAAGTTCGCGTCGGCGATGTCCTGAAGGGCGTACTCTATCGCTGGTGATCAGTGAGGGTAACTGGGCATCCAGAGATTAGCTTAAACTTCGCCAGAGAGTAGCTAAAAAGGTTTTCTCCGTGCGCCTGCACGCGACAAGTGACTGCTTGTTGCCACTGTAGCAAGGTTTGCTTGGCACTGAATTGATCTAGGAACGCTTGTCTGAAGGTTTCCCACGTTGGGCATTGACGACCAATGACGGCTTTCCAATCAGCGGCTGCTCCACGAAGTTTTCCCAGGGCGACGGCGAGTAGGGTTGAAGGTTCCCACGAAGCCAACTTTCGAGTTCGTTCCAACTCTTCAACCCAGTGGGACGCTGAAATGCTGTCGTCTCCACTGTATGTAGGAAGCGATGCGGAGAGGTCTGGAAGAGTAGTGACTTGAACTGGGGCTGCAGTGCGTTGCGACACGTGAAGGAGCTGCTGAAGTAAACCCGTCAGCAACTCGGTAGTTTAGGCTGCATCGACGCTTGGCGGGAGCGGCGTAATGTTACAACGCTGGGTGGACGCGGCGGAGTCTGGGGAAGGCAAAGGAGGCGTCGTTGAGCGGTTTGGGGCGATGTCGGCGATAAGGCGACTTATTATTTCTTCCTTCGACCCGGTAGCGTCGAGGTTTCGGCGAGCCAACTCTTCACGGAGGTAATCCGCTGTAAAGCCTGCGAGATCCCCCGGCGTCGCCTCACTCCAATTCACGAGCGGCATGGCGGTTGACAAAGCAGCACAAGAGTCACGAGAAACGATAAAGCGAGTAGGGCGAACCGTTTGGGCACTGCAGGCAAGCTACTTCATCGGGCGGGCAGGCGTCAGCGTCAACACGACGGTCGGCGAAACACAAAGGTCGAAGGCGCGAAATGGCTAGGACGAAGCGGGCGAGAGGCTGCGTCGGGCGGCAGGAGCTGCACAAAGAAAGGAGCGTTGGCTGGCGAGTCACTTCACGAGGCGGGCGAGAGGCGATGTTTCAGGCTTGGTTCGGGGTCGACTGCGCCAGTTGTGAGGGGCGGCGAGGGCCGGCTGCTGGCCGAAACGTAATTAAGGCTCGAGAACCATTAATAACTAACTTTATTACGAGGCATGGTGCCTCCAAGAACGCGACTAGACGCGACGAAAACCAACGAGCGCACCTCACTCTCGCGCACACTTCTCACGCCTAGGCTTGGCTTCGGGGCTGGCTGTGTGCGGAGGCTGGTACGTGGCACTACTAGTCAGACTGCTTACAATACAAGTAGAGCTTGCGCAAAGCTCCTTACGCGAAGCATGCGCTACCGTCCCGTGGAAAACGAAGCCGGCAAACGGCTGTGCAAGTGCTAGAAATTGTGCAAAAGAAAAAGAAAAAAGGAGTTGAGCTAGCAATGTACACTATCCACCCATTTCTTGGCCAATCTCCCACCCTGGGTGGGAGCCACATGCGTGATAGGTGACAACAACAACCACTGACCCATGGTTTTCTAGCATATATCCGCCTGCACCACCTTTCACTATGTCACCCGGCAAAGTTGACCGCACCTTAAAGAAGCATTGAAACACTTTTCTAGCTAATAATCGAATGGCCTCACTGTCAAAGTACGCCGTCCCACGAATCTAATGCCGCAAAAATGTTTCGAATCCTTTATCTATAAATGGAGTTATCGCACAGCCACCGGGCTTTCGCTCTCGTTTCGTCTCTGCTAGCGCGCTGGAAGCTACTCAGCGGAGAAAATAAAAGGGTCTAGCCCGGCCGCGTATTTCCAATTGCTAGTAGATACAGCGCTCGACCGCTGGCGCCACGCTGCGCCGCTCGCGCGTACCATGTTTCTAGCCGCCGCCGTTCGAACGGAGGAGGCGTTGACGGAGAAAACGCTGGGCTGGTGGTGACTAGCCTGCTGTTGGGATCGATGGTATTATAAACGCATCACTGTTTTGATGATCCAAATATAATCTCACTATAAGGGAGGGAGCAGTCTATCTGACTAGAGCAGTATTTTTTTTTATTTGGGGTGTTGCGGAGCGCAGCGTAGCAACACCCCAACGACCGCCGCTTCGCGTCGGCGCCCGGCACCACGGCTGCCGCCGTGGCACCGGGGTTCAAACGACCGCGCTGGCAAACAGAGAAGAAAAAAAGGAAAAGCGTGGTATTAAGAAAAAAAATTCTAGCCAAGGCTGGATTCCAACCCGCGAACGCGTGATCCCGAAGCGCGCGCCGTAACCACTCAGCCATACCGCCACTTTTTTTTTCTTTATTGCATGGAAATATTAGTAGTTAAATACGAAAATTAGTTGTGTTACATATATACATACATGAAAAACAAATTCACACACGTTAGACAGTCCAATGAAAGTTCAAAAATCGGGTAAACAAACACAAGCGTCCAGATACGAAATCCATTCACGAACGGGGTCAAAGGTTGCGACCACACTCCGCACTTGAGCAGCCTCTTCTCGAAAGACAGACCTTGTCGAGTGGGGTGGCTCGGCATGTCTGTCGATCATTCGGCTTCTGCATAATGAATACAGTCCTAATAACATAAACAAATCATATGGTGCATTACTGATTTTCTTTTTGAAAGGAAGGAACCGGATACCATAAGGTGTTAGAGGAAATTCTTTTTTGATAGTTCTTTGTAAAATGTCCCAAAAATAAAATGCATCACGACAAAGAATAAAGCAATGTTCTATTGTCTTAGGTTGGCTGCACAGTCTACAATTTGTGTTCCACGGTACATATAATCCTTTCTCATGAAGCCATGTTTTAACTGGCAGGGTGGAAGTGTGCAGCTTAAAGAAAAATGTTTTCGCTGCTGGCGTTATAAATACACATTCGACGAACACGGCAAAGAACATCTTGACCAAATAGAGACAAATATGGCTTTCGGTACATAGGTGCAGGGAAAAGGTTATTTACAAGTGCTATATTTAGCGATGTTCGATCAACGCTAAATAAATATTCTAACGTGAATCTGGCTTTTAAAAATGAGATAGTATCCACGAGTTCTTTTAGGAAGCCCCATAACGGCAGTTCTTGAGCAGAGTTGGTCGTGACAAAAAAAAAAAGGGAAGTGTGAAGCAAGACGTGTTATATTAACTGCAAGAAGGTAAGGATGACAGACATTTTTAAAGTAAAATAATCGCATGACCAATTGTCTCACAAACAAATGCACAAGACTGAGACCTCCCTTCTGAAGCGGAAGAAGAAGATTATCCCTTCTCATGGCTTCCCATGATGACTGCCAAATAAAACATGCAAATAGTCTGTGGAATGCCTGAACATGGATGCGAGAGCAGTGCAAGACCTGCAGAACATAAAGAAGCTAAGAAGCAAGGAATATATTGCACGGCTTAGCTCTTGCGAAAACGGAGAAGTCGCGCCCCTGCCAGGTTGTCACCTTTCGACGGATTGTGGTTATCGCGGATGTCCAATGAGGTCCACTATTACGGAAGTTATCGAGAGGCACACCAAGATATCACAGCGAAGACTGATTCCAATGAATATTCGAGAACACAGAGGGAGTTAGAGCCCACATGCCTAGCCAAAACCCCCTACTTTTATCAAAATTAGCTCCTGCCATTTCACCGAAACGCAAGGTGGTGTTTATTGTTTCAGTAATACTGGGCTTATCAATGCAAAAGAAGGCAATGTCATCCGCATAAGCTAGAACTTTACTTTCTTCATCTGCATACCTGTATCCCTTAATGCTTGAGTTATAAAGCACGCTTAAGCAAAGAGGTTCCAAGTATATTGCGAAAAGTAAAGGCGAGAGCGGACAACCCTGACGGACGGATGACTGTACCTGTATTACACCTGAGAGGGTACGGTTCACAATTAACTTTGTAGTGCACTCTTTATAACAAAGTGCTATACCATTATATAATGCATCACCTAACTGCAGATGTCGTAGTAATCGGAACAAAAAACTGTGCTGAACATTATCAAAGGCTTTGGCAAGGTCAATCTGAAGAGCTACTTGATACATGCTACCTTCTAAGCACTCTAAGACTGAACGTGCGTTATGAATACTTGTTTGTATACAGCGTCCTCGAATTTCACATGTTTGATGATCACCAACTAATTTAGCAATGACTGTCTGCAACCTATTTGTAAGTACTTTTGCAAATATTTTATAATTGACGTTACATAATGATATCGGCCTATATCCGTTTACACTCTTTAATACTTCATTATCAGTGCTCTTTGGGATTAAGGTCGTATGACCCTGATAGAAAGATGGAGGAAGCTCACCATGTTTATAAGCGTCTTTGAACACCTGCTCAAGAAAGGGACACAGGAATTCCTGAAAATCTACATAAAACTCGGCACTAAGGCTATCAGGGCCAGGCGTTTTGTTTTTCTGCAGAGTTTCAACAGCAAGCTTAATTTCTCCTCGAGTTATTGGCTCGTCAACGCTGACTCGATCATCATGTTGTAATTGTGGCATAAGAGACATAAATTGATCGGCTTTTTCTTCGTAACCCTGCTGAAGCGTAACTGCAGTGAAAAGATTTTTATAGTGATCTTCAAATATGGTGATTATCTGCGACGTTTCTCTATATATGGAACCACCAGATTCAATTTGTAATATTTGTTTTGAAAGCGTGTATCGCTTTTCATCACCAAGAGCCCTTTTTGTGGGCTCCTCATCTGTGAAACGAGTTGTGCGTGAATGCACCACTGCTCCTCTGTATACGCTTCCGTCTCATATTTCTGTACCTCTGCTCGAACTGTATTTATCTCGTCGCTATACAACCCTGGCTCCAGGCTTTCGAAAGGGTACAGCTTATGAAGTAGATTATAAAGGTGATGTTTTTCTGCATTTTTTCTTTGAGACAGCTGACATGAAATAGCAATCGCTTCATTTTTTACTCTCTGTTTGAACATTTCCCATTGAGCAAACAGTGGGAGCTGTCGACATTGCGTTATCTCTAGAAATAATTCTTTCACTTTCTTTACAAATTTTTCCTCTCGTAAAAGTTTTGTGTTAAATTTCCACAATTCCCAATTTGGAGTAAACTTGCGAAACTTTTGGGACCCCATGAAACAGCCACTAAACAATGGTCTGTGAAAAATATAGGCTTCACGACGTAGTTGTGAATGTGAGACCAGAGATCCGTCGAAACATACACACGATCAAGTCGAGCATGAGAGACGCCTTGAAAGTGCGTGAACCGCGCGCAAGAACGCGTGTAGGCTCCCACGTCTATTAGATTGTGGTCTTCCAGTAATTGCTGAAGCAAAGTTGCACTTGCATCATAACGCTTTGTTAGGTATGAGTGGTCTCTATGATCACAAACACAGTTAAAGTCTCCCAAAACTACCAAATCACTGTCAGTGTCTAGGAACGAAGCAAGAGACAGAAAGAAAGCCTTCCTGTCGCTCACTTTTAGGGGAGCATAGACACAAATAAACCGCCAATTACGGGAACGAAAAGAGAGGTCACAACATACAAAGCGGCCTTCCCCATCAACACGTAGCGACAATGAAGCGTGATTCAACTGCTTTCTAACTAACAAAAAGCATCCAGCGGAAGCACCACACGCTTGGCTAACACACACCTCATAATCTGGTTGAAAAATTTGCAGCGCTAGGTTAGCATCGGTAGCAGAAGAAATCTTGGTCTCTTGCACTGCACCAACATCAATTTCATGCTGCCTAAGCACGTGGAGTAACTGCTGCTGACGCCTTATACTCCGAAGCCCACGCACGTTGAGTGTCGCTACACATAAGGGGAGGGTGAAGGCGGTAGCCATTTTGCTCATCTAAAGATTTTGTTCTTCATCACCCTTGGCCACAGGTAAATCTGTGGTCTTGCTTCCTTTGCACTTCTTTGTAGAACTCTCCTTACTTCGCTGACAAAACCGCCGCGGCACACCATCACCAGGGGAGGGAACCCGTTGAGCACTAGAAGGCACACTCTCGGGTGCCTGTACTGCACTCCCCGTTGTTTCATCGTTGCACGGTGCCGGACGCTTCCTCGCTTGACTGCTGTCCATCGCCTCTTCTTTCTTGTCACCATCGGGGGGCTTTTCTTTAAGGTTTTCTAGATCATGTGCAAACCGAGTTATTGCCAGTAGCTTCGCTTGGGATGCTGTGGCTGCTCGGCATTGGCTCTGGAGACTCCTCTTCTTCGTCCCTGATGCCGCCTGTGGCTTCTCCGGTAGTATCGACTATCTCTGTAGCATCCATGAGATGGTCCAGTTGTGGCTCTTCTGCGCTGTGTTGCCCAGAACGAAGCTTATTAGCATAGGTCGATACACAGGCGCCCACCGAGTGACCAAATCGGTGGCACTGCAAGCACCTCGGCGTTCTGCATTGTCGACGGACATGTCCCACACGCTTGCAACGAAGGCACAGCGGAGGCCTGCCGGGGATAAGTACCAGGCACTGGTGTCCATAAATGGACATAATGTGTGGTATCGAGCTTACGGTGACAGTATCCTTGAGCACCAAGGAAACCTCCCGGTTTGTCGTCACCCACTGTTCCATACCAGTGCATCTCCACACCTCTCTCTCGACAGACTTCACCTGACCGTACGCCTGGAACGTCTCTTCAACACGTCGAGCTTCAAGGTGAGGCGGAAGCCAGAGTAACTTGAGCTTGATACTTTTAGTCTCCGGATCTATCACCGTGCACTTCAGTCCTTTGACACGGAGCTCACCACAGGCGACGAGTTTATGTTTCGCCGCACTACTAGCGCAGGTAACCATCCATACATGGCTCATCTGATACTGTCCTACACCTATAATATCTGCAGTATCCACTACTTCAAGCAGAGCGTCTCGGAAGTCAGGAGCACGGTATGGTATGCCACTCAAGTCCGCATGAAGAAAAATGGAATTCAGCACATCGTTACCGGTTGGTAGACGCGGGAGGACAACTTTGTAGCTTGCCTCTTCATTCAGAAACGGAGTCGACGATCCTCGGCCTGAGGCCGATACGCTGTTTCCACCAGAGAGCATTCTTGTCTCGTCTTGTTTCCTAAACTTTGGCGCATACCCACTACGGGGGATTGGCCAAGAAGCAGGCGGTTTCAACTATGTTTATTTCTCGAATTTTACAAAAACTTAATCTTAATTTGAGATTTAATCTTAATTTTAAGATAAAGAAATTTTGTCATAAAAAGTGAAGTAATAGGAATAATGCATAATCCTAGAAATTCAGCAAGGTAATCTTTTTGTATCTCTAATGAAATTGTAAACTGCAAGAAAAGCATCCCTGTGACTGTGTCCCAGTGAAGTCGCCCCAAAGGAGAGAATGGTTGGTGAGGTTAATAATAAGCCAAGTTTTCGAAATGCAATTTCTAAGATTTTTCTTTCTCTTAAAAATCGGCGGCACGAAAGGAAAAAATGCTCAATGGATTCGGGTTCATTGCAAAAAGAACATAAAGGGGATATCGCGAGACCAGACCTGTGTAAGTAAAAATTTAGTGGCGGTATACGGCATCTCAATTTTGTAATAGAAACTTCCAATTGCCTTGATGTACACCAATTATTATTCCATGAGAAGCAAAGATGATGGAAATCAGAAGATGTTAAAATAGATTTTGCAGAATTTTGCGATATAGAGAAATTTCTGTACCTAGTCGCGGTGACATAAGCTGATGTCGGCAAAACAGATATGACAGGGCCATTAAGTGATGCTCGTGCGAGTGAATCAGCCATTTCATTCAAGTGCAAACCGCGATGTCCTGGTACCCAAAGCAAGAATACTTGCCGCAAGTACGAAGGAACCATTGAACAAAATGTTCGCAATTTTTTTTAATTTTACGAGGCTGTAAGTGCTGTGCATACAGACAGTGAGTCAGTGACAATAGCAGCTAATGAATCGTTTTGGGGAATTTTTCGTAGGGCTAATATAATCGCTATTAGTTCTGCCTGAAAAATGGGTGTGAAGTCGGGAAGGCGAAGAGAGTAAGACCATTGAAGAGATTCAGAGAAGATCCCCACTCCTGCCTTCTCATTGCACACGGAAGCGTCGGTAGCTATTATGTTGTCAGTAGCTAGCTGGTTTAGCTGGTCTTCTAATATATTATTTAAATGTATGCTAGGCAATAGTTTAGCATGATTTGGAAATATGTCCTCGAATTCAATTTTGAGGTCTGATAAGGCATTATTCGAATGGCAAACTTCACGTAATGACACATTCAATTGTTGTAACTGTGCGTGCACAAAAATTATCTGGGGATTGTGCAGTCGCGACCACGATACATAAAAAAACTCAGACGGTTCAGTGAAAAATATGTATTGAGCACGCCTCCTTGAAAATTCATAAATTTTTAAAAAAGGCTGAACCGTAAGCATGCGGAATCTGCAATCTAGAGTGGGTATATTAGCTTCCTGATATAACACAGTGTTGGCAACAAATCTAGGTAGCCCAAGGCATAATCGTAGAGATTTTCTTTCTAATAGTATCAGAGGTTTAATTTTATAGGGGGGACCACCGGAAAATAACACGCAACCGAATTCCAATATGGGCCTAATATACATTTTATATATCATCATTAAAGTATCCCTGCGTAGTCCAGAGCGACGGTGACTGAGCCGGTGGAGCATAGCTACGGCACGTTCCGCCTTTGTTGCGATATGTTCAATGTGAGTGCGCCAGACAAGCTTTTCATCGTATATGACACCAAGGTATTTCACTGAGTCAACTTGAGGAATGGTTCCGAGCATTCCGAGCACAGCCGTTCCACTCGGTTTCTTCTTCTTCTTCTCAGCCATACAGCCACGCTTCCAAAGGTAGCATTCATACGAACCATATGATTGTGTTCGAGCGCCCTCGGCGAAAGAAACCACCTAGAAACGCGGTACGCGCGAGCGCCGCAGCGTGGCCCCAGCGGTCGAACGCTGTATCTACTACCAATTGGAGTGTTGCAGCCCGGCCAGAAGTTGAGCATCGCGGCGGTGAAAGTGCTCTTGGCGGCCGCGGTAGACCAAGCTGCACAGCATGCCGCTTCCATCTCGGAGGACATGCACAGGAGACGCATCTACGCGCAGTGAAAGGATGAAGCAAGTTTTCCGTTTGCTTTTATTGCGATAGCAATTATATGGAAATATCATGCGCACTTCTGCCATCGCCGTCGCCGTGAGGTTCCGTATAAAGTCCAACGGCGATAAAATTGTCGCCGTGCGCCGTACGCCGTGTGTGCGAGTGAAAGCGTACGAGGGTGAGCCGGCAATCGCGGCTCAATGTAGCGCACGCGAGGGAGGTAGGCAGGCCGGAAGCGCGCGTTCTTCTTTTATGCGCGAGGCACGGGGCGAGGCGACGGAGAAGGAGGGTGGGGGGTGCGTTCTGGTCCGTCAGCTGCTGCTCACAGCGCGGCCGTGCTGGTGCCGTATCTTGAAGGCGATCTGCGATGTGGGCGAAGTGCGCGCCCGCGCGGGCCTCACCTTGAAAGTGATCTGCGATGGCGGCAAAGTGCATGCGCTGAGTGCCGGTAGCTTCATATGCGCTGTGCTTTCAACGTTTAGTTTGCGTTGCAGCGAGACAAGAGACCGCGCGAAGGTCACTTTGCCCGCTGCTGAGGGCGCGCTTTCTCACTCCGGCATTTTCACAGCGAGTTTCCGCGGTCATCGAGCGAGATGTGTTCATGTTTACCTGTGAGAGCGTGACGCCGTGCTTGTCTATTTAGTTAGTAAGCGAATGTTTAGAACTTTAAACGGCCAATTAAACTACTATTGATGCTTCGCCTTTCGGGCGAAACTGCGACTTCTTTGAGATTGCAGACATATATATTTTTCATTTATTTAACTCCAGAGTGGCAATCGTGTAATAATGCGAATGTTCTCGCGATCCTGAAATCAACAAGTTGCGTTTGTCGGCCAACTGCTTTCGATGACAGCATTGCGGATGCAAGGAAAGCGACTGCTCACTGTTTTTTACACGAGATTGTATATCCTTTGCTGCATGTAGTGCAATAATATTTGGCTCATATATTATCATGAGGCTTTTTAGCGGCTCAGCAACGTTTTATCGCGATAGATATAATATGGACACTTCAGGCGAATTTACGCTGTCGGCGTCGCCGTGAGGTTTCGTAATAATTCCAATTGCGATAGGGTCGTGACCGTGCTCTATGCTGCAGGTGCGAGAGAAAGCACGCGAGGATAAGCGCAGAAGGCTGGTGGAATGATGCGGCGGCGTCTTTTCGCGTGCGCAAGGGAGGAATCCGGGAAATGTGCGCGCGCTAGGAGGGAGGGGGCGGGCGGCAGAGTAGCGCGCGTCACCGGCCGCGGCTGCGCATGGCACTGCTGAGCGCGGCCGCACGCGTCCTGTATTGGAGATAATCTGCGGTGGCTGCCGCTCTTCACACCAGTGTTCTGACAGCGAGTATACACGGTCATTGAGTGAGATGGGTTCAGGTGTTTGCCTGCGCGCGCGTGACAACGTGTGACTATTCTTTTCGTAAGCGTATGTTTACAGCAGTTTATGCGCGGCTTATAAAACGACTGACCTAATCACAGGTTCGCCTGTCGGGCGAAACTGTGATTGTTTCTACTGGGTTCAGGAAGTGTTTTAGGGCCACCTTAATGCACGGTTAAAGCACCAAAAAGTTGGCGTCGAATCGTATTCCACCAAAGTCGCAGGGGGGGGGGGGGGGGGGGGTGTTAACTACAGCAACAACAGCAACAACAACAAAATGACCACGCCCCTACCTGCTTCGATGCAGGGGACGTCTATGCGTGTACGCATCGTGGCATTACGTCAGCGCACTGCACAGACGTCAGTGGCGCCCTCATAGCAATGTCATAGTGGTGTGGTTTTTCATATGTACCCTAAAAGGCCACATTCGCACACTCAGCGTGAGAAATTTTCGTTCTTCTATGCATCGCAGGAAGTTTAAAAAAAGGTAAATTTGTTGCACGCAGTTGACATAAGCGTTGAAAACTTTCACCCTTCCATTCAATACGCCTGTCCTCATCGCCCCAGATAACATATTCGGACCTTGGTAGACACTTAACGTCTGCAGTCCACTGCAGTGCTAAGCGGAAAATAATGGGGTAGTTGGCCATGCCAATTCAACTACGTGTTCTTTGTTATCCACCGATTCGAGCGTAGTGTCTTGACGGCTTCTTCATTCACGTGAGGCCAGCGGGTGTCTCACCCCCCTCGAATCCAAGCAACACGCACTTCCAACCGATAATCAAAAATATCTGCGCGCAAAAGTCGCCGTGCAATGCTAGCTTTTGCACAGCTGCTCTTTTTGACCCATAAAGTATGTGGGTGAGCGCATGTCTCTTTTTATAATCAAGCACAAAATCATGGCACAATAGCTGCATCAAATATTTACCTCTTAGGTACCTTTAAATACATACTTGCTCATGGTACTATAAGGGCGCATGACCTCAAACGATGTTGCCGCACTATATGTATTACAAGCGGTAGCCAAACTCGCGGACGGTACCCAGGTAAGCACTTGACCAAGTAAAGAGGCTAACTGAAAGTGGTCTTTGCTTTCTTGCTTTGTATGATTGCCCTATTCCAGCCCTTGTTTTCTGCTGGCGCGGACCGTGGCGTAACTAATTTCATTTATGCACCGAAATATTTAATCTAAAATGAAATCTTACAATCGCAGACGCGAGGCATCTGGCACTGTGCTGGAAAAATGCTGTGCATCACGATCAAGCGCCAAATACAGTTTGGAATTGAAGGTCTGCTTATTTGGCTTTCCCAACGAAATGGAAGCGCGAAATTTAAATGGTCGACTTTACCGGAAAAGTGTCTTGCCTCCAAGCATTTAGAAATTCTTATATAGGCGTGGCAAGTGCCATGGGGGCTGAAACGAAGGCCATTGCAGACAACCCGCAAAAAACACCGAAGCATTAACCATATGATCCTGTAGACCCAAGATGTGCTTAGAAATCTCGCACTGATTTAATACCGCGTTATCTTCGTGCTAACCGAATCACCCATCCAAACCCCCGGGTCCTCTTGGAATGAATTTCCAGCCTTCATCGGATAGAAGGCAATGAGGAAGCCTAGCATATTCGCTTGTCTGTGTGGACATACCGAACACCCCGCCCCGATGACCAGAAGCATATTCCCCTACAGAGGCCCACAGATCCTGTACGCTCCTTCCGACTCCCACATATATATATATATATATATATATATATATATATATATATATATATATTGCATTCATTCACATCCTAGTTACAGATCCAGCCCGCATAAGCAACATTGCTTGTGTGCAGGCTGGGCAGTCGGCAGGTAGTACTAGTATTAATACGTGTATATTAAACGGATTAAAAAGCACAAAAAATAATGTTGAAAAAGATAGGGGGAAAACACTGGGTACTATAATATTGAAAACATATACCATTTATGTCTACGTGGAAGAATAATAAATAAAGAGAAAACAGTGACATCAGAGGTTAAAACAGTACGCTCAAACAGGTTCTGACAGGTACAAAAATAAAAAAGTACATTGTATGATGCCTTCTTCTGCATGTGAACAGTGATTGTAGCGTGCTTACAATTCCTGCAGGAAATTTTAACAGTTTTGGACTTCATGTGTCGCCCATGACCTTAAGAATGCTTTTATTTCTTTAAATGACCCTGTGGTCTCATTATCATTCAGATTGTTAAAATTAGCCGGCACGTAGAAAGCACGGGTCTTCTTGCCATAGTTTGTGTACACACGAGGAACAATATATTTTTCTAAGTGACGTAAGCAGCGAGATTTCACGTTCAAGTTTTTGAATATAGGAGAAAAATAATTCTTACACATGATGTCGAACAGAACTTGTTGTTCGACAAACAACATGTCTGACTGGCACATGCTCAACGAGACATCGTCCCCCTGACTAACTGTGCCATAAGAGAGGCTATAGGCAAATTTTTTTAGGATACGGTTAATTATCTTTAGTCTACTAGAAGAAGCAAAGCCGTAGATTGTTATTCCGTACCTTATGATTGATTCACCTAGAGATTTGTAAACCATTTTACGGACATTTGCATCACACAAAGATTTTAGGGCATACAAATGAGCGCACACAACTCGTAGACGCCTTGCGAGCTCTTCTATGTGTACTCTCCATGACAGCGTGTCGTCGAAGTGTAGACCAAGGTATTTAGCGTTTTTTACCATAGTTACCGGAGCACATGGGCATGCGTCGCAATTACTGGCATGAAGATAAACAGGGAAAACATCAGGAACTACTTTATATGGGCTGTGAAAACATATCATATTAGTCTTCGATTTATTAATGAACATTTTGTTGTCAATGAACCAATCTAGTAGTTTAGACACGTCGGACTGTAGTACTAGAGCGGCTTCATTTACAAATTTGTTAGATATAACTAAAGCAGTGTCATCAGCATATAAATAAATTTTTTATTTTAGTGGTAAGCAAGCAAGATCATTCACATAAATATTGAACAAGAGCGGTCCCAAAACAGATCCTTGCGGCACACCTGATTTGACACACAACAAAGAACTATACGATTCCGCGACATGGACACATTGCTGCATTTTAAATAATTTAAAAAAAATGAGTAATACGGGCCTCTGAAGCCACAGCTGCTTAGTTTAGAGAGTAGCAGTTCATGCTCCAATGTGTCGAATGCTCTTTGTAAGTCAACGAAAAGGGTCAGTACAACATTGTTCTTATCGATTTCGTTACATATGTTTTCATTAAAATCTTCTAATAGGCCTATCGTACTCTGTCCTGAGCGAAAGCCATACTGCGCTGGGTTAATAAGGCTAAACTTATCACAGAATGAAACCATATTAGCATGGACTATTTTTTTCCAATATGCATGCCAAAGACGAAAGGATTGATATTGGTCTGTAATTCTCGTAGAGTTTTCTAGATCCTTTTTTCATGAAGAGGTCGCACAATGCTAACTTTCATGTTTTCATGTATCTGACCTGTTGTTAATGTTTCATTTAATATGTAAAGCAGTGTTGATTTAAGAACCTCAAAATTCGCAGCAATATCTCTCATCCTAATTTTATCGAAACCTGGTGATTTTGTTAAACGCATGGAACGTATTATATCCCATAATTCGACTTCATCAATTCTGGGCAGAAAAGCAGAATGGACGTTAGAGAACGCAATGTTCTTTCGGAGATTTACTGGTGTGCTCCCGTTCGTGATGTTGCTCACTGAATCAATGAAGTGGTTGTTAAAATCATTCGCTATCTGAGCAGCGGCTGAATGGGGAAAGGCGTCTGCAAGGGTATCGTCTACACTCTTTTTTGAAGGTCTCCCTATTATGGAGTTAACCAAGTTCCACGTTTTACCGGTATTGCGACTGCAAGCTGAAAACTTGCCTGTGTGGTAGCGCTTCCTAGCTAGCCTTATTTTAGCGTTCACTTTGTTTCTCATTTGCCTAAATTCTTCTCTTGCAAGAGCGTCCCCGGGTTTATTCGTATATATATATATATATATATATATATATATATATATATTCATGTGTCGATATATATCTCTCACTCGGCGATTTCAGACCATAGCCTTCGATTCATACTGACGCAATCATTCATCACATTAGCCGCAGATCAGGCCGGCTCATTCGTCAGGTCTGCGGGTCGCATCCTAGCTGGGTACAAAGGTGTACTGGGAATGTCCCCATGCAAGCCCTCACATCACACCATTTTATGAACGTTGTCCCATCATGGACGAGCTGGGATGCAGCACCCAAAGGCCTGCATTAGACTCTGGAGTTGCTCCTGGTGCGCTGAGTCCGCAATATCCAAGTGACACCCATCCAGTGCTGCCAACTTTCCCCCAACTAAGGTTTCACAATTCCCTAGACTCCCATAGATCTTTTGCAAAATGTTGTTGGTCGGTTTGTCAACGTGACTTTTTCAGTGATAATTTGTTTATTGTGTTGTGAAAATATAATGCAAATTGTATAGTTGAATTTTACTTCGAAGCTCGTGTGAAAATAATCAAATAATGAAATCACCGGAGTCAAACTGCAGATCTCGCAGCGAAAGATTTATGCTAACAGCACAGCTTCCTGCGTGAAGTCAGTTTACAGAAGACATCATCACGTATTTACTTTGTTGTTGTACACAGTTGTTTATACTAATATTGTATGCAACCTTATTGCAATTGCACGAAATATGGGCGCCGGACCTTATTTACAGTATGTAACTGTGCCAAAACAGCGCACAGCTTCAAGACACCTATGTAAAAAATGTGAATAATTTTAATAAGTTGAGAATACTGACATAACACCACCGTACACACACGCGTTCGTGTCATTTGCAGCGAAGCACGAAGATTCGCGGCTAATTTTTTGCTATTCCTCCAAAGAAAATCTCGCCCAAACAAACGCTACTGGGGCACTGTCCAAGGCTGCTCTAACAATGGGCGGTTCTCGTTTAATTTTAGCATGCTCGTGGTGGGCTGTTTAGCGCCACAATCACGTTATCGTACTTGGCGCTCGGTATATGTGTTCGCTTGCGCCTATAGGTTTGAAACTGCTGCTTTGTTTGGTGTTACAGCATGAGTTTGTTTTGCCGGGGACAGACACATTCTTCACTCAGAGTGCACAGTTATTGGCAGCAGAGCTAGAGTTACGAACGGCAAAATCACAGTCGCAGTACTTAGATAAAGGGCGAAGGGCTTCCAGACCCTGTCGTTTACTTGGCGAGATGCGTTCGCTGTGTTGCTGTACAACCAAATAATAGTTTGCAGGCTGATGCGAAGATAATTCGGGGTGACTGAAATAAGAAAAACACCGTCGCGTCAGCAGTTTTACTGTTTCAGTGTCCTAGGGCTAAAGTTTTCTAGATTTGGACAAACTTTCATATTTCCCTAAATAAATGTGACAATCCCTAGATCCACGGAAACTTCCCGAGAGTTTACAACAATATACCTAGACTTCCTCTCCGGGGAGTATCACTCACATGCGCACATGATAAAAAAAAAAGAATTGGACTACAAACCGTCCATAAGAGAGTTTTATTCTTGTTCGAGGCATCTTACGCCTTATTTCTTTTAAAATTCGGTCGGGAGATCCCATCGGACGATGACTGTCAACAAAAATGCGTTTAGCACTAATTTTGCCCCAAAAAGCTCTCCACATGCCAGTTACGAGTACTCTCACGAGGTACCCTTTCAAGAGCCTCTTCACATAGCCATTCGACGAGCGCCAGAAACGGCTCGCGAATACTGAGACGGCGCGTGTCTCTCGTACACGCGCAAGCCACAACGCCCGAGTCCAATGAAAAGTGACGGCGTGGCTCCTGGTCATCGGGGCACGTGAAAGTGTGTTCGGTGTGGAGACGTGGTTGACTGTTGACTAGGCTCCAGTTATCTCTGCTTGCCAGCTGCCTGAAAGTGTTTTAACGCGACAGCGTTAAGGGCACCGTGTCGTAGAAAATCTGCTGTTGGCGGCGGCGTCTCCGGCCGAGAAAATCTTCTTGAACCACGCATCCCGACCCAGGCAGGCCCTTCGCGTGGCGCAGAGGCGTTACTGAAGTAATTGAACTACGCAAAAGTAAAATGCGTCAGAAAATTCGTAAAGTACGACTTGCACACAACCTACGGACATAATAGCGTCGGACTGTAATTTGGATATGCGAGAAAACATAATTCTCTTGAGCGTAAACTCAAACACAAACACCTTTTAACAACTATAGCGTTTTCCAGCTACCGTTTGAGGTCCGTATTAGTAGGAGCGGCACGGCTCGCTCGGTTCCTTGCTACCGAGTTCCTCGCCTTCATGCAATGCGTTCGCCGCCAGCGTTTCCAGGAAAATATTACGGTTACGTAAACTGCAGTTGCCGGGTAACGTGAGAAGCAGTCAGGAATCGTTGAATGTTATCGCATTCCACCCCTAAAGGGTTAAGCGTCCTCCAAATTTTTAGTCTTGTGTCTCCGGGCACAACTTCGCCCACAGTCAACCAGTTTGTTTAGTGTGCTTTGTTGAAGAGTGCTACAATATGGCGGCACGCCATATTGCTACAGTCAAAACGAATTGCGTATGAGGCGTTTATGGCAGCTGCATTCATCTTTCGCGCTTCCCTAAACACACTCGGCGCCATCTGCTACCGCCGCCGCGAAGCCTGCGCATGGCCTCCGAAATCCGTAGCATGCCGGTGCGTGCGAACGCTAAGAAACGTACCATGCAGCAACGGGACTCCTCTCTCGCACTTCTTTTGGACACACTGCGCCATCAAGTGGCGTTGCCGAGAAGTCTACGCGTGGCCTCTGAGATGACAAGCGTGGCGCACGGGTGCCTGCAAATGCTGAAAATTGTTCCTTCGGTTGCTGCACACTCAGTGGCACGCAATGAGTGACCCACAATGGCGAGAGGTTCATTGTAGAGTGGCGTATACGCAGTGCATTCATGGCACCGCTCACTAAAGCCTTGGCTTGAAAGGCGCTCATCGAAAAGCTGCATATATGCCAAGTGCAATTGTGGTGCAGCCTGCTAAAGCATCGGGTCGTAGTGCGGAACCCTTGTGTCGAGCGTTGGATTCCGCTCAGCATCGGAGAAATTTAGGGGATCTTTTTCATCATTGTATAGCGCCACATTCACAAAGGCACATACCTAGTTGCTCAAGTTGGCTTCAAAGACATTCAAAGACACCTACTGAGACATACCTAGTGACCCGAGTTAACATCAAAGAGGTTCATCAGAAGACAAGCACAGACCGAGTAGCACATACCCGCTGCTCCAAGTCGGTGTCAAAGCGTTTCTGCGAACAGCGGTACCTACCAGTCCCGCATCTAATGTCACCCATGTCGGCGTGAAGAGGTTCGTTGAAGAGCGGCCCATATGTACACATTGCCGCATATTCAGCGACCCAAGTTGATCCGATGGATGGTCTTAAACTATATTCCCTCAGCACAGCAGGCCGATGCGCTACCCATTCGACCACGGTGACCCGGTAGGCAGGAAAACGGTTAGATACAAACATACATAGGTACAGATAGTTGGCCTCTGGGAAGTGCGTGCTGCTAACGCATCTAAATAACTCGGTATTCCAAGCGGGGCTTTGTCGTTGAGAAGTTGTAGAATAAGGACGATAATTTGTGTATTCACTCTGCGTGTGGTGTTCGAAGGAAACGCGTGCGAAGGAAACGAGGAAACGCGGGAAGAGCGCATTTCTTCCTGGCGGTTATGCACTAGAATGTATATAAGACGCTGGAATTCATTGAGAGAATCACCGTCGCAAGCGCACTTCGAACCTGAAGCTATCGAACATTTTCTACCAGCGTTCTCGCGAATGATTAGAGCAGACGAGGAAAGCGGAAAATTGTACGGCACCAGCTAGAACACAATGCATAGACAATCGGAGTACGTTATGACTCTGAAATGCCGAGTCCATGATAACCATGCATGTTCTGCTTCGATATGTTTCTGCAACGAACCTAAACTCATTACATGTCCTAACAGTCGCAGATGAGCCATCTCTTGAAGACAGCTTTGACCTGTGTTCTTCTTGTCTTTCTTTAGTTCGCTCTCGAACGCGCTGTGTAACAAAAGTAATGATGTCATACCGCCCCCGTCATCATGTCCTTGCAATAATCTCGCAAGAGCAGCAATCACAAAATAGGGTGCCAATTCACTCGTTTGATATGCTGTGAACAGCAAACGGGCACCATGTGGCAAGGTGAAATGCAAGGACAACAAGGACGATTTAGTCGTTAATGAGTCCAAATCACGCGTTACTTGTGAATGAAGCAAACACGACAGGACCGGCCTACACCGCAGTGCCAACCATGACCACTGACACGCGCCTCTATTATTGTTGGGGTAGAGGCAATATACGTATATACGAGCTTTTTAAGTAACTTCTTGAT
>NC_051155.1:52853896-52882847 GCF_013339745.2 Dermacentor silvarum
GGATGGGGAGTGACCTGAAAAAAGAGGTTTTACGAGCAGAACCTTTAAGGTTTGGTTCGGTATCGTGAGGTAAAGATATTATGGTATGGTACACTGATTGTTCTTCCGTTTATGACTTATCGTGAAAATTTTAGTAGTTTCGAGGATGCAGCCTCAAAGCAACAACTGCCACTGAACCTTCGCCTATTGTGTATAATACTGGCGCAAACTTAAACAATGTCGCTGCGCACAAGTGTCAAAACTTTGCACTCAACCTTTAGCGATGCGTCGCGCACTGACCGGAGTTGCAAAGTAGAAAGCAACAAAACGCCAGTGACGTTCTTTCTATCGACTTTCAAAGCCGCGTGGTGTATCAGGCTTCTCGATATCGTAGAACAATCTTCGGCCTTGGACGTTTACAGCATGGTTTCATCGGTTTAGAGGCGTGTAAACTTTGAATATCTAGTTTTTAAATTGCATGTAGTCTGAACAATTTCCATATTCCGTATATGCGGGTTTCGGCAGACGTTGTTTCTTTTACGCTGTGCATAATATCCCGAAAGTCGGAAACATACCTTTGACATTTCAAGAGAGATACGTGCTAAATGAAAACTGGAAATGTTTGTTGACGGTTCGCTCAGCATTCTGCCTTAGCTGAAAGCGATGACGTATAGACCGACACACAAAGCGCTGCTGTACACAACACAATGCAAAAATACTTCTCAGAGCAGGGTGGCGAGCATGTAAGATTCTTTCTTACTCTGCAGACGATAAGATCACAAGACCGGCACCTTTTTTTTCTTTTCTATTCTTCTGGCCACCTTCTTTTAAACGCCGCCTCACAAGTTGTTTGCAGCACTGTGAACGCTGCAGGATTCTTAGCCAATAGGAAAGCTGACTGCCCCTCGAGATGTGTTCATCCGCGCCGCGTCGTTTGCTCAGCGACCGCTGAATTCACGTTATGCGACGTGCATGCGCAAATGTCCTAACATATGTCACGTATGTGATACGGCAGGCATTGCCAAATCTGACTGGGAGCTTACCACTGTCGCTGAAAAGAAAGTGTACAATCATTGCATTCTACCGGTGCTAACATATGGGGCAGAAACTTGGAGGTTAACAAAGAAGCTCGAGAACAAGTTAAGGACCGCACAAAGAGCGATGGAATGAAAAATTTAGGGATAACGTTGAGAGACAGGAATAGAGGGGTGTGGATCAGAGAACAAACGGGATAGCCGATATTCTAGTTGACATTAAGCGCAGAAATGGAGCTGGGCAGGCCTGTAATGCGTAGGATGGATAACCGGTGGACCATTAGGGTTTCAGAATGGATACCAAAAGAAGGAAGCGCAGTCGAGGTCGGCAGAAAACCAGATGGGATGATGAAGTTAGGAAATTTGCAGGCGCAAGGATGGAATACGCTAGCGCAAGACAGGGGTAATTGGAGATCGCAGGGAGAGGCCTTCGTGCTGCAGTGGACATAAAATATAGGCTGATGATGATGATGTCACGTATCGCTGTACCTTATCATCTACCAAGCAAAAACAGAACCCTCCAATCCTGCCATTAATCAAATTTACTCCCGGAACTATATTCCGCTGCGCAAGGATATTGTCTGTGTGCGCCTCGAACCTTCGGCAGCGCTGCAAACGACTTGCGAGATGTAGTATATAGGGCCTTTCTTGCCCTCCACATCCCGTTTCCGGCTGAGTAGCACGTAGGCGAATATACGCTGGCTAAACCCTCCTGCTTTTCAATGAAGAGCTTTCTCTCTCACTCTATTCCAATCTCTTTCATAGCTAGTGGTTCGAGCACCGCTCCATCCCCGCGATCACAAGGGTCAGCCAGTCGTGCGCGGTGGATGATAAGAAATAGAATCGAGAGAAATGAATCGCTGCCGGCTCATATCGCAGTATGTACTGTATAACGGGAATGTGAAAGCTTCTCCGTAGCGCGAGGCGCGCTTTGTCCGAACGAGGACTGAGGAGCGCTGAAGAAAGTATACGACGTCAGCCAGTATCGCGAGGAGAGAAGAACAGCAGCAATAAATGGCATCGCGAACGAGAACAGCAGCTGAAGCAGCAAACGAAGTGAAGCGGACCTACCTGTTGCGCAATGGCCGCTGACGTTGCACCACGGTGAGCAAGAAAGGGAAACGAGGCCAAATTTCGGGAGCACGAATCGCGTAAGCAACACAGAGAGAGCGAGAGAGAAACGGAGTCGTGATGATCGCGAGCGCTATTCTGGCGCTGAGAAGCTGTGCAGCAAGCATACAATGGTCTATTGCGAGGCCCGGCCGTTGCTTCCCGTAGCTGTCACGTGGTATATAGCCGTCACTAAGTTGCTTGAAGATCGTATGCTTCTGCAGGGCGGTTCTTCCCTCTTAAAGAACTAAAACGAAAGAAGAAAACCAAGTCTGATGGTCCAGTCTCAGTGCATTGTGAACTGCTAACGTCTCGAAAAAACAGTTCGCGACGGCTATCGTGCCGTGCGCAATATCACCAAGATGGTGCAGAGAGAAGCAGCTCAGCTACGTGTACAAAAGGAGGAAGAGAGATAGGAGTATTGCCCATTTTTCTAATTTACGCAGCCCTACTTGTTTTGAACATCTATGATCGATGATCACGTTCGTATTGACGGAGTGTGTTTGGGTAAGGGGGGGGGGGGGGGGGATCTTAGCGCGGAGTCTTTCCAAAAACAGCTTAACAACAACCAAGGAGCGAGGCATGTTTTTAAGTGAAATTAACATATTCGTGTGAATAATGCTGAACCATTATTGTAAATAGGAACTACGTAGCCTTATCCCGAAATATCAGCACTGTATTATTTATTTATTATTTATTTATTTATTTATTTATTTATTTATTTATTTATTTATTTATTATTTATTTATTTATTTATTACGTCTTGGTGTTGTTGATCCTACTGCAGTTGACTTGCTTTCGTAAAAAGATTTTTGCGGAGCATAGAAGTTGCTGATGAAGCACACATCACAGGTTTCTTAGGGGTGGGAGCAGGCAGTCGCGTAATCGACGTACATGATATGGCACTGCGTGTGGTATATGCCGTGTACCACTTTTATAAATGCACGAGCGAAGTTTTTCTTGTTAATTGATGGCTCGCTGGCTTATGCTGAAGAAGACGGCTAAATTTTGACGAGGGAGACAAAGGGTAGAACTAGATGCAGTGGGCGAGATCTCTTAGCGACCGAAGTACATTCAAGTGGCGTTAGCCTGCGGCGGCGATGTGATTCTGTGTTCATACCGAGGGCGGGCGCGTTGGCATGGTGCAATATTCAAATCTCTGCTATACAAAGCCTAACGAGACAGATGTTCACAAGAAGTTGGAGGCTGGAAGCGATAGACGAGAGAATCCCCAGCCTGTGGCCAACGTTTCCATATGGGGACACGTGCTTGCAAGGGCACCAATTTCTTGTTGCCCCGACAGACATTCACGATATGTTCCATCGCAAGACAGGCGCCCGCGTTTTTGCAGGTTGAGCACGTTCGCGCAATGATACTCGCAGAACGCTCGTCGCTCAAGTGTGACGTCAGGCTGTGTATTACGTCACCGCACCGGCGGCAGCATGTCCACGAAAGCGTTGGACCGAGAATGTAGGTCCGTGTGCCCCGCATGCCCGTGTATTTATCAACCACAACGGGTGCATCGTCATACGAGCGCGCGCTGACGGAATGGTATAGTATGCTCGTTATTATATTCCGACGCATCATCTCCAATCGCAGCTCGGGCTTTGTCAACGAGGACTCGCGTCCCACGAGATACAGCCTCTCGAGAATTCGGTGAGCCTGTAAATGGAATTCGAAGCGTATACGGGAATTTTTCTGCCTGGTTCCACGGAGTAGCATCCACATTTCCTCCAGTTCTTCCACGTGGGCCAGTATACAGGTGTTGACCCAAGATGGCGAAGTGCGGCGCCAGCCAGACCTGAACAGCACGCTTGTTGTGATCGAGACCCGAGCGCCACCATTGCCGATGCCGAGCACGTACCGCACAGTCCACTCTGTCTTGAAGGACGCCTGCAGCCACAAGCACTGCGGTCGTTTATAGCCAGACATCAGCTCATGCGTTCGCATAGCAAGCATCAAGCGGCCACGAAAGACGCCGATTTAAATAGAACAGGAAGAACGCCTCAGCGCGCTTTTGCAATCGGCATAATAATAAGACACTCACTGATGGCGTATTTTGGAGAAGCAAACGCGGATTGTGTGCCGCGGTGTTATGCATGTGTTTTCTCTGAAAGTCGTCTGGCCCCTCTTTCTTTTCTTTCTTTTCCACCTTCAGCTGCCAATACGCCTCGGATATGTTTTCCTAACGCGCGCTTCGCTCACAACTTGTGTAACTGTTGCCGCGCAAACGCTACCATTTTTGTCTCTTGGCGGTCGGCTTCGTGCTGTCTTAAACTGCTGTCATTAACGATACGCATGTCGCAGCCTCTGCACGCGCGCGAAGGACTGCCTTCAAGGCGATAAGCTGTGGTTACATAATGTATGCTGGAATGCAAGCTAGGAATGAAAGAAAAGAAAATAAAGGCGAAATAGCGATACAAAACATTAAGAAAAACCGATCAGAACTGGTAAGCACGACAAGCGCTCGCCTGCTTTATATGTATTAAAAGAAAATGTAAGAAAAAAATCGAATCAGCGAGTGTGCGTTCGCAATACGCTGTGACTGTAGTGGGGAATAGGGCTTTTTATTTTCCGCCTTTTTTTTTCTCTCTCTCTCTCGCTCTTTAAAGACGGCAATTTCTTGTTTTCATTCGCGGGCAAGAAGCAGAAGTGCATTGACGTCATCGGAGCGCGCCATGACCTTGTTGGGCGTCTAAGTGCCCCTTCTCGTTTCCTCGCACTGTGACGTCAATGGCGAGCGGCCAAGCTATGCCACTGGTTCTCCCACAACATTCTGCCCTGTAGGCTGCCGCCATGCAGCCACAAATGTTAAGCGTTATAGCGAACCAGTTTCCGCGAATAAATTTTTCTTCTGCTCCCCCGGCACATCGCCCTGTTAATATATATATATATATATATATATATATATTGCACGCTGCCTCGGTATGGTCAAGGAACCGAAGCGCAATATAGCAGCGAATTTCACAGAAGGCCGACAGACCCTGTCCTCGTAATAGCAGCTGCCTTGAGACTAATCGTTACTTTTGCTTTGTTGCATAACACGCACAGGAGGGACGGAGGTGATGGCCTCAGTTAGTGTACTGGCTGCAAAAGAAAGAAAGAAATAAATAAAGAACAACAAGATGTTTCTACGGACGGAGTTGTTTCTGTTCGCACGATATTCAGAGGACGCGCGCGTGAACTGCTCAAGCGCGTTTGCGTACACAACTATTAGGAACAAACAAACATAGTAGGGCAGGCACAGGAAGAGGAAAGAAAGGGAGCGCCTTGTTGGCTACCCTACGTTGATGGGACCGGAACAGGGGAATATAAAGGTGAGAGAGAATTAGAGAGGAGGAATGAAAAGCGTGGTGAATGAACAGGTGGGCGTTGGGTGAATTGGGATGTTGGGTAATGGCGTGCGACTGGCGCCACGTAGTGATAGACGTTCACAACGGCAAGTCGCCCCCAAGAATCACAAAAGTGCATTCACTGCCTTTTCGGCCAATGTGCGATGGGGATGGTTACATACAGTGATTCTAGATGCGGTGTTCGAGCAGCGGCTGCATCGGTCGTCCATGATAGGCGAAGATGTTGAAAAGAACTGCAGCATCTGGGCTGTCTCCCGCCGCAGCGTGGCAGTATCTTATCTGCAGTGGCAAAATCTTGCCAAAGATGAGTGACAGCTGTCACTGATAGTGATAGTGGCCGTATAAAAACAGCAAAAATAAATAAATGAGAGCCATGATCACGACCATAGTCCAGGGCCTCGTTTGTTACATTGGCCAATGCTGATTCCACGAACCAGCAAGGAAATCGTAGATCTTGAGTCGTGTCAGCTTCAGTCTGCGCCACCTGTCATTGCGACCAAATAGTGAAGTATGACGTTCCCAGCGGCTGCACCATCCTGTTCGTGTTTTATTTTTCTCCTCTGAATTTCTAATTGCAAGCATAAGACGGAAGCAGCTGCACAGATAATGCTTCGCTGATAAATCTTTTCTCCATGCCACCTCTTCCAAGCAGGTGGCTTTGGTCCACGCGGCGAAAATAAGCCGCAGCTCGAGAAAAAAAGAAAGAAGGCAAGGGTCATACATTTACATTGTACTACGAACAATTTCAAGGGTTAGGGCGCGTGATATGCTACCGACAAGTACGTTATTCGTATACGCTGCTTGGAAGGCGGAAATACATCGATCAGGAATCAGGAGTCAACAGTTGTCTCCGCTGCGTGTTCACAGGCGTCGTTAACACCGGAAAGCCCAAAGAGCATCCCACATCAAGGAAAACGAGAAGAAATTGATCACCTTTATTTCTGGCCATGAAGGCGACATTCGTACAAAAATAAGACAATGAAGTGGTATTTCAGTTAAAACTTAATTGATGTAGTTTTTTATTAATCAGTATATTGTTTACTGATCTATCGCAACTGGAACTTCGCCCCAGCGTGTCGGAAACGCTACTGAGTGCCTTGTGTTAAGTTTCGCGCATTTAAATTAGCATTTTGAGGTATCAAGCTCGGCATATCAAATACGATACGTTTGACTTTGTGGGGTTAAAGTCGCCTTTCGATGCTTCAGTTAAAAAAAAAATTAGTGGTGCATCCATCCTGTATAAATGATTGACGATTTGAATGCTATTAGCAATCGGTCTGATGGTTAGTGCGTCATTGTTGATTGCGTTTTATATAATGAATATTATGAAAGGCGGCACATAACTAGTGGCAAATACCCGGTGACCCAAGTTGGTGTCAAACAGGTTCGTTGAAGAGCGGCAAATAGTCAGTGGCATACGCATTGCCAAAGTTGACGTCAAATAAGTTTCTTGAAGAGCCGCACATACCCAGCAGTGTCATATGTCCAGTGACCGAAGTTGGCTTCAGAGAGAGAGAGAGAGAGTGATAAATGACAAGCGAAAGGCAGGGAGGTTAACCGGAAGATAAATATCCAGTTTGTTACCCTGCACTGGGGAAGGGGTAAGGGAAGACAGGAAGGTAAAGAAAAATGCACACACATAGAAAGAGAGAGAGACTTTAAAAAAAAAGAAAGAAGGGAAGCACACACACAAAGAAACTCAAAGAGATGCTGTGAAGAGCACCGTGTACCCAGTGTTACGTACCCAATAGCCCAAGTTGTTTCCAACGGTTGGTTTTGAACCCAGTTGCCTTAGCACATCAGCCCCATGCTCTACCCATTTCACCAGGGACTTCTCAGTGATCCAAGCTGGCGGGAAAGAGGTTAAGCGCGGACGTAGATAGATACCGACTTATCGTAAACTGTGGGAAGTTACGAAAGAATGCCAATAGCATTAAAAACAAAACGCAACCCTCAGTCTTTACACTCGGCAAGTGTTATAAACCATGGAAGTGTACCATCACCTTTCGGCTTCCCTGCCGACTCTATACAACGAAGTAATGCGCTGCCGGCTCCTTCCTCGTGTGGTCCTTGTTAGTCTTTCTGGATTTCCGGCGTGCCCGTGTGATTCGTTCTAACCGCGATGAAAGGAACGCAAGAATGATGACGTGCGGTTTGTTTTGGCTACAGTGAGTAGACGCGTATAATTAAAGAGCGAAAATGAAAACAGGCGCGCTAGCGCTGCCTATATTATGTCTCATCTCAGTGTCTTGCTGCGTTGATTGTTCATCTGGTAAGCGCGCTGGCGCACTTCGAGGAAGGTGCCTCACGATGACGCACTTCGCCTGTGCGGCCCGTTACGTCAGACAGCGCCCGTCCGCTATTGACCTATCGCGACATGGACCTACGCTGTAGCCAATGCACCGAGAAAGGCTTGATGCATGTAGCGCGAGCCAAAAGAAGGGCGAACACGGGGAAGGGTATCCATGAGGAGGGACGCCAACGAGGATATATATAGAATGTGAAAGTGTGGCGACGGTCGGCGGTGATTGCGACCTCACTACAAGATCGACCGGAAACGCTATATTGCCAGAGAAAAAAACAAAAACCTAGGAGGCATAGGCACGGATTCTGGGCTGTCTGTACAATTTCGGGCACGTGTAATGGCTTTCGAAGAATTCGTTCGGGAGGGCAGTGCCCTGCACGTCGTGCGGTCGGCCCCCGGCCTTTCTCTCGAGAAAATTCCGAGTGTTCGGCGAAAGGGGTGTCGACGCCTCTCGGCCATGAGCTGCTGCGTGCGCCGCTTGTGAGCCTCTGTAGCGTGGCATCGGTAGCGCGACTCTACAAAGGCGAACGTCCGGGGAGCGAGGAACGCATTGTGTTTCGCCGCCTAAGCAGCCTAGCCCGTTCGCCACCCGAAACTAGGTGGTAGCGCGCTGTGCGGATTGCAGGCTTTCCCACCAACACCACATCAGGTGGTGACGCTTGCACTTGGCTCTTGGCATGCTGCCTCGTTGAGCACATGACGACAGCGCGACTGACACAGCGAGAAGAGAGCATTAATAATGCTAATAAACCAACTAATCCCCTCTTTTCGACGGGGAAGGTGATATTCTGCGCAGAAAGGACCTCGCCACAAGCTCGACCGGAAACGCTATATCGCCGGGGAAAAACCGGAAAGAAACTATCAAGGTGTATGCGTCGCACTTCGTCGCCACGATGACGTCTTTAGCGCCGCTGTGCGTTGGGCATGCCGGTAAACGTACTTGGAAAGCACTTTAACGCAAGAACGAAAGGGAGACGTGGACACCACGGTGCCCATGCTCTATGCCCATGTTAGCGCTCCGTGGCGTCTACTACATCTTCTTCTCGTCCTTTTCTGCTTACGCTAAAATGTTTTCCAAACGACGTCTTTGTTCACTTTCTTGCTTAAGCTGACTCGATTCATGAGCGGAATAAGGAGCGTATACTCGTGCGCGTGTGACGCACTTCCTCGATGGCCAGTGCCTTAGTTATACTGTTACAGCACACGTAGCGTGTCGATTACGGCGGCCATTGGGGATGGCAGCAGGATTGCCTTAATTAAACAAACGCCGTTTGCGTGTTTACTCTCTTCGCCGACGCGCTTGCTTATTCGAAGCACAGAAAATGAAAGAAAGAAAAAAAGAAAGAAATTGACGATAATGCTGCTCCTTTCGGTGTAAACGCAATTACGCTGCGACGACGAGGTTGCTTCTGTAGCGTTTGTTCCGACTGGCCTTTTGTTAACTGCAGCGTGCGGCCGCGGGCCTTTCCCACATTGTTCAAAGGGCCGCGTGCGTCACGTGCTCAACCTTGGCTGACGACGCTCCCGACGTGGGAGCGTTATCTCGTTAATCTGCGAACTGAGCGTTCTCATTGGCTTATTACGCACTCGTTCCCTCACCGCGGAAGCTCCCACGTGGTACGGTACGTTCGGTCTGATTAATTCGCACTTCGTGGTCACACGCCTGAGGGATTTATAAGTACGTGGCTTGTTTGAAATTACTAGTTACCACCCGGATGATGTGGCTACACGAGAGCGCCGCATGCGATCAGTGCGATGCGTTTTGCATTAAGATCCCGTCACTGGCGTACAGTCGTCATCAATATGAAAGGGAACAGCGAATGTTTCTAAACTATGACAACTCGTTAGGCATTGGTTCAAATCTACGAACTTGATACTTAACATTAAGTTTTCCTGATGAACTTTTTGTATCATTGAACACTTTTATGGAGGGAATGTGTGTGTGTGTGTGTGTGTGTGTGTAGCCCCTACGGGCGTTTGACAAAAAAAAACTAATAATAATAAAAAAACTGGTGTTGCCTTTCATACTGATGGCGACTGTACATTGTCTTTTCATCTACATTCCGTCCCTCTCATGAACAAAGAAGCAAACATAGCGCCCACATACAAATGCGGGCTTCGGTGACTACAGCTTCAGTGACTGCTGGCTTCTCCACATCGCATTCCAAACGCGTAATTTTTCGGCTTTTCTGGGAGTTTTCGCACGGAGAAAGCCACGTAGATTGTGAGTATAGTGAGACGGGGGCGAAATGCAAAGAACGTACCTTGCGTTATGTTCACGTTAAAGAACCTCAGGTGGGCAAAATTAGTCCGGATTTCCCCACTACGGCGTGCCTCATGATCAGATCGTAGCTTCTGGCACGTAAAACACCAGAGTTAAATTATTGTATAGGGTGATTGCAAGGGATCCGTTATCGCCCTCCTACGGCTTCTTTCCTCTCCGTTTTTCTACTTTCTGGTTTTGCTCTCAAGTCAATTAAAGGGATCCTCTTTGACACGTAAGCGTAAGCATGACCTCCAAGATTCGGACGACGAGGTGCGCGCCGCCCGATTTCGGAGGCTTTGTTGGAACCACAGAGTTTCATGCTCGATTTGAAACTCTCTGGTTGGAAATGAAACAGGTCGATGATGAAAGTGGCGAGCACGACGAACTTGCGCTGCGTATTGCGGTTATGGTACCGTCCCTCGGAGTCGCGGCATGGGTGTCAACCCCGGTAGCATAATTGCAGTGCTGTTAAACAATAATATTGCTGTTACTTCACCGCGTGGACATTTTGCGTCTGCCAATCAAGCAGCGCCTGTTGCCAGCGTATTTCCCCGCCACTTCATATCCAGCCTTGAGTTGAGTTGACCGCCCGATTCCCCCCCCCCCCCCCCCCCATCGTGTTTTCGAAAGCCTAAAAGAAAGTGACATCAATACTTACAGTTCTCTCTGTGGACTATATAAGCGCTCCCTTTAAAGGATTAGTTCGGCGATGCTTACAGATTCGATTGACCAACTCTTCTCAGTCGTACCGAATTCGGCGGACTTCGGCCGACCGTCAAGACTACAGTAAACTCTGAGTTGTAGGACCAT
This sequence comes from Dermacentor silvarum, assembly GCF_013339745.2. Taxonomy (NCBI): domain Eukaryota; kingdom Metazoa; phylum Arthropoda; class Arachnida; order Ixodida; family Ixodidae; genus Dermacentor; species Dermacentor silvarum. The sequence goes on from NC_051155.1 coordinate 52,864,754, forward strand.
CGGTTTACCGAATATTTCAGAATAACGAACTCCTAGAATATTCCCGGTGGTTTTCCTACGCTTTAGATGCAAAAAACTTTCAGTTGAACGAATTTCTGAATAGCGAATATTTCAGTTGAACGAACAACATCCAGCTTGTGACAGAGGTAACGAAGTGTTGCTGTCAACATCCAGCTGGTGATAGAGGTCTGTCACCAGCTGGATGTTGACAGCATGCAACACTTCGTTTGAAGACTATGTGCAGTGTGACAGTGAGCTCGTTACCTGTGCTGGACTATCACATCTGGAAATTGTTTCCAGTTTTCGCCCCGAAGAAGAAGATTGCGACGCGGCAGATGCAATGGCAGAGACAGATTCAAATCCTGCAACTCTAGCCGAGGCTGTAGGGTGCCTTAGAAAGTTGCGAGGCTTCCTGTCTCAGCAACAAGCTGTGCCAGAGGAAGTGGACAAAAACATTCTCTCTGGACAGCTTTGTTACTTCTTGCGCCTTAAGAGGAGCACCAGTTCAAATGAAAATGCGATTTTTTTTTTCAAAATGAGATAGGCAGCAACGTAACTGCTACGCTCCATAAACCATAACTCCATAAATTGCGTTTCACACTTTTGACTTGATGTCTGCTGTGCCCTATGCTGTTCTATATTCTAGTGAATCAGTGGCGTACCAACTATTTCTCGAGGGGGGGGGGGGGGGGGCAAACCGCAAACTACCTGCTCCTCTCTCTCTCTCTCTCTCTCTCATATACGTTGTTACAGCTTCCCGGCCATGCACCAAGCGAAAAGGGGTGAAGCCGGTAGTTTCTTGAACGGCAGTGTTATACGCAAACGTAACATATGGGAGAACGTCGTCCCAGTTCTTGTGGTCGACGTCAACATACATGGAAATCATATCAGCGATCGTTTTGTTTAGCCTTTCTGTAAGCCCATTCGTCTGGGGATGGTAAGCAGTGGCTTTGCGGTGAACTGAACCACTGAGATGCATGATATCTTCTGTGAGCTGCGCAGTAAATGCTGTGCCCCGGTCGGTTATAACCACTGTCGGAGCACCGTGGCGGAGTACGATGCCATGTACAAAGAAGGTCGCAATATCATTAGCAGTGCCTCGTGGGAGAGCTCTGGTTTCAATGTAACGTGTAAGGTAGTCTGTGGCTACAGCAATCCAACGGTTACCAGCCCTCGACGTGGGGAATGGTCCAAGCAAATCTATGCCGACTTGCTGAAAAGGGATCCGTGGAGGATCAACGGGATGGAGAAGTCCAGCGGGACGCAGGGGTGGTGTTTTGCGTCTCTGGCAGTCGCGGCATGTCTTCACATATTGCTTGACATCACGGCGAAGGTTAGGCCAGAAGTACTTTTGGCGTATGCGTGAGAACGTCCGTGCGAATCCCAAGTGGCCCGAAGATGGCTCGTCATGAGAGGCCCGCAGGATGTCGTCACGTAGTGCAGACGGCACTACAAGGAGGCAGGCGGTTGCGGTTGAGTGAAAACCCAATTTGTAGAGGACGCCATCGCGGAGAAAATACGAAGATAACGTTCGGACGAACATACGAGGCGGCTCTGGTAGACGGTTCTCAAGGTAGTCGATGAGAGGCCGGAGTTCTGAATCATCGCGCTGTTGCTTGCTGATGTCTGACACTGTGACAATGGAAAGAAATGCGTCCTCTTCATCAACATCGAATGGCGACGGTTGAAGAGGAGCACGCGAGAGGCAGTCGGCGTCGGTGTGTTTACGCCCGGACTTGAACACGATCGTCATGTCGTATTCTTGCAAGCGAAGACTCCAGCGTGCGAGACGGCCAGAGGGATCCTTCAGATTGGCGAGCCAGCACAATGAATGGTGATCTGTCACAACTCGAAACGATCGGCCGTACAAATATGGGCGGAACTTAGCAATTGCCCACACAACAGCCAAGCATTCCTTCTCCGTAGTCGAATAGTTCCTTTCAGCTGGAGACAAAGTGCGGCTTGCGTACGCAATGACGCGCTCGGCTCCATCCTGCCACTGTACGAGGACGGCACCAAGGCCAACGTTGCTGGCATCCGTGTGCAACTCGGTGTCACTGTCTTCGTCAAAGTGTCCTAGAACGGGAGGTGTTTGCAGACGTTTCTGTAGTTCACAGAAGGCCTCTTGTTGGTCCTGCTCCCAGACAAACGGAACATTATCCTTTGTTAGCCGCTGCAAAGGTTCGGCTATCCTTGAAAAGTTAGCCACGAAGCGTCTATAATATGCGCAAAGCCCTAGAAAACGGCGGAGTTCGTGTTTGTTCGCAGGTGTAGGAAACGAAGCGACAGCAATGGTTTTGTCGGGGTCTGGTCGAATGCCTGCGTAGCTGACAACATGGCCTAAAAATTTGAGTTCGTCATACCCGAAATGGCATTTTTCAGGCTTTAAGGACAGGCCAGCAGCACGAATTGCGTCAAGAACTGCTTGTAAGCGCTGTAGGTGCTGCTCAAAAGTGTCAGAAAACACAACGATATCATCTAAATAGACAAGGCATGACTGCCACTTGAGACCGGATAGTACTGTGTCCATCATGCGCTGAAAGGTAGCAGGCGCAGAGCACAATCCGAAAGGAAGGACCTTGAATTCGTAGAGTCCATCAGGCGTAATAAAGGCGGTTTTCTCACGGTCACGGTCATCAACCTCTATTTGCCAGTAGCCGCTGCGTAGGTCCATCGATGAGAAGTATCGGGCATGTCGAAGGCGGTCCAAAGAATCGTCGATGCGGGGAAGGGGATAAACGTCTTTCTTCGTAACGTTGTTAAGCTTGCGATAGTCAACACAAAAACGCATTGTACCGTCTTTCTTTTTCACCAGAACTACAGGTGACGCCCATGGACTGGGGGAGGGCTGTATGATGTCGTCGGTAAGCATTTGTTGGACTTGATTGCGGATGGCGTCTTGCTCTTTACGAGAAACACGGTAGGCACGTTGGCGCACGGGTCTTTCATCGGGATTTGTAATAATTCGGTGTTTCGCAATAGGCGTTTGGTTGACCTTCGATGTTGAAGCGAAACAGTCCGCAAAAGACTGTAAAAGGCTCCGAATGCTAGCCTGTTGTCCACCTGATAATTTTGAATTCACATCAATCTTGCTGTTGGCCGGTACGTCACAGGTAGCATCTGCACCATTCTGTCCTACAGTTAAACAAGCAGGATTGTCACTGACTGGCTCCAAATAGGCGATGGCAGTTCGTGGGGCGAAGTGCTGGTATTCACGACTGAAATTAGTCACTAAAATCTGAGCAGTCCGTGACGACAGCTGCAAGATGCCGCGAGCTACGCAAACCTGTCGAGCCAACAAGACTGACAGATTGCCTTCAGCGATTCCGAGATGGGGAGGATCGTCGTCTGTTTCCACAGTGATCAACGTAGTACTCCGTGGTGGCAAAGTAGCGCAGTCACCAGAAACGCGTAACACCGTGGACTGTAGGTGATAGTCGTCCGAATGAGTTGCATGTTCGCTGGAAAAAGTGACAAGCAACTCGCGAAGGTTTATGATTGCCCCGTACTCTAGAAGAAAGTCCATACCGAGAATGATCTGCCTAGAGCACTCTGCCAGTATAATAAATGAAGCGACAAACGTGGCCTCACGAATGCGTACCCTCGCAGTGCATTTGCCGGTCGGTGTGAGAACATGACCGCCGGCTGTACGGAGGTTAGGTCCGGGCCACGGTGTCGTCACCTTGCGAAGTGCAGTAGCCAGTTGTCCGCTTAGAACAGAATAATCGGCACCAGTATCGACAAGAGCGGTTACCGGGTGGTTATCTACAGAAACGAGTATGTCGGCTGAAACAGGTTTACGGTTTTCGAATGAAGGTGCCGAAGGTACACAGTCATCGTTGTCGTCATCGTTATCGTCGTCGGTGACGTCGCCGTCGGTGACGTCGCCGTCGGGGTGTCGCAGCGGAGGATCTTTCGAAGTGCGTTGTACAGCGGCCCCACCCCCCGAGGTCGCTGTTCTTAGTTTCCCCGACTTGGGCTCGTGGGCCGGTTGCCCACAGAAGCGGAGAACGTAGTGTAGCGACTAGGTGACGCCGATCGTCGAGGAGGTGGTGATCGTGACTGGCGCCTCTGTGGAGACGGAGATCGGCTCGTTGGCAGGGACTGTTCAAACGGTGGGAACTGCGCGTACGGCGACGAATCTCGACTGGCCAGATATTGCTGGATTTCTCTCGGGCGCTCTCTCTCACGTGGGCGACGAGCGCCGGGGTGATATCCCTGGAGTCCTATTCGTCGGTAGTAGCAGGCACGGTACAAGTGGCCCGCTTCGCCACAGTGGAAACAGAGTGGCTGATAGTCAGGTGTGCGCCACACGTCTGACTTTCGCGTATTGATTCGGGGGCTTGTGGACTCGTACATAGTTGTATGCGAAGTTTGACCCTGGAAATGGCGCAGCGGTTCTTCAGAAGAAGGCAGGTTATGGTGGTTCACGGGCTGCGCAGGTAGCCTCACTGCTTGCGCATAAGTCAGTACAGGGGCGGCTTCAGGTCGGGTTTGCACGAATGGCTGTGCCGCCTGGCGGACTTCTTCGCGGACGATATCTGTGAGGGCCGTTGCGGTCGGCTGAAAACGCACTCCCTGTAGTCGATCAAGCTCCTCCCGCACGACACTACGCACAAGCTCTCGAAGCGCATCGGTGTCACAGGGCAACGAGAGAGATGGAGATGCTGATCCCAGGGTGATTTGGCGATCGTAGACCGAGGAGCGTTGCTGAAGGGCTCGCTCCATTGTAGTCGCCTCACTGACAAACTCAGCTACTGTAGCTGGAGGCCTTCGCATTAGTCCTGCAAACAGCTGCTCTTTCACTGCTCGCATCAGCAGGCGGACCTTCTTCGCTTCTGTCATGCCAGGGTCAGCACGCTTGAAAAGCCGCGACATGTCCTCTACGAACATGGCTACGCTTTCATTAGGCTTTTGAACCCTGCTCTGGAGAGCTTGCTCTGCTCGCTCTTTTCTTGCGGGACTGCTGTACGTATCGCGTATCTGCCGTTGAAATTCTTGCCAGGTGGTGATGGATGGCTCGTGGTTAGCGAACCATGTTCGGGCAGAGTCCTCTAGGGCGAAGTACACGCGCCTTAGCTTCTTCCGTTCATCCCAATCATTAACCTCGGCCACACGATCGAAGTCATCGAGCCAATCTTCCACGTCCTCAAAAGGCTCACCATGGAAAGGCCGCGGCCATTGGGGCGTGTGGAGAACTAGCGACGCAGGAGGCTGTCCCGTACCGTATGTCTCCTGTGTCTGGGTTGCGGTTGTGGTCGACATCCTCGGCAGATCTTGAAGGCCGTATTCCGGAGGTAGTCTTTGAAGCCGTCGGCTTTTGCGTAGGTGGTCCGCTTGCAGATCCTGGGGGTCAGAGTACATAGACGCGTACCCCGCACCTCCACCAGTTTGTCACAGACAAAACAACAAAAGACTTCCGTCGACGCTATAGATGTTTTATAGAACAACTCTGGCACCTTCGTCGTTCTCTTCTTCGATGATCAATCCGACGTGCGTAGCATGGAATTGCACCGAGTGGCTTTCAGTCGTGTCAAGGTCGTGGCAATATATATATATATATATATATATATATATATATATATATATATATATTATAATTGCGAATCACTGTTATATTATCTCATAGAGCCCGGAAAACGCGTCTGTTAGTTATTTTTATATGGCCTATTTATCAATCACACATGGTGAACCATGAGGGCCCGAGAAATTATTTTAATTTACATTTATTTCTTCGAACTATACAAAATTTCAAGATGATGCAGGTACTAAGGCAATGAGCGCCCCACAGAGGTCCCTGATCCCACACTGTAGCAGCAGTACGGTGCGCAATAATAAAAAACACATTTGCTACAAACGATTTTAATAATTAGACAAAGATTTCTACTGGGTGTTGAAGTCTACAGCACGAATGTATCGCTAATTAACGTAATAGTATTGTTGATGTAATACGCAACAAAACACAATACACAAATTACTTGCAATATTCACAAGAAAAAAAAGACAGCAGATGTGTGCGACCTTGGAGAATTACTACCCCATTTCCAGCGAAGCTGTTTCTTTCGAGCAGTTGCAATAAAAGTTTCAGTTTCCTGTAATTATATTGCATGCATGAAAACGTTGCCCGTATATGAGTGTTCTGTTTGAAATCATGCCCACGTGTAATGTTTTGGAGCTCTTTGTGTTGGGATAAATTTTTAAAAAGCCAGTAATTCATCAACACTCTTGTTACTTCGCCAGAACATTTACCATAGTGTGCCAGGGTAGCGGTCTCAATTTTGCCCCGCTCGTTAGACACGCTCATAACGCTTTAGAGCACTTGCATAGGAAATTTATTGATTACCTATCTATTTTAAGCTTTACCTACACATCACCCATTACCTGGTCCTTACAGTTACCAAACATAAAGAAGGTGCCTTTTTTAGTTCAGTGAGAACACCAGGCGAGCCTAATATATCACGCAAGAAAAAGAAAAGAGCTCAAGAATTATTCGTAACGCTTCTGAATAAGCCACTAACGTTAGAACTTCCCGACACATTGTATTTAAAATGCTGCTTATTCCTTCAAAGTATAAAATTTCTGAAACGCAGAGTTCTCTTGGGGCATTGGGAAACCTGGGTAAAGATTTGCCGTGGTTCAACGCGGTTAAACCAAGTTAAACCACACTGCTCAGCGCGGTCAGCAACTACCGCATCTGCAATTGCACCACAATACAACACACAGACGCTGCTCGGCGCGGCAGCAGCAGCGAGCGAAGTGACCTTCATGCTGCGTCTCGCTTCAACGCGAACTTAAGCGTCGAAAGCACAGCGCACACCAGCACTCGGCGCACTTTGTCCACATCGCTTTCAAAACATGGGCGCGGCGTACGCACCCGCCGCCGGTAGTTCAATCTCACCTTTGCTGAGCTTGAAGGTCAGATTTGCAAAACCAGACGTTTTCTGGGTTTGTACCTGGAATAGTAGAGCTCTCGCTCCGATAACAGTAGTGTGATATTTTCAAATGCTTGCTTGCGATGTTTCAAAACTCTTGTTTGATCAATACGCATTTACCATCGTACATAAACTTGGCGTATTGTTCCCCTTATGTTCGCAAAATTAGACCTCAGTTGTAATGATGCCAGTGCAGCAGTATAAGTTTAACACCGCTCGTAAAACACTAATAATGCTATAGACCACTTGCATACGTAATTTACTGGAAAAGGCGCATTTAACCTACTCATTTAAAACATCCCCTACATATTACCCATACCATGCCCCTAGCTTTCCCCAGATATAAACAAGATGCCTTGTTTAGTTCACCGAGGACACCGGAGAAACAAATTACGAATCCCACATGATGCACAAGAAGCACATGGAAAAATAAGGGCTCAGTAATTATCTGCAGAAATTCCATTTAAAGCAGGAACGTGAATGCTTATATAGCAACGCATGTCACTCAAAATTCTACATATTCTGACAAAATTTCTAGTTCTTATAACGTGCAGTCGGTTTATGAGTCTGGAAAACATTTACATTTGTGGCAGTATGGCACCCTGGAATGCTTGAATGAGTAACTTTCTACAAACTCTGTAATGAACCTACACAGACCAAACATTTATCGTTCTTCACTCAGAACATTGCTTCATACTTCGAAGAAATATAAGCAACGTTCCTCGCATAGTTTGCCGAGGGTACCGAGAAAAAACACCTAAATTCCGCGTATAACGCATAAAAATTGCGAGATGGTTAAGAAAACGAGCACTCGCCAACCAAAAAACAAAAATAAAACGAGAATGTTTTTGGCGTTTTTGCACCCAATACGGGAGCCTTGTTCACAATGAACGAGGTAACATGACGGTCTTTATTATGTATGCATGCCGAATGACGTAATGCGTTTGCGTATAGCTCAGGAAGCGTCCCCGTGTCCGGTCAATCGTGTGTGCCGTAGATTATATGCAAAATGATTCAAGGAACAAGCGGCATAATAATTTCTTCTCCTTTTCGATGACGAAAGTCGATTTCCAATCAATACCGTGTCCTGTTTTTTCGTGATGCTCTGGCAGTGCGTTTGACACAGTGTGCCACTTGGTTATATGATTGCGGCGCTGTTGTAGTCTTCCTTTTAAGTTCCCAGTTTCGTTTATTTCGCATTCCGCTTTTATACTCCACTGCTGTCGCACGAAAACTTGAGCTGAAGACTTCCTCGACAATAGCTATCCCGACCAGCCTATAACGACGGAAAAAAGGCGTGCTGCTAACCCTCCTGCCAGAGCTAGGACAAAAAGGAAGCGTGCTTCACTTCCTTAGGCACGAAGGGTGAGCGAGTGATTTCAAGGATTTTCAAAGGTTACGAAGTGCGAATCTGCCACATCTCTACAAGCAAATAACGTAGGAACTCGTCAGAGTCAAAGGCCATATCAAAAAAGAAATTACCCTGGCATCGTTCTACAAAAATTCGTGCCAAGAGTGCCAGGCGTGCTATTACAAAGGGTACACGGTGTCAAGCGCACTGGCGGAGCATTACGAAAAAATACAGTATTGATTGGCAATCGGCTTCCGTCACCGAAAAGAAGAAATTAAATTTTGCTTCAGCTGTGTTTTGTTGGAAAGTGTCAGCTTTCAAAAGTGGAGGGGGGGGGGGGGGGAATGGCATACTTTGCCCCCCCGGTAGATACGCCTATGTTAAGTGAATATTCAGTTTAGTGAACTTTCAGTTAAATGAACTATTTCCTTGGGTGCCTTGAAGTTCACTCAAGCGAGAGTTCACTGTAAAATGCCTCCCTGCAGGCAGCGGCAATCGGGCGCGTTTTTTCCCAAACGATCGGAAACGACGGAAGTTCATTATTATTTTTTTTTTTTCGCAACCCATGCCTGCAGTTGATTGCGCCGTTGCAGAGACGCGTGTCGTCGCTCGACGCACGCGTCTAATAATATAAGCGGGCTGACGAGCAATACGACTGCCGCGCAAATAAACAAGCGCCAGCAGTCCCCGTGCCCGCGGGCCGTGCTGAAACTCGCGCAACGCTCGATCGCCTCCTCGGTCCGCGGCGTCCTGCTTCAAGGACACAGAGGACACGCTTCGCCGTCTAGAGCTCGCGCGCAGTTCATTACTATGGCAGCCTCTCATCGTTACCCTCTCTCACTAGAGTTGTCTCTCGTATGCGTGTCCAATGCCCTTTCCTGGAACGCTGACATTGCGAATCCTGATTTACAAATCCGACCGCTCCGCGGCGCTGCGCTCTGCACTTCCCTAAATACAGTACCGGCAAGGGATCAGCCGCCTGCCTCGCGCAACTCTTTGAATGACTGTTATACCGTGCGCCGAGTTTGTTTTGCGTATATATAGATGCATGCACGCGTGCTTCATAATCGTCTCACGGATGACTTGTCTCGTTTCGAGCAACGAGAAAGATCTTCGCCCACCGCGCGGACATTTTGCGTCTGCCATTCAAGCAGCGCCTCTTGCCAGCGTCTTTCCCCGTGTAGAGGTTAATGATTCTTTTTAAGTGCGAAGCACTTTAGGAGCCCGGGCTGTCGGCGTCTAATGTGATGGCATGTCGTCGTGGTCACGCGCAAAAACAAGATCTGTCGAAAACTCGCGTCTCCCTCACTTTGTATACACGAAAATTGGCATGGAAGGGTACAAATGTATGACTAAAATGACTAATAGGTCATGACGTCAATAACATCACAGGCTCGTCAGTTACTTCACGATTAACGACAATAGAATCATGTGTGGGGCATATACCCGCATTGCATATGCGGGTATGAGCTTGGGATATACGGGAATAGGCAGAAACTCGTGAAAATCGCTTCCGAACATAGAGCTAATATAACCAACTCTAGAGGAAAAGCTCCCCACAGCGCCTATGTATTGAAATCGGTAACAGCAAGAGCGCTGCCATGTTGCTACCTGTGCAGGCGCGCATGCGCAGACGCAAGATGCGATTCAGACGAGGCGCGCAACCAACGGGATTCCGAGCCTCCGTCAGTATGGTAGCGCCATCTAGCTAAGGCGCCAGCAAACCCAGCCCTTAGTACACCGTAAATTTTGCATCAAAGCTTTCTAAATAGCCATCAGATCGTTCTGAAAAATATACCGCATGAACTTCAAAAGTTGTCCGTGCCTACGTGCTACGTGTAAGTGCTTCCTTTTGCATAATATTCTGAATATTTTAGTGCTACAAAAATGAGTCGTAGCAACATGGCGGCGCCTATGCGGTCTCCGCTTTTTTTCGCCCAGCTTTTCCTCAAGAGTCAGTATACTAACTCTATGCTTTCGAAACGCCAGTCTGGTACCAGCACAGTGCAAGAGAGGGCGCTACCACCCCACAAGCGCTCGATTCCTGCTCTCTTGTGCAAGAATAGCACAAGAATAGCATAAGGAAAACACCGGCGCATTACTGCTTCACACTTCCCCAGGTTTCACCTTAGTGGAGCTGCATTAGCGCTGGATTTCAACTACACAAGCGCAGAATTTGAGCAGGATTGGAGCTACAGTAAGCGCAGGGTTTGAGCAGGGTTTGAACACGAGCGCAGGATTTTTTTTTTTTTTTTCTGCGGACTCTACGGAATCGCTACTGGAGTATCCCCGCATAGAAGGGAACACGATTGAAGTATATACGACTTAATCAGTCCATTTCGCAATGCCGTGGGAACGAAAGGTCTAATCATACACGTTTCTTTCCTCCCACAGCGGTGAAAGATGAAATAATCCGCGGACTAAAGTGCTTGAAAAAGTTCCAAGGATAAGGTCGAGCAATACGAATGGCGGTGTCCTGTAACCACTGCGCCTCTTAGGTTGAAAAGCGCTATTATGCCCGCTTGATTGCACTAACCGACTCCACATATGTGAATGCAAGTCTTTTCAGTGTAAAAGGGTGCTTATTTTAGCTGGTTGCTGTCCACTTGAGCGCAGGGACGGGACCGCAAAGGAAGCTCATGTGACCGTGTCGGAGTTGTTTCAAGCTGATTCAAGCTCTTAAGCCAGGGGGGTGTTAACCGGGAGGCAATGGTGCTATACGTACGTTACCAGGTCGCTCGCTTGGGCATACCTTCGAGAGTGCTTTGTGCTAGATGAATTTTTCTGCCGTAATATTTCTCTGAATAGCGAGGATCAATTCCTATCGCGTCGCAGCGTTGTGAGGTATATATCGACGAACCGAAAGTCGTTGAAACTGCTTACGGGCAGTCGCTTATAGGGATATCATCTGTAGGCTTTCTGAAGATCGTTGGAACAAAAATTTTAAGGTGCACCTAATGCACGGTAAACGGGCGCTTTTCCATTTCGCCCCCATTGAAATGCGGCCGCCGCGGCCGGGATTCGATCCCCCGCCCTCGGGCTTAGTAGCGTAACGCGACGCCAAAGCCATTACGCCACCACGGCGGGTGCATGGTGTTAGTCGTCATTAACAATTAATACGGCGTTTAATCTGATCACCGTTTTCCTTCTTCCTGCGAACCATTTGTCTTGCTTCGGCTTGTGCACACGCACGTAGACGCAGAAGGAGACAGGCACAGACGCATCCACGTCACGTGTCTGCCTCCACTCTCTGAAGACGGGCAGTAGCGCAGGAGTGCAAGCCGAACCGAGCTCGAGGCATTCTCCGTGCTTCTCGGGTACAGTCCGGGCTAGCATTACCGAGGGTCCTTCATTCTGGAAACGGTCAATTTCCGCCATATACTGGCAACTTCTGCAATTGCCGAATTTTGAGCCAATCGGAGCAGACAAGATGGCCGAATTGTACAATACGGTGGAGTTTGGCAGACAGAACCCCGAGGCTGTCGGCTGGCCAGCATCTCCTTGACCTGTTCCCTTGCGGTCCCATCGATCAACGCCGCACGCGTTTCCACGTCATCCTGCCGAACTTCACGTCCTGTTAAATCGGCTTGAGAGAACCGCGCCCTCAACCGGCACCGTCGGGGCCCTTTGTAATCAGACCGTCGATACCGCCGAGCCTGCACGACGACGCCTGCAGGAAGCAATGCAAGCACGCGGGCGCGTGCGGCGTCACACAAGCGGATGGCGGTCACGTGGGCTCGTGGCTGGTGCGAAAGCGAGACGGCGACGGGCGAAAGTGGTCGGTCGGTCGACTCGGCCCGGGCACGGCGGCGGCAGGCATGCATTGCGGAAGCGACCGCGCCGGGGCCTCCCCGCCGCCCCGAACTGGGACAGCTGCGGCAACGGCCACCTCGTTGCTGAACGACGCGTAGCACACGCGCGGGCCACTCACTAGTCGCCGTTCCCCTTTCCTCCACCCAACCCGCTCTCTAGTATTATACCTTCTTCTTCTTCCACCTCCGTTCGGCGCTGGTTCCTTCTTTTATTGCTATCGTTTTTTCTGAGGCTCAGCTGCTGGCTTGCTCGATGGCTTTCCTGCTGGGGTCTGCCGGAGGCGGCGGGCGGTCGTCGAGGCAGCGTCACCGATCTCACTCTTCGTTCTGCTGCCGGTGTTGCCGAGCGTCGGTGTCCCCGCTGTGCCCGGCGGTCTCTGTCGCCGCGGCACGCTCATACGTACGCGAGCTCGTGTGACTGCGACCGCCCTCGACAAGGCCTGCTGGCCATCTTTTTTCTCTGTGCGTAACTTGACAGTGCTACGCTCTCGCGTTTTGCTTATTGCATTTCTCGTTGTCTCCAATCGGAAAAGGATCTGCAACGCCGCGCGTAGTTCCCATGAGACGCGTCACTTTCAAAGTATACGCCGTATGGTACCTGGCTACAGGCGGTACAGGTGTACCTAGCTTCCGGAACCCGCATTTTCGGACGCCAGTGCTTCCAAAGGAACTCCTCTCAGAAGGCTATATATCTCTGCTGGCGACGTTCTTGAGGGCTGTATATACGGGCCTATACGGACAAAATGTGAGAACACTGCCTGCTGCCGCTGGATTGTGAGCGCTGTTTACTTCATTTGGTCTCATTTCTCTTCGTATCACCTTACTCCCTCCTCCTCGTGCAGGGTAGCCAACCAGAACTGCCTCTAGTTAACCTCCCTGCCTTTCTGTACATCCCGTGACTGTCGGTCGATCCTTCTTCTGTTCTTTCTTTCTTTGTTTGTTTCTTTCTTTCCTAATTCTTTCTTTCTATTTGTTAATTTTTTTCTTATTTCTATAACCCTTTTGCCTTCCCCCTGCGTAGGGCAGCCAACTGGACTCTTGACTGGTTAACATCCCTGCCTTCTTTGTCTCTCTCACTCTTCCTGGCTGTCTCTTTGTCCTTATGAACAGCAACGGATGGCTATGTCTGTTCTTTACACAAGTCTGTAACTGATATAGCCTGGACGACAGCAGCAGCGGGAGCAGTGGCGACCACCACGATCACCACAACGACAACCCCAGCAAAAAGAAACCATAAGATCAACAAGCATGTACTGCAATGGTACAATATACTTGTAGTGCGCTGGTGGGACTGATTCACGGGTATTAAGGTCCCAAAACGGCACCGCGTATAGTGGGGAGCACCGGCCTGGCACATTTCTGATCGCTCGAGGGTTATTTAACGTGCACCTGAATCTGAGTACATGAACTTTGTTTTGCGTTCCGCCCCCGTCGAAATGCGGCAGCAGCAGCCGGGAGGAGTCGAACCAGCGACATTTTGCTCAGCAGCAGAGTGCCATAGCCGCCTATTTAGCCACCGCGACGGGTGGTAGTGGTCTGTGAAGCTTGCATGCTTGGAAGCAGTGCAATCAGTTAGGTGGATACTTAGATGTCGTGCTTCGGGATGCTGACGCATGCATTTGAATAACGAAACTATAGAGGTGAGAGAGAGAACAAACGTTTCATATTCTGAATCAGTGAGAAAGAGTTCTTATTCTTTCTTCACCCAAGGTGGGTGGTCACCTAAGTCCAGGTAACCATTGGCCTGTGCTGCTTCGCTGGCCTGGTTCACCAACTTGCGCTGGTCCTCCAAGTGCGGGGCCGCGAGCATGGCCTCCCACGATGCGTGGCGGTCTTCTTCTGTGCCCTTCAGGCCCGTAGCCAGAGGGGAAGGGGGGGGGGGGGGGGGGCTAGCCACCCCCCCTCCTCCGAAATTTTGATCTTTCCGTCGAAAATAATTACTGAAAAATAGGTGCTTTCCTCAAATAGTCAAGGCGTTCATCAAGTAGGCCCCACCCGAAAAAAAAAATTCCTGGCTACGGGCCTGGTGCTCTTGTCTTCGGTTCTTCTTGACTGACCTTCTTGGTTGGTGGGTTCTGCAAGGTTAGGACACCCCATCAGCATGTGACGAAGGGTGTATGAGAACCGGGTTGGGTGCATTCTATGCGTTCTAATGCCGGGTACATAGTTTGTTTGGAGACGCCGCAGAGCAACTGTCTCTTCTTTGGTGAGATTGGAAGAAAAAAAGAGTTGCGTTGCGCTGGTGTGGTCGCGGGACAGGTATCGGTTGCATTCTGATGGGGACGCAACGAAAAAAAAAAAAAAGGAAATGCGCGAATCGCGCAGTAGGTGCGCTTTAAAGAACCCTGCTGTTCAAAATTAAGCCGGAGTGTCCCTCTACGGCGTGCTTCATAATCAGATCGCTGCTTTTGGCAGTGATACACCAGAATTTATTGTAGTTATGAAAAAAATAGACTTTGAGAAGGCGCAGCAGTGCAACGTGACGCAAGTAAGGGACAACGAACGCGACACTAATATATATATATATATATATATATATATATATATATAGTATATGGGGGGGGAATACACATACCAGAAAGGAAACAAATGCACTTACCGGTCCAAAGGTAATTTTACTGACACACATGAGACAAGCACCATGATAAACAAAGCAGACGCCATGAAACACGACTTACCCGCTCGCTAAGGAGTTTCACTCTACCATTCCTTAGTTTCTTTTCAAGGTCTTAGTCGTCGGTTAAAATTAAAACAAGATCCATGAAAGTTGCAGAAGGCGCCTCTGTAAGTTGGCTACAACGACAAAGAAGACGACATGCAACGCAACCTTGACGCCGTGCTGTGTATGCTCCTATCATATCCTCATTTTTTCTTCTCTCTCTTTTCTTTTTTTTTTTATGGATTTGTGACACACGACCCGCTACCTATATAGCACTCACGCGTGCGATTTCGCTCAGAACTCGTTGGAATGGAATAAAACGAACCGTCCTTTTTCCTCGACATATAGCCTTCGTCTGATGGACTTCGAGTTGACCGCATGGGCAGGTTCGCGATACAGGCGAATCCAATGATGCTGTAATTTGTGGCAACCTCCCTTAGTGACATAGTGCTTCGGTAACACCGAGGCCGGCGCCAAGGACGATATGGAGAGAAAAGCCTAATGTTTATTGCATGGTATGCTTAGCCTCGCGCACTGCTGGGTCGACCGTCTTTGCTTACGTACATGGTCACCTGTCGACGTCTTTCCGTAAATCGGTGTATATGTGATGTAAGTGATTCGCACAATAGGAAAAAAAAACGGTAAAATAAAGAAAACTCTGCAGCTATATACTGAGCATCGTCCGTGAGAGTCTGCGTGACACGTTAGCCATTTTCTTCGCTGCCTGCTTGAGGGCTGTCATATTGCTTTGGTGATTCGCCTGCCGTAAGTGTGTGGGGAGGTTTTGTTGCACAGCTGTATACCGTTGTGAAGGTGGTGGTCAGCGCGCAGATTAAAGCGGCTGTGCTGCCGATGCCTGTGCTTCTATTTCGAAGCCGAAAATGCGGCCTCACAACTTGATAAACTTGAGCGCCTATACGCTGCTTGTATTAAGCCCTGCAAGGCGAGCGACTTCAGCACTCGTGAGCGGTGGCCCTGCCACGTTGACCCGGCTGTAAAGCGTAACTCATACGAGGCCTTGCTGCGCGCTCTTACGCATTTAAAATAGAAATGCTCATAAGCGTTCGCCCTTCGCGAATGTCTTTTGCAAGTCTAACTCTTTGCAGAACCCAGTCTTGCTATTCTATACAGAGAAGACACCGACGAGGTAAAGTGTAGAGAGAGTGAGAGAGAGCAAAGAAGGCAAGGTGGTAAACTATATGTACGTCAGGTTTGCTAACCTGTATCAGGGGAAAAAATGACATGAAGAAGAAAACAGCAGTAAGATGGGCAAAGAATGAGCGCTGATTGCACGCACGCGTGAGCAAATGTGAAAGTGCACACCCAGTCTATGCACGATATTATTTTCGGCGAACGGGCGCCGCGATCTGGTGGTGTTACGCGAACATTGCTCAGTCTTGTGCGCGTTCACGTGACTACCGCGGTCATGATACGCCAAACGCATATGCGTACAACCATTTTCATACGTACGAATCGACTGTAGTAGCGTGTTAGAAATAAACCAATATGAAAAGCCCGAATTGGCAGAACTCAAAGCCTTCCGTAATGTTGTCTACAAGCAGCTTTTCTATAATTAATTATTTAATAAATAAATAATTCATTCATTCATTAATTATGCTTACGTACCAAAGCCAAGATCTAATTATGACGCACGCAGGGTAGTAGGAGACTACAGGTTAATCTTGACCACCTGGGGTGCTTTAACGTAGCCCACAACGGTAACTATAATGTGTAACTACATAAAGAACTGTGACTGACGATGAGTGTGATGAGATATGTACTCTATCTCTCTCTCCTCCCCACCTTTCATTCCCCCTCATCCCGCTCCTATGTGTAGGGTAGCAAACCGGTTGTGCTGAACTGGTTAACCTCCCTGTCTTTCCTTCTCTACTCTTTCCTTCCTTACATAAAGAAAAAGGTAAACTGCATTAGACGCACGGCAGAACAACAGCTGCGGCTGGCCGCGAGGATTCTCACACTTTTATACACTGCGCAGCAAAATACACATGCACAAACCCGAGGCAGGTATAGACATCGGGCTTACTGCGCGTTCAATCCAGGCACGCCGTTACATCATATTTACTTCGATTTCCGAACCGCGGTCACGCTCGACGATCATCGCACGCAAGCGCAGCCAACGTGACTTGAGACCGGTATCAATTTTCTCTGTCGTATAAGATGCGTAGATGTCCTGGTCACCGGAGGACGCGTCGCGGCCATGTTGCTGTCGCTTTATGTGGCGCTTAGCGAAGCGCCGTCTTATAGGGCGTCGAGTATTTCGGGCATCCCTAAACGCACAAAGGTGGCGCGCAAAGGGTATAAAATTCATTAGAGAGGAGAAAGTTGGAGGAAAAAGTTTATCCACCTCCAACCCCAGATGGTTACGGAGCACGAAATCCGAGAAAACAGAACAATAAATTCTGTTGCAGCCGATGCATCGGACCTTGAATCGAAATCTGAAGCGGATACTTTCCCTTACACGACCATCGCTTTGCTTGCTGAACTTCCAGCTTGAGTATCAAAAAAAAAAAAAAAAAAGGTCAATAGAAAATCTTACTTTTTTTTTTCTTCTTGCGCGCTGATTTCTTGCTCCGAGAACACCAATTTGCAGTCGCCTCTAAAATACGTTATACTACGAATAAACCGTGCGAAGGCAATTTTCCTGGCGTACACCTCCCCACTATACTGTAAGTATGGCCTTCAACGTGGCTCGAAATCTATGCAAGTTGCGCTGCAGTTCAAAGAAAGATCCACATCATTGCAGTTATTTGTCAGGCGCGATATTAACAGCTGCAATGCACGCTGGCATATTGAACTTCACGATCATCGCGCGGCTAAGGGATATATGCGGCACGTACCTGATCGCATCTTAATGGACATGTATCCTTTCTGTCACCAATCGCACATAGTCGCCCTCTGGGGCATGACCGTGAGGACGCGGTCACACACGCAGTCGCACACCCCATAGTGGACAACTTGTTGTTTACTGACACGACAGCAGCGAGTGATCCCATTCGGGCACACATACACCCAGTTACACTTATACCTGGCGGCCTAAGTTTGTCAACAAGACAGCACCTGCAAAAGTGGTGGGAAGAGGCAAAAGGGGCAGGGATCGAGCCACTTCTCGCAGATATTCCTTGCTCTCTGCTGGTTATATAAAACGAGAGCGAGAGTGAAAGAGAGTTTTAAACGAGTTTGGACATACGTGGATGACGAAATGGCTGACATCATCGCTTATTAAGCCATGAAATCAAAGCAAACAATGTTCCAAAACAGTGCTTCTTCGCGCCGTTAAGTTGCACGCAGTAAATGGCTCAACCGGTATGAAAGCTGAATT